>NC_136161.1:3347635-3467635 GCF_965212315.1 Lampetra planeri
CTCCCCTCGCTCTCCCCTCGCTCTCCCCTCGCTCTCCCCTCGCTCTCCCCTCGCTCTCCCCTCGCTCTCCCCTCGCTCTCCCCTCGCTCTCCCCTCGCTCTCCCCCTCTTTCTCCCCTCCCTCCCCTCTAGGCACGGTGTGGTCTCGCTACTCTCTCGTCATCACGCCAGTCAACTACAACCTCTTCGCCGTCAACCTCTTCCTCGCGTTCGCTGGCGGCACGCAGCTCTTCCGCATTTGGAGGTCAGAGACGATCAATAGCGTCGATCAATAGCGTCGATCAATAGTATCGATCAATAGCGTCGATCAATAGCGAGCATTTCACAACTTCTCCTCTCCCGTGGCCCTTCCTGGTTCCTCGGTAAAGTGACGTATGAAGATAAAATAATAAATTAAATACTAGCATACTACGACGTTTCGATTGCAACACAAGCAATCGTCATCGGGTATTAAAGAAATAGCAACACAAATCTAACCAGAAAACTATAGACAGACATACAAGCAGACAGACATCACAAAGATACACAGAGAGAGAACACGTATCGGCACAAACAGAGAGAGGTCGTCTCTGTCACGAAAGCTCCAAAATTAACTCTTGAGACTTCTCTCCACTTGATTCAGATATTTTGCTGTGACAGTTTCACCTGAAGACGGAAGCTTGTGTTGCCTCCGAAACGTCGTGACTTTATTGTTTTTATTTTTTATTAATTTTAATTTAATTTTTTTACCTACACGGTGACTTTACCGAAAGAACCAAGAGTGTGAATCCTTGCAGTCACGAAAGCTTCAAATCTAGAACTGGGGGGTGGTGTTTGCCGGCCGCAAGCGCCAGATCACCCGGCGAGCCACGAGGGGAACGTGCGATGGCGGCGTGGCTGGGGGAGCGAGGGACGTTCTCACATGAACTGGACCTTGGCGGTGGACACTCGCTATTGAGACGTGAAATGTCACTGCGGAGGAAGGAGCGAGCCGGAGCTGGTGGAGGAGGTGGAAATGTAGCGACCTCCACACACAGCGTTGGCACAGGTGTGGTGGTCAAGATAGACACACGCGCCACAACCTAGGGGAGGGGTAGGTACCGGTCTGAACCGGTCCGAACCGGTCGGGCAAGAGGCGGTTGGAACGGCTCTGAGGGGAGGGGGCTGGCGAGAGCTGGGGGCCCCCAGAAGCCCCTCTATTCCCGGAGTGACGCTGTCTCCCCGACAGACCTGGTCTTCACCTGAGGACGGCTGCTTGCGTTGTGGCCGAAACGTCGTGAGAATTATTTTATTAGGTTTTATTTTATGATTTCCCTTCTACGTGACTTTACCGAAAGAACCAAGAAGGTGAACCAGGCTGTGTTTCACTAAGGGTGGCGTAACTTAAAGGAACACTTTGAGGAGCTCCTCAACCCTCAGTCATGGTAAGTGGGAGATCAGTCGGTGAATCGGTGCGGCGTCCTCAGTGTTTTGCGCGCCGTACCGTCCCGTGGTAGTGGAGCGAGAGCTGAGTTCTCGTACAAAGCTCTCGGTTTACAGGTCGATCCATGTTCCCACCCTCACCTGTGGCGAAGAGCTTTGGGTAATGACCGAAAGGATGAGATCGCAGTTACGAGGTGCTGTGATCGGGCAAAGAGCTCGGTAAGCCTCAGAGCCACTGCTCCTCCGCAGTGAGAGGGAGGACAGTTCAGGTGGTTCAGGCACCTGGTAATGATGATGCCTCCCCCTGGAACTCTACGGGACGACGCTTCCCACTGGGCGAAAACCCTGGGGCCGGCACTGGACACACTGGTGGGACGATGTCCCTCGGCTGGCCTGGGAACGTCTGGGAATGCCTGCGTTACAATCTGTCGATAGGGAAAGGGAGGTCTGGACCGCCCTACTCAACATGCGGATTGAGAAATGAACGAATGATTATTGGTGATGTAATAGTTGTGATCAATAGGGATGATCAATGGTGTGTTGTGTGTGCCTCCAGATTCGACCAAGAGCAGAAGGCCAAGGCAAAGCAAGAGGATTAGACACAGCACACACACACACACACCTACACGCACACACACCTACACACTCACACACCTACACGCACCTACACGCACACACACACACCTACACGCACACACACACATCTACACACACACACCTACACCTACACACGCACACACACCTACACACTCACCCACCACACGCTCACCCACCTACACGCTCACCCACCACACACTCACACACCCCTACACGCACACACACACACCTACACACACACCTACACACACCTACACACGCACAAACACCTACACACACTCACACACCTACACACTCACCCACCACACGCTCACCCACCTACACGCTCACCCACCACACACACTCACCCACCACACTCACACACTCTCACTCGCCCACAACAACCGCCATTCGCCACCGAGTGGCGGTGACGTCACCACGGTGCTTGTGCCAGGCTAAGTGCACTTTACGGCCATGTGAACTGTCAAAGGCTTGCTGGCAAGAGGAGGTCACGGGACAGACCCAGCTGGTGCTATGGGTTGACTGCTGTGCCAGGCTAGGTGCAGGAGGTCACGGGACAGACCCAGCTGGTGCTATGGGTTGACTGCTGTGCCAGGCTAGGTGCAGGAGGTCACGGGACAGACCCAGCTGGTGCTATGGGTTGACTGCTGTGCCAGGCTAGGTGCAGGAGGTCACGGGACAGACCCAGCTGGTGCTATGGGTTGACTGCTGTGCCAGACTAGGTGCAGGAGGTCATGGGACAGATCCAGCTGGTGCCATGGGTTGACTGCTGTGCCAGGCTAGGTGCAGGAGGTCACGGGACAGACCCAGCTGGTGCAATGGGTTGACTGCTGTGCCAGGCTAGGTGCAGGAGGAGGTCACGGGACAGACCCAGCTGGTGCCATGGGTTCACCGACCAAGAAGACTGTGGCCCCTACTGTTCCAACTCGCTGTCTTTTTGCTGCCCAGTGCTCTGCTCACTCACACACACACTGACACACACACTGACACACTCACTGACACACTCACTGACACACTGACTCACACACTGACACACTCACCCACACTGACACACTCGCACTCACCCCCACACTGACACACTCACCCACACTGACACACTCACACCCACACACTCACTGACACACACACTGGCACACTCACCCACCCCCACACTGACACACTCACCCACACCCACACTGACACACTCACCCACCCACACACTCACTGACACACACACTGGCACACTCACCCACCCCCACACTGACACACTCACACCCTGACACACTCGCACACAATCACGAACACGCTTACACACTCACCCACACACTCACACACCCACCCACACACTCACCCCCACACTCACACACAATCACCCACACACTGACTCACACACCCACACACACTGACTCACACACCCACACACACGAACACGCACACGCACACACACGCACACACAGACATATCCCCCGAGTCGCACACGCACAAAGCGCGCTAACCGCTGCACCACCGCTCCCCGCCCACTCAGTGCCGCTAATTTCGTGAACGCCTCCAGAGCTTTGCAAGGAGCTCGGGGAGGCTTCACTCGACAGCTCCTTAAGCTCGAAGATCCACTCACATTTCACCTCCAATTCCACTCTCATTTCACTCCCATTTCACCTCCATTTCACCTCCATTTCACCTCCAATTCCACTCCCATTTCACCTCCAATTCCACTCCCATTTCACCTCCATTTCACCTCCAATTCCACTCCCATTTCACCTCCAATTCCACTCCCATTTCACCTCCATTTCACCTCCAATTCCACTCCCATTTCACCTCCAATTCACCTCCAATTCCACTCCCATTCCATTCCCATTTCACTCCCCTCCCCTCCTTCTCGGCCCTCTCCTCTCTCTCCGCCCCCCCCACGGAATCCACCACGTGGTGGCTCCTTCCACCGGAGCTGCGGCCTCTCCCGTGTGTGTAAGTCGGGGGGGGGGGGCAGTACTGTACTGTATGTACTGTATGTACTCTAATAATAAATAGGGTCGGTGCAAATCTACAGCAGACCTTCCTGAGGGTCTGAGATCGGATCGTCGTTTTGTTGTGTGTGTCGCCTTGATGCGTGTGGTGATCGGTGTGGTGCCGGGAGTTGCCCACCCACTCGCCCACGCCCGGCCGCCTTTGTCTCCCCAGTGGCGATGTTTTACGCCATCGTGCCAGGTGCTCGTTTGAGGGCTGAGTCCACCTAGGGGTGGCCCAGGACTGGTGGAAAATAATCGCTGTCATAACCCCTCGGGCCAAGCCCCGCCCACCACCTCCCAGACCACGCCCACCACCCCCCCAGACCCAGCCCACCACACCTTAGACCCCGCCCACCACCTCCCAGACCCCGCCCACTACACCCCAGACCCCGCCCACTACACCCCAGACCCCGCCCACGACCACCCAGACCCCGCCCACCACACCCCAGACCCCGCCCACGACCACCCAGACCCCGCCCACCACACCCCAGACCACGACCACCCAGACCCAGCCCACCACACCCCAGACCCCGCCCACTACACCCCAGACCCCGCCCACTACACCCCAGACCCCGCCCACTACACCCCAGACCCCGCCCACTACACCCCAGACCCCGCCCACTACACCCCAGACCCCGCCCACGACCACCCAGACCCCGCCCACCACACCCCAGACCACGACCACCCAGACCCAGCCCACCACACCTTAGACCCCGCCCACCACCTCCCAGACCCCGCCCACTACACCCCAGACCCCGCCCACTACACCCCAGACCCCGCCCACTACACCCCAGACCCCGCCCACTACACCCCAGACCCCGCCCACGACCACCCAGACCCCGCCCACCACACCCCAGACCACGACCACCCAGACCCAGCCCACCACACCTTAGACCCCGCCCACCACCTCCCAGACCCCGCCCACTACACCCCAGACCCCGCCCACTACACCCCAGACCCCGCCCACTACACCCCAGACCCCGCCCACTACATCCCAGACCCCGCCCATGACCACCCAGACCCCGCCCACCACCCCCAGACCCAGCCCACCACACCTTAGACCCCGCCCACCACCTCCCAGACCCCGCCCACTACACCCCAGACCCCGCCCACTACACCCCAGACCCCGCCCACGACCACCCAGACCCCGCCCACCACACCCCAGACCCCGCCCACTACACCCCAGACCCCGCCCACGACCACCCAGACCCCGCCCACCACACCCCAGACCACGACCACCCAGACCCAGCCCACCACACCCCAGACCCCGCCCACTACACCCCAGACCCCGCCCACTACACCCCAGACCCCGCCCACTACACCCCAGACCCCGCCCACTACACCCCAGACCCCGCCCACTACACCCCAGACCCCGCCCACGACCACCCAGACCCCGCCCACCACACCCCAGACCACGACCACCCAGACCCAGCCCACCACACCTTAGACCCCGCCCACCACCTCCCAGACCCCGCCCACTACACCCCAGACCCCGCCCACTACACCCCAGACCCCGCCCACTACACCCCAGACCCCGCCCACTACACCCCAGACCCCGCCCACGACCACCCAGACCCCGCCCACCACACCCCAGACCACGACCACCCAGACCCAGCCCACCACACCTTAGACCCCGCCCACTACACCCCAGACCCCGCCCACTACACCCCAGACCCCGCCCACTACACCCCAGACCCCGCCCACTACACCCCAGACCCCGCCCACGACCACCCAGACCCCGCCCACCACACCCCAGACCACGACCACCCAGACCCAGCCCACCACACCTTAGACCCCGCCCACCACCTCCCAGACCCCGCCCACTACACCCCAGACCCCGCCCACTACACCCCAGACCCCGCCCACTACACCCCAGACCCCGCCCACTACATCCCAGACCCCGCCCATGACCACCTAGACCCCGCCCACCACCCCCAGACCCAGCCCACCACACCTTAGACCCCGCCCACCACCTCCCAGACCCCGCCCACTACACCCCAGACCCCGCCCACT
The DNA here is from genome assembly GCF_965212315.1 of Lampetra planeri. NCBI lineage: Eukaryota > Metazoa > Chordata > Hyperoartia > Petromyzontiformes > Petromyzontidae > Lampetra > Lampetra planeri. Next base: position 3,353,628 of record NC_136161.1, read on the forward strand.
ACACCCCAGACCCCGCCCATGACCACCCAGACCCCGCCCACGACCACCCAGACCCCGCCCACGACCACCCAGACCCCGCCCACGACCACCCAGACCCCGCCCACGACCACCCAGACCCCGCCCACCACACCTAACTGTGTGGCCCGCGACGAGTGCATTTGAATCGAAGCCGGCAACCCCCCAAACTAAACTTTACATCATTAGACCTCATTATAAACCCTATTAATATTACATCATTAGACCTCATTATAAACCCTATTAATATTACATCATTAGACCTCATTACAAACCCTATTAATATTACATCATTAGACCTCATTATAAACCCTATTAATATTACATCATTAGACCTCATTATAAACCCTATTAATATTACATCATTAAACCTCATTATAAACATTAATATTACATCATTAAACCTCATTATAAACATTAATATTACATCATTAAACCTCATTATAAGCCCTGTTGTTGTTATTGTTGTTGTTTATTACATTTACAGCCACGTCTCGGGGATCGGAGCACGCGGAGTCGCTCATCCGCGATCGACCCCAATTCACAACCCCCCCCCCCATCACCACCATCATCAACACCATCACCACCATCACCACCATCATCATCATCACCGTCATCAACACCACCAACATCAACATAATCACCAACATCATCACTACGACCACAATCATCACCACCTCCACCACCATCATCACCACCACTTTTACCACCACATCCACAACGACGTCGATCATTACCATCATCATATCTACCACCCCCCCTCCAACTCCCCCCATGTCTTCTCTCTTCCATCTCCTCCCCTCTACCCCCCCCCCTCTCGGCCCTCTGTCCCCATCACCCCCCCCCCCCTTCTGCCCCATCCTTCCTCCCCCACCTCCCCACCCTCCCCTCCCTCCCTTGTGTATAGTAGTATAGTGTAGTGTGTAGTGTAGTGTATAGTGTAGTGTATAGTATAGTGTGTAGTGTATAGTAGTGTAGTGTATAGTGTAGTGTATAGTGTAGTGTATAGTATAGTGTGTAGTGTATAGTAGTGTAGTGTATAGTGTAGTGTATAGTAGTAGTATAGTGTAGTGTATAGTAGTGTAGTGTATAGTAGTAGTGTATAGTAGTAGTGTTTAGTGTAGTGTATAGTAGTATAGTGTAGTGTGTAGTGTAGTGTATAGTAGTGTAGTGTATAGTAGTGCAGTGTATAGTGTAGTGTATAGTAGTAGTGTATAGTGTAGTGTATAGTAGTAGTGTATAGTGTAGTGTATAGTAGTGTAGTGTATAGACTAGTGTGGTTGTGTGTAGTGTATAGTAATGTAGTCGTGTATAGTGTAGTCGTGTATAGTGTATAGTAATGTAGTAGTGTAGTAGTGTATAGTAGTGCATAGTGTATAGTAATGTAGTAGTGTATAGTGTAGTCGTGTATAGTGTATAGTAATGTAGTAGTGTAGTAGTGTATAGTAGTGTATAGTGTATAGTAATGTAGTAGTGTATAGTGTAGTCGTGTATAGTGTATAGTAATGTAGTAGTGTAGTAGTGTATAGTAGTGTATAGTAGTGTGGTAGTGTATAGTGTAGTCGTGTATAGTGTATAGTAATGTAGTAGTGTAGTAGTGTATAGTAGTGTATAGTAATGTAGTAGTGTATAGTGTAGTCATGTATAGTGTATAGTAATGTAGTAGTGTAGTAGTGTATAGTGTATAGTAATGTAGTAGTGTATAGTGTAGTCGTGTATAGTGTAGTAATGTGTAGTAGTGTATAGTGTGGTTGTATGTAGTGTATATTATTTTAGTGTATAGTGTATAGTAGTGTGGTAGTGTATAGTGTAGTAGTGTATAGTAGTGTAGTAGTGTATAGTAATGTAGTAGTGTATAGTGTATAGTAGTGTATAGTGTATAGTTGTGTTTCGTGTATAGTAATGTAGTAGTGTATAGTATAGTAGTATATAGTGTATAGTAATGTAGTAGTGTATAGTGTAGTAGTGTAAAGTGTATAGTAGTGTAGTAGTGTATAGTAGTGTATAGTTTAGTAGTGTATAGTAGTGTATAGTGTAGTTGTGTATAGTGTATAGTAGTGTAGTAGTGTATAGTAGTGTATAGTTTAGTAGTGTATAGTGTATAGTAGTGTATAGTTTAGTAGTGTATAGTGTATAGTAGTGTATAGTGTAGTAGTGTATAGTGTATAGTAGTGTATAGTGTAGTTGTGTATAGTGTATAGTAGTGTAGTAGTGTATAGTAGTGTATAGTTTAGTAGTGTATAGTAGTGTATAGTGTAGTAGTGTATAGTGTATAGTGTAGTAGTGTATAGTGTATAGTAGTGTAGTAGTGTATAGTGTAGTAGTGTATAGTGTATAGTAGTGTATAGTGTAGTAGTGTATAGTGTATAGTAGTGTAGTAGTGTATAGTAGTGTATAGTTTAGTAGTGTATAGCGTATAGTAGTGTATAGTGTAGTAGTGTATAGTGTATAGTAGTGTAGTAGTGTATAGTGTAGTAGTGTATAGTGTATAGTAGTGTATAGTGTAGTAGTGTATAGTGTATAGTAGTGTATAGTGTAGTTGTGTATAGTAGTGTATAGTGTATAGTAATGTTGTGCTGGAGTCTGTCGCCAGGTGAAGGGAGGTCTGGGCCGCCCTACTCAACACGCTGCCGCCGTGACCCTGGCCAGGACAAGCGGACTGAGACACGAGAAAATAGGAAAGAAGGCGAGCCTAAACATACCGTGAGCGTAAATGTCATATCGGATGACGCAGCTTTAACAGGATGCCGTTCATTTTCTTCGATAACAAATTCAGTGTTCTGATGGGACAACCGCATGACGGGGGTCATGTTGCTTTACTTTCATTCGAACTTAAAGATTTGTTCGACTCTTATTTTAGGTGCAATTTGCCTCACAAATAAAGAGTCAACGCCTTGTTACCACTGCGAAGAAATTGCAACGAGCAGCCAGCAAATTAAGTGGCAACAATAATGAATGAGATGGCGCGAAAAACGCAATTTGAAGATGTTATTGATAATTTTGCAATTAACAAAAAATCTCTAAAAGTTAATCTCGGGTGTTAATTTCTTTCTCACCTTATGAACAAAACGATTGACAATGACACGGCTCTGCCTCTTTGTATCTCCAATGTGCCTATCCTTGCTATAAAAATATATGTATTCAAGAATATATGTTGTATCATACGAACAAAAACATGGTCAACATTTGTTTTTGTAGGCCCTTTAGTTTCCGTAGGCTCGAGACAATGTGTCTACTGTGGCATATTGTATAATACCACCCTGGTGGGTGGGTGGATGGGTTGGTGGGTGGGTGAGTGGGTGGGTGGGTGAGTGAGTGAGTAGGTTTGGCAGTGGGTGAGTGGGTGGGTGAGTGAGTGGGTGGGTGAGTGAGTGGCTGGGTGCGTGAGTGGCTGGGTGAGTGAGTGTGTGAGTGGGTGGGTGGGTGGGTGAGTGAGTGGGTGAATGAGTGAGTAGGTGGGTGGCTGGGTGAGTGGGTAGGTGGGTGAGTGAGTGGGTAGGTGGGTGGGTGAGTGGGTAGGTGGGTGGGTGAGTGGGTAGGTGGGTGGGTGGGTGAGTGGGGGAGTGAGTGGGTGACTGGGTGAGTGGGTGATTGGGGGAGTGAGTGGCTGGGTGAGTGGGTAAGTGGGTGAGTGGGTGGCTGGGTGAGTGGGGGAGTGAGTAGGCCCTAGTCACACTGTCTACTGTGGCCTATTGTATAATACGGCCCTGCGTTGATGACTAAATGTGGGAGGGGGAAAAACCGGAGGACCCGGAGAAAAAATCCACGCGACCACGGGGAGAGAGACGCAGACTCCAAATATACAGCAGCAGCAGCAACAGGCGTCATCTGGGTCGGTATCGAACCCACGATCTCCAGGCCACTTCAGGGGTCACCGCTTTCACTTGGAGAGCGGTGACCCCGTTCAAGGTGACAGCAGTTGACGCCCCAAGGCTATGTGTGCACCCCCTCCCTCCGTCTCCACTCGCTCCGTCCCCACGTAACCTCAGAAGAGGAACTGAAAAATCCGACTTGGGGGGGGGGGTGGGCGTCCCAACGACCTCGAATGATGCCGGCTGTCATTTAAGAGCCCGCGCCAACGGGACGTGCTCCATTGCAACCCCTCTTGGTGACTAGCCATCATCACCATCATCAGCATCATCAGCAGCATCGGCATCGTCACGATCACCACCACCACCACAATGGCAGAACAGCGTCGCCAGCCCAGCATGGGTCAGCACCTTGGCACATTTCGGGAAAATGTAGCGAAGAGCGTTCCTCTGAGCAACGGCTTGGCCGCTCTGCTCATGATCGGACTTCAGGAGATCTTCAACCACATCACCGACTGCCCCTGCAACTTTGGCGTGGCGTTCGGCTTGCTCACCCTCCTGGGTCCCATCTTCATCTTGGCCGTGTCCCTCGCCACCCCCATCTACGAGGCGTGCAGAGCTCGCCGTGACCCCGACAAGAAGACGCGTCTCGCGTACTACAGCACGCTCACGTTCGTGGCCTCCGTGTCGTGGCTGTCCGTGGCGCTGCTCAACTCGGAGGCGGTCTGCTGCATCCAAGGCGGCTTCCCCAGGGACTCGCCGTGCCTCGTGGAGAGGAACGCAGCGGACAACGTGTTGCTATACAAGGAGTGCATCTCGGACTCTTGGGTACGGTGATCCTCACACACCGCCTCTATTCCTATCATCAACCTCCCCCCCTCCCCGCTCCAACTGAGATATCCCTGCAGTATTCTTAGGTTTTTTCGGTAAAGTCACGTAGGTAAAAAATTAACATTAATAAAAGTAAAATAAAAATCACGACGTTTCGGAGGCAACACAAGCTTCCGTCTTCAGGTGGAACCGTCACAGCACGATAGCTGTATCAAGTGATCAAGTGATACAGCTATCGTGCTGTGACGGTTCCACCTGAAGACGGAAGCTTGTGTTGCCTCCAAAACGTCGTGATTTTTATTTTATTTTTATTTTACTGTTATTAATTATAATTTTCTACCTACGTGACTTTACCGAAAAAACCCAAGAATGAAAATCTTTGCAGTCACGAAATCTTCAAAGCTAGAAATATCCCTGCAGTGCCTGTGCATCACCTGTGTCTGTGTGCATCACCTGTGTCTGTCTGTGTGCATCACCTGTGTCTGTGTGCATCACCTGTGTCTGTGTGCATCACCTGTGTCTGTGCATCACCTGTGTCTGTGTGCATCACCTGTGTCTGTGTGCATCACCTGTGTCTGTGTGCATCACCTGTGTCTGTGTGCATCACCTGTGTCTGTGTGCATCACCTGTGTCTGTGTGCATCACCTGTGTCTGTGTGCATCGCCTGTGTCTGTGTGCATCACCTGTGTCTGTCTGTGTGCATCACCTGTGTCTGTGCATCACCTGTGTCTGTCTGTGTGCATCACCTGTGTCTGTCTGTGTGCATCACCTGTGTCTGTGTGCATCACCTGTGTCTGTGTGCATCACCTGTGTCTGTCTGTGTGCATCACCTGTGTCTGTGTGCATCACCTGTGTCTGTGTGCATCACCTGTGTCTGTGTGCATCACCTGTGTCTGTGTGCATCACCTGTGTCTGTGTGCATCACCTGTGTCTGTGTGCATTACTCCGTCTGTGTGCATCACCTGTGTCTGTCTGTGTGCATCACCTGTGTCTGTCTGTGTGCATCACCTGTGTCTGTGTGCATCACCTGTGTCTGTGTGCATCACTCCGTCTGTGTGCATCACCTGTGTCTGTGTGCATCACTCCGTCTGTCTGCATAACTCCGTCTGTCTGTGCTCTGGGCACAGCGAGGGAGATGCTGAAGTTAATTTGCAGTTTGTGAACACGGACCTTTTGTTCCACAGATCGCTGGAGTGTCCGTGATGACGATTGGTGGCATCCTCTCCTCCATCATCCTTGCGTTCGTCCACGGCAAAAGCGGACATCTCGACTCCATCAAGGACCCAAATATCCCAATGCAGTCAATTGGTGCATAGAGTAATTGGGGACCATCGCAATGACTACCGAGGGTTTCTCAGGTCGACCTCATTCCTTATCCGTAAACGTCGCAAAATTTTCCTTCGAAAAAATATTATCCTGAAGCGGAACTTTGGTGCAGGATACAACCGCATTTGCAAAATGCGATTTGTAATTCTTTGATCCTTACCCACGTAATGTCGACAGTTTCATGTTCCATGCAATGAGCAACTACAACTGCTGTGTGTTGTTGTCTTGGTGTGGTCTGGGACTGTTGTTGTTGTTGTCTTGGTGTGGTCTGGGACTGTTGTTGTTGTCTTGGTGTGGTCTGGGGCTGTTGTTGTTGTCTTGGTGTGGTCTGGGACTGTTGTTGTTGTCTTGGTGTGGTCTGGGACTGTGGTTGTTGTTGTCTTGGTGTGGTCTGGGACTGTTGTTGTTGTTGTCTTGGTGTGGTCTGGGACTGTTGTTGTTGTCTTGGTGTGGTCTGGGGCTGTTGTTGTTGTCTTGGTGTGGTCTGGGACTGTTGTTGTTGTCTTGGTGTGGTCTGGGACTGTGGTTGTTGTTGTCTTGGTGTGGTCTAGGACTGTGGTTGTTGTTTTGGTGTGGTCTGGGACTGTTGTTGTTGTCTGCTGGTACCTGCTGTGTGTGTTTGTGGTGTACAGGTAGCTCTGTGTGTAATGTGGCTCTCTCGAAATAATTTGGTCAAAGACAAAATCACAACAAAAAGGATAAAAAAAATTATAATTCTGCTTCAATGGATGGGTAGGTGGGTATGTGGGTAAGTAGAGGGTAGGTGGGTATGTGGGTAAGTAGAGGGCGCCGCTGTGTTTGCTTTGGCAGTGGCAGGTCGTAATCCGTTGACCAAATGGCAAACAAGTCCAACGACTGGTGGCTGACGACGCCTGTTACTCGATTACTGGAGTTTGTGTGCTTTCTCTCTCTCACTTCCCATGGTCGCGTCGATTTTTCTCCGGGTCCACCGGGTTTTCCCTCCACATTTAAATCAACATCACGCGTTTAGAGTATTGGGCTGATATAAATGTCCACGTGTTGATGATAAGCGACTTCGTTGAGTTGTCATTTGTGGCCAAGTCGCTTCTTAAAAACAGCTACGCAGCTCAGTGGGCTCTACCTGGTCAAATAAAAAATAGTTTTGGGTAGGGAGGTGGGTGGGTGAGTAGATAGGTGGGTGGGTAAGTAGGTAGGTGGGTGGGTGAGTAGGTAGGTGGGTGGGTGAGTAGATAGGTGGGTGAGTAGGTAGGTGGGTGAGTAGGTGGATGGGTGCGAAGGTGAATGGGTGAGTAGGTGTATGGGTGAGTAGGTGGGTGGGTCAGTAGGTAGGTGGGTGGGTGAGTAGGTAGGTGGGTGAGTAGATGGGTGGGTGAGTAGGTAGGTGGGTGGGTGAGTAGGTGTGTGGGTGGGTGAGTAGATAGGTGGGTGAGTGGATGGGTGGGTGAGTAGGCGGGTGGGTGGGTGAGTAGATAGGTGGGTGAGTAGATAGGTGGGTGAGTAGGTGGGTGAGTAGATAGGTGGGTGAGTAGGTGGGTGAGTAGGTGGGTGAGTAGATAGGTGGGTCAGTGAGTAGGTAGGTGGGTGGGTGAGTGAGTGGATGGGTGGGTGAGTAGGCAGGTGGGTGGGTGAGTAGATAGGTTGGTGAGTAGATAGGTGGGTGAGTAGGTGGGTGGGTGGGTGAGTAGATAGGTGGGTCAGTGAGTAGGTAGGTGGGTGGGTGAGTGAGTGGATGGGTGGGTGGGTGAGTAGGCGGGTGGGTGGGTGAGTAGATAGGTGGGTGAGTAGATAGGTGGGTGAGTAGGTGGATGGGTGGTAGGTGTGTGGGTGAGTAGATGGGTGGGTGAGTAGGTAGGTAAGTGGCTGGGTGAGTAGGTAGGTGGGTGAGTGGGTAGGTGGGTGGGTGAGTAGGTAGGTGGGTGGGTGAGTGGATAGGTGGGTGGGTGAGTGGATAGGTGGGTGGGTGAGTGGGTGAGTAGGTGGCTGGGTGAGTGGATGGACCAGAGGGAGCGGGCAGGAGCGGGGATCCAGCCCAGGCCTCTACCCTCACCAAGGCTGCCAGCTGAAGCTTCTGTGCTGACCTCCCAGCTGAAGTTCAGCAGAGCAGATCTGCCGTGCAGACAACGCCTCTGTGGGCTGTGTGTGTAAGGATTGTGTAGAGCCATCGGCACGAGTCAAGTTCTCACTTTACACCTCTTGCATATCATGGCTGTTGTCATATTTCTCCGAGGAGGGGTTGTACCATTTGAGGTGCTGCTCACATTTCCCTTGTCGCGTGCCTTGTCGATGTTTGCTTTGTGCGGTGGCTTTGTCGTGATCCGGTGACCACACAATAATAAAAAAATAATAAAAAAGTGCGCCGACTTTCTTCGTTTATTTCCTTCCAGACATTAGCTTCACCTCGAATGTCCACGTAGTTCATCACGCAGGCTGCTTGCTGCCTGCAACTCGTGACTTTACCGAAAGAACTAAGAGTATTCAATTGGTTGCATACTGAGATAGTAACAGGCACGCGCTTATTGCCCGCGCTCCATCCAGTTACTGAGGGGTTGCGCAATCAGAGGGGAGGCTGAGCTCGTCGCTGCCTCACCTCTCATCTCTTCCTGTATTTGCAGCGAAGCTCTGCAAATTTGGTGATTTTGACTATAAAAATGATTGGAATCGTACAGAAATGACCTTTATAACACAGATCAGTGGAAAATCTTAATATTTATTTGATTTGATTATTCTTTTTTGATTTAAAGCTTTCGTGACTGCAGGAATTCATATTCTTGGTTCTTTTTTATTGTCTTATATTATTTCATTATTTCCCTTCTACGTGACTTTACCGAAAGAACCAAGAATTTGATTATTCTTTTTTACTTTTCGTAACATCCATTTTCATTGCAGGATGTCAGGTGAGGCTCTGCCTCCCCTGCCTCCTCTGCTGTGTTACGGGCAGTCGTCGACTTATGAATGCAATTCGTTCCTGAGACCCGTTCGTAAGTCGGAACAATAGCGTGCTGTATTTAATAATGCCCACTTTTCATAACACTGACCATGTGCCCGTACACGCAAGGGGGTGAGTTGCCAACAACTTGTCCCCACCATTGGAACCTCATTTGCCAGTAAAAATATGATAATTGGTTTTCTACCCTTCCATCTGGCAACAAAACTGACACCTTTTTACAAGGAGTCATGTTTACATTAACCACAATACCTGCAGTCATAATGCAAACAAAAAACATAACTCTGATAATGTGCACTGTCCTTGAAGTTGATTGGTCCACACCCGATACAGCTTTCCTTAGAGCCTAGTCGCACATGGGTTGGACCAGATGACGCCAAAAGGCGCCTTTTGGCCCACATTATCAAAGTTATATTTTTTGTTTGCATTATGACTGCAGGTATTGTGGTCTATGTAAACATGACTCCTTGTAAAAAGGTGTCAGTTTTGTTGCCAGATAGAAGGGTAAAAAACTATTATCACCTTAAATTTCGATTTAAAGCTTTCGTGACTGCAGGGATTCATCTTCTTGGTTCTTTCGGTAAAGTCACGTAGAAGGGAAATAATAAAATATTAAAAATAATACAAATAAAACATTAAATAATTCTCACGACGTTTCGGCTACAACGCAAGCAACCGTCTTCAGGTGAAGAATGAGACACTGCCAAGCTAGGAGCTTATATATAAGCTGGGTTGGAGGTGGAAGAAGAGCGCCTTGACAAAAAGAATGTGCATATCAAGATGAATTTAGCATATTCATGGGAAATGCGTAGGAGGTGGGCGGGGGGGTTTCACCTTATTATCACCTTGTCCCCAGTGGCAGTGTTTACTACACACCGCACCGGGTTCTCATATGAGGCTGAGTCGATCTAGGGGATGCCCGGAACCGGTTCAAATAAGCGTCAGGGGTGGTCGGCCATGAACAGGATTCGAACTCGGGTCACCGCTCGCCGACATGGTGGATCAACTCCTGCTGCTCACGCATACGAAGGATGATGAGAAAATGGTGAGCAGCCATCGTGGGTGCCGAGATGACTCGGAGTCGCTGGAATATTTCTGTGGCGCGCTCCGCGTGCCTCTTCGCCGGGCCGCGCAGAGGTCACGAGGTGGTGGCCGTGGAGACGGAACGCGCCCAGCGCAGCGTGAGCCACTTCCTCGCAGAGGTGTGGACTCGAGTCATGTGACTTGGACTCGAGTCATGTGACTTGGACTCGAGTCATGTGACTTGGACTCGAGTCATGTGACTTGGACTCGAGTCATGTGACTTGGACTCGAGTCATGTGACTTGGACTCGAGTCATGCGACTTGGACTCGAGTCAGACTCGAGTCATGAATTTGATGACTTGCGACTCGACTTGGACTTGCATAACAATGACTTTGTCCCACCTATGAGATGTGGACTCGAGTCATGTGACTTGGACTCGAGTCAGACTCGAGTCATGAATTTGATGACTTGCGACTCGACTTGGACTTGCATAACAATGACTTTGTCCCACCTATGAGATGTGGACTCGAGTCATGTGACTTGGACTCGAGTCAGACTCGAGTCATGAATTTGATGACTTGCGACTCGACTTGGACTTGCATAACAATGACTTTGTCCCACCTCTGCTTCCTCGTCTACCAAGCCACACCCGGTGTGTAAACAAGGCGCGTGCAGGTGCGGTTGATGGCTTAGATGACAATTAAAAAAACCCAAATTGTCAAGGGGGGGATGGTGACCTCGTGAGAGTCAAGTTGCTGCTGCTGCTGCTGCAGGAGCCGTGAGCTCGGTGGAGGTGGAGACTGCGCGAGTGATGGTGGGGGTGATGGTGATGGTGGGGGTGATGGTGGGGGTGATGGTGGGGGTGATGGTGGGGGTGATGGTGGGGTGGTGGTTGTTGTAGTGATGGTGGGGGTGATGGTGGTTGTTGTGGTGATGGTGGGGGTGATGGTGGGGGTGATGGTGGGGGTGGTGGTTGTTGTAGTGATGGTGGGGGTGATGGTGGTTGTTGTGGTGATGGTGGGGGTGATGGTGGGGGTGATGGTGGTTGTTGTGGTGATGGTGGGGGTGATGGTGGTTGTTGTGGTGATGGTGGGGGTGATGGTGGGGGTGGTGGTTGTTGTAGTGATGGTGGGGGTGATGGTGGTTGTTGTAGTGATGGTGGGGGTGATGGTGGGGGTGATGGTGGTTGTTGTGGTGATGGTGGGGGTGATGGTGGTTGTTGTGGTGATGGTGGGGGTGATGGCGGAGCGAAGGTTACCGCGCTTGGGGTTGGAGAGTCGTCGACTGCCTGGGCTGGAACGCGGGGACGTCTCGGTGGGCGGCAGCGATGGCGGCGGCGTGAGAACGCTGCGCGAGTTTCACCACGAGTTCACGCAGCCGCCGCTGCCCCGCCCCGACACGTGGGTTGTGTGTCACCCAGAGCCTGAGGTTTGACGACCGAGAGTTGACACTCAACTATTGTAGCTCGGCATGACGTCGTCGTCGAGGCCTAGTCTAGGCCTCGGCAAGGTCAAGACAACGAGCCTACCTTTACCCTGCCACAATACGAGCATTGTACCCTTACCTTTTACCCTTTAGCAAGGTAAGGTAAAAGGTCAAAACCAACGAGCCTACCTTTACCCTGCCACAATACAATCACTTTACCCTTACCTTTTACCCTTTAGCAAGGTAGGGTAAAAGGTCAAAATCAACGAGCCCACCTTTACCCTACCTTTTACCGTACCACAATACAATCATTCTACCCTTACCTTTTACCCATTAGCAAGGTGAGGTAAAAGGTCAAAAGCAACGAGCCTACCTTTTACCTTACCACAATACAATCATTCTACCCTTATATTTTACCCTTTAGCAAGGTAAGGTAAAAGGTCAAAAGCAACGAGGCTACCTTTACCCTACCTTTTACCTTACCACAATACAATCACTTTACCCTTGCCTTTTACCCTTTAGCAAGGTAAGGTAAAAGGTCAAAAGCAACGAGGCTACCTTTACCCTACCTTTTACCCTTACCCCATACAAATTACCCGATTACAGGGCAATTACTGGGGTAGTACTACACATACAAAAGGTTTATAACGGTAAATGCCGGGTAGAGCGCTTTATTCATATAGAATACTCTCGATTCCATTTTAAATGGAGGCCACGGACCGCGCCACGGAGCTTTTAGCGAGCGGTAAACAAGGTAGTAGGTAAACAAGGTATTCACTGGGTAATACTTCGCGCTACCTTTACCCTACCCTTTACCATACCCCTTGGCATGTGGACACCTTTACCCTTTTACCCGGTAAAAAGGGTAAATTACCTTACCTTGCCGAGGCCTAGCCCAGTCTCCGGCACGTGGTGGTTGCGACCGCCTCACTCCGTGGATTCTCCAAACGGGGAATCAGAACCGACGACAGACGCTCGAACGAAGTCAATCTCAAATAAGAGCGACCATTTCACGAAAGATTTATTAACATAAAACAAACCCCCAAACCCGAAGCCACCAAGTTTACAGAGAGCACGATCCTACTACGCCAGAGAGCACAGACACATGAGAAGCAAACAAAGACAAAGCTCACCCCCGTCAAGCCTCAACAGACTTGTTGGGACAAGGGCCATGAGGAGCGAGGGGCAGCACCTATGAAGGCCGCCACGACACACGAGGGGGTGGGTGGGCAGCATCACGCCCGGCCACCTTTGTCTCCCCAGTGGCGATGTTTTTACTACACACCACCACACCAGGTACTCATTTTAGGCTGAGTAGACCTAGGGAGAGGAGGCTCGGGACCGGTTGTTACAGATAATCGCGATCACCGGCGTTGGTGGCAGTGAGTGCAGCGCGCTGCCCCCCCCCCCCCCCACATGATACAAAGATGCCTCCTCTATAGCCCTTAACAAACTGTTGGGGGCAAATACCGCAATCGAGCAGCACCTACAAGATAATTCTCACAAGCCTCGTAATGCCTTTGCTACGCACTAAAACAGCAGGCTACAATCAGCGCGATGCAGAGGCTCACGTGTTCAGAATCCAGTGGCCGCCCTGGACAATCCTTCGGTGTGGGAGTTTGACCTTGAGATTACTACAACTACTAATACTGCTGCTGCAGCAGTACTGCTACCGCGCGCGAGATAGCATGCGTTGTCAGGGTCGGGATCAAACCCACGACCTCCTGCATTCCAGGCAAGGGAGTCAATATCTAGCCACCGTGATGCCCCTAATCGAGGAGAAAGTGGTGCTCGGCGAATAGCATTTAATGTTAATTGAGACCAGTGTAACAATCGGCTAAAGTGACCAAAAGTGTCTTGCCCAGAGAAGCCGAGGATTTAACGAAGACGGTAAAAGGAATTACCCTTGTCGGCCAAGGCTTTGATGTCACTGCATCGCGTTCTCTATGTATGTACGTTGAATTTCTTTCACACCGCACATAGCCAACCGTTGCTCATGTGAGGTGCCGGATGCATTTATATTAAACTTCTTTCGCATTGCACGTAGCCAACCATTGCCAATGGGAGGTGTGGGATGTTTGTACGTTTAACTTTTTTTGCACCGCAAATTGGCAACCGTTGCTAATGGGAGGTGCCTTCTTGAGCGTTGATGCACGCTCCACGCGTTGTGCAGGATTTCTTTAACTTGGTTTGTGCTTTCTTTTTGTGTGCACGCTGGGTGAACTCCACACAGATGGATAGAGTCCTGACCCTCTTGGTGTTGTGTGGCGCCGATTCTGAATCGTGTTTGCCGGCGTCACGGGCCAAATGTGAAAAGTTACACCGCAAAAATAACGATGCTCAAATGCACTCCCTATAACTACTAACAAACTTGCAGGACCCTCCTGATAACAGTCTTGATACTCATCTACGCTTGCCTGGGTTAACAAGCAGAATAATGATAATGCTTAAACAAATATTCACTGCTTTATTGGCCTTAGCGTCACACTCCACAGGAGGTGAATTACTCTGCTAACTGGTAAAGTACTCGTACAGGGCATGCAATAAATTATTGGGTTTGATTCCTGACTCGGGCATATTTCTGTAAGTTCTCCCCCTGTTCTGCAAAGTGAGTGACTGGAGTTTGTCTGATCTCTCCCTGTTCTACAGAGTGAGTGGAGTTTGTATGATCTCCCCCTGTTCTACAGTGAGAGTGAGTGGAGTTTGTATGATCTCCCCCTGTTCTACAGTGAGAGTGAGTGGAGTTTGTATGATCTCCTGGACCAACAGGGGCCCCCTGTCGTAGCCATAGCAGGCAGGGCTATGGCCTCTGAGTGAAAGCAGTCAACCTCCGCTACCGTACGGTTGGGTCCCAAATTCTGGAACGTTCCTTTTCAGATCGTCCTCGTCACAAGCAACAACAAAAAAGACTTGGCTATAGGCGTACAAAATGTCAGCTCTTTAGCCCCCTTCTAATACAACGTGAGCATGTTAGATCGCTCACTCAGGTGCTCATCTACATGTGGTATAAAAGACAACGACTTCCCCATGTACCCTCAACGGACTGTTGGGGCAAGCGACGTTCGCGAGTAGCACCTATGAAGACCCGACCATCAGTCGTCTACAGACCAGGGAACCATCTCCTTTAGTACCCTCGCAGACCACCAGGGGTCGTCTCTCTCATATAGTATCCTCAAGGACTCCCCTGGAGGATCCTGGCAGAGGTCCGCGGATCCCTGGTCTCTCGGAACGCAAGCGTGGCGACGGATTGTACCTGGTGAATCCAGATGTAAGTACTCGTCTAGCAAAAGTTCTCTACTTGGTATAGACCCCTAAAACTAATTATTTATTTTATCAGGTCAGGCTCACTGTGCTGATCTGTGGCTCTTTTTCAGAAGCGACCTATCACGAATGATAGCTCATCATGTGGAAAAATACAGCAGACAAACACTCTAAAACGATGGATTGTTGATTCTAAATGTCGTCAGACCGAACCCACGACCTCCTGTATACCAGACAATGTAGTGAACATCTAACCATTGTGGCGCCCCTATCCTAACTGCCCCGTGTCTCAACTCGAGTATCAGAGTTGCGGCAACGGCTTCCATTCAACTGAACTTGCGCTACTTTTTAGGAAGTCGTAAAGTCGGTTTGTACTCTGGTCCCTGTTTTTTGTATTTTTACAGTTTTTGAAAGCTATAGCCAAAGGACTTAACCAGCTCTCCCCTCATTCTAAGACATGATTAGAATTCGCACTGCTCGCTCACGATTGTCTTACAGCAAAGGGCGGTAAAAACCAAAGTAACGAGACATCCATATGTATCGAATTCGGTAGGAAACAACAAAAAAAACCTCAATATCACCGCGACGCGAAGCAGCGAATATGAGATGGCGGTCCTCAATAAACGACGTCACACAGCGGTCTCTTAAAGGGACACACGGCGCCTCCTGAGCACGCAGGTTGCTGGATCCCCCTGGTCTATGGTAGCTAAAGTAACACGCCACAAATATGGGTGAACGTTTGTATGTTAAAGTTCTTTCGCACCACCAGTACACGTAGCAAACTAAACACAACAAGCAGTTCTAAAGAAATGAGTTTGTCAATCTAGGTGATTTAAAAGTGCATAGCTCCAGTGGTTTCCTAATATCGGAAGGAAGAGACCCAAAGAGATCCAGAGACTTATATAGAACCATAGAAACCCATTCTCCAATGTAGATATGCTGAACTTCTTTCGCACCGCCATACGTAGCCAACCGTGGTAATCGGAGGTGCGGGGGGAAGGACAACAAACTAAACAATACATCACAGTGTCAGGCGGTATAGCCAGGTAGCTCAACATCATCAACATCATAATTGGTTTTTTACCCTTCTATCTGGCAACAAAACTGACACCTTTTTTACAAGGAGTCATGTTTGCATAGACCACAATACCTGCAGTCATAATGCAAACAAAAAACATAACTCTGATAATGTATGCATTGTCCTTGAAGTTGATTGGTCCACACCCGATACAGCTTTACTTAGAGCCTAGTCTCACATGGGTTGGACCAGATGACGCCAAAAGCGAACATGACTCCTTGTAATAAAGGTGTCAGTTTTGTTGCCAGATAGAAGGGTAAAAAACCAAATATCATATTTTTTACTGGCAAATGAGGATCATCAATATCAGCAGCCATGTTCAAGCCACTGCAGGATGACAGCCTCCCCAAGCTGCACACTATTTTTTGTTCTGTCCAAAACGTTCAATCGCACGGCGAGGGTGATTTTAAAGTTTGTTTAGAGGGTACTGCCACTGGGATTCGATCGTAAAAAACACACGGGAGAGCAAAGCGGGAGAGGGGGGTGATTGGATTTCCTTTCAAGGAATTAGCGTTCATGTGCGTGTGTTGAACTTGTTTCGCACCACCGTACGTTTGCCAACCGTACGAATCGAAGGTGGCGGGGGGGGGGGGGGACAACAAAATAAACACGGAGAGAGACGCACAAACCCCAAATATACAGCAACAGGTATCAAGGGTCGGGATGGAACCCAGGACCTCCTGCATACCAGGCGAGGTAGTAGTAGGTTTTTACCCTTTCAACTGGTACAAAACTGACACCTTTATACAAGGCATCATGTTAGCAACCATTATCAGAGTTGTTTCTTTTTGTTTGCATTTTGACTGCTTGTGTTGTGGTTATTGCAAACATGATGCCTTGTATAAAGGTGTCAGTTTTGTACCAGTTTAAAGGGTAAAAACCTACTACTATATTTTGCCACTGGTAAAGGAGGTCTCATAGTGTAAATACCAGGCGAGGTAGTTAACATCTACCTAGCCACCAACACGGAAATGGCGCCGATGGAGAAGAAGCCCAAGACCCCCACGTCACGTTGGAGCTCGCGACGTCGCCGTGCCCGTGCCGGACCCGCTGCCCGGGTGTGCATTGTCATTGCGTGCCCCGCGCGCAGAGATCGAAACTCGCGATGCTAGTTGCCGACGGAGAGCTCCACGCGACCGCTCCACCGCCGCGTGTGAACGGCTTCGCTCCGCCGAAGAGCCGCTGGTTTGTCTACAGAGTGCTGCGATAGGAGCCGGCGTCAGACGGCAGCCCTGACCTGTCCATCGCTCGGCTGATTCGATCAAAATAAACCCGACAGCTCGGCAGATGATTTCCCATCCTTCGCATGGGCAAGGGCCCTTTCCTCTCGTTAAGGAAATGGGCTCCTACGACTATATTCTACACCCCAGCATAAATAGTCGCTCCAAGCCTGGGGCGTGCCATTCAGACTCTGTCTACTTGACAGACCTGTTCTCCACCTGAAGACGGCTGCTTGCGTTGTGGCCGAAACGTCGTGAGAATTATTTTATTATGTTTTATTTTTATTATTTTATTATTTCCCTTCTACGTGACTTTGCCGAAAGAACCAAGAAGATATAATCTACACGTCCCGTCTGCCCCACAGCCTTCTGGGGAGCGCGCCATTTCAGCGGCACTGGTTCGGCATGAAACAAAACTGTGCACCGATTTTGACACCAAATGTCAGCAGTCATGCTTGCTTGAATCAATGCTGTTGAACTGCCCAGATGTTTGTAGGCTAGGACCAGTCTCATCATTAGCAGAGACAGGCTCTGCTTGAACCAATGTTCCAGGTGAACCCTGCCAGTCGCCTCCCGCGCTGTGCCAGATACGAGTCCTAGTTGGATGCCAAACCGCAGCACACGGCACACGGCACACCACACGCACGAGAGACGCCGCCGAGCGACTGAGCGGCTAACCCATCGCTGGAGCGCGCGCCTGGCAACGAGCCCGGCACTACAATAACAGGACCCTGCGGGGTGGGCTGGTAGGAATAATACTAATACCGGTACAGGGATATCGACCGGGTATAGAGGAGTTAAAAAAAAAATGATTTGTGCATGGGGGGTGAGCGATGACGTCCACACCCCCTTCCCCACTGACTCGCGCGCCCACAGAGCAAGGATTGCAACAGGCGATGTCATTGGCTGCGCCGGATGCGACAGCCATCTTGTTTAGTTCATTTAGTTCACGGATCGCAGGGGGAGCGGGCGGCCATCTTGTCGGACAGACGGACAGTCGGACGGACGGACGGACACATTAATCTATTGGTGGTCTGGTCCACTTCGTTCCTACCAGTATAAACTACACTATACCGGCACGGCCCCATTGCCGCGATCACGGCGGCGACTCCACCGTCGTTGCCGCCGCCGCCGTCGCCGCCACGGTGGCGGGCTCCGTGTCGGCCGCCGCCGTCACCGGTTGGGCACGGGCGGCGTGCGTGAGTCGGTGTCTGTGCAACGTGGCGGCCTGCGCGAAGGAGCGTCCGCACTCCCCGCACTCGTGCCGACGCTCGTGCACGGCCGTGGCTCCGCCCCCGCCGGCGGCGGCGGAGGCGGCGGCGGCGGCGGCGTGCCGACGCTCGTGGGCGCGCAGGTTGGAGAGCTGGGCGAAGGCGCGGCCGCAGTCGACGCAGGCGTGCGGCCGCTCCCCCGTGTGCGTGCGCTCGTGCTTGCGCAGCGTGGACATGAGGGTGAACGCACGGCCGCAGCGCTCGCAGACGTGGGGGCGCTCGTGCGTGTGCGTGCGCAGGTGGACCTGTCCGTGGGTGGGGGGCAGAAGGGGGGGGGGGTGGGGGGGAGCGCTGTTTAACCTTCCTTTCTCTGCCCCCCCCCCTCCTCCGCCCCTCACACGAACTCCGGTCATCGCAGCAGCAGCAGCAGTAGCGGCTTTTAGCGAACCATCGAACAAACACGGTCACCACATCATCGCACGCTTTGAGATGCTATATAAACTACACTATACACTACACTATACACTACTATACACTACACTATACACTACTACACACTACACTATACACGGCACTATACACTACACTATACACGACACTATACACGACACTATACACTACACTATACACTACTATACACTACACTATACACTACACTACACTATACACTACTACACTATACACTACACTATACACTACACTATACACTACTATACACGACACTATACACTACACTATACACGACACTATACACTACACTATACACTACACTATACATGACACTTTACACGACTGTATACTACATTATACACGATACAGTACACACTACTATATACTACATTATACACTACACTATACACTACTATACACATTATACACGACAATATACACTGCTATACACTATACTCCTATACACTACATTATACACTTCACTATGCACTACAATCCTATACACTACACTACTATACTATAAACTATGCTATACACAACTATACACTACACTACTATATACTACACTATACACTACTCTACTGTACACTACACTACACACTACACGACTATACACTATAATATATACTGCTATACACCACTATACATTACACTTTTGGCTTACCGTCGAAAGCACACTTTATTTGCGCTTATACGGCCACCTGGAACGCCACCGGGAGCTATGAACTTTTAAATCATCATCAAACAGATAAAATAATTTCTTCAGAACTTCAGAACTGATTATTTCCCCACACCTTTGATTAGCATGGTTGGCTACGTACAGTGTTGCGAAAGAAGTTCAACATACACACATACACAGAAACCCACAGAGACACACAACACACACACACAACAACAACAACAACCGTCATTCTCCACGAAGTGATAGTGACGTCACCATGGCGCTTGTGCCAGGCTATGTGCATTTAAGGCCACGTGAAGTGTCGAACACCTGCTGGCAGGAGGTCACAGGATAGACCAAGGGGCCATGGGTTGACTGAGATGACTGGCCGATGCACCACCTGTGCCCCCTACTGTGCCAACTTGCTGTGTTTTAGCCACCTCCCACTCTGCTCATTGCTGTGAGCGTCGCTCCTCTGCCTCCGTTGTTGCTGGAGGGCGACTGCCTGCAACTGCCCAGTAGCATCGTCCTTCACGAGCCTCCTCCACAGAGGCCGATCTTGACACCGCTGGTACCAGTCAAAGGTAAGTCCACTCAGCTCCATATCATATCATTCCATCTCTTCTCTAGCCCATGCCGCGCCCATTTAACCCCCTCTATCTTGCCAAACAAAAGCTGTTTGGGCATGCGGTGGCTGGGCATGCGGGCTACATAACCGAGCCAACGCAGCCTTGCCTGCCGGACAAGCTCACCGATGGGACTGTGTTCAGATCTTTCAAGGATTTGTGAGCTCCTCACACAATCCAGTCTGGTTAAATCCAGGATGGATCATAGGCAGGCCAGCCTGAATGTTCATCACCAGCGAAGATGTCCCATTAGGGGGGTCCACATTTCACAAGCATAGAGAAGGGAGGGCATAACCGTGGTCGAGAAGACCTCAAGCAATGTATGGAGCGAAAGGCCAAGTAGCTTCCACACAGCATTATGCAGCCGATGAAAATATAATGCTGTTCGACTGATTCAGAGTGAGACCTCTGCTGTCAAACTGGAACTGGTCATAAGCACACTGCTCAGGTAAGGAAACTTCTCCACTCTCTCCACAAATGCCCCGCCAATAGAGTTGTTGGGGTGGAGTGTCTGATGGTACTAAATACCCAGGTAGGTGCTTAGTTTCGGTGGGGCTGGTGGTAAGGCCCCACCTCCTAGTGGCACACTCCAGGTTCAGCAGCAGCGCCTCCAACTCCTCCTCTGATTGAGCAGCTTTTACAAAATCATCGGCAACCATTATATAGTTGACCAATAGGGAGCCATCCCTTGACCCCATCCGGGCATCAATAAGCCTCCTATTGTATCAGTACCAGATGGAAATTCCTCCGGTACAGCTATCGAAGGCTTCACGAACTACGTGGTCAAAATAGATGTTAAATAATGTGGGAGCCAGAGGACATCCCTGTCGCACCCAAAGATGAACAGGGAATGGCTCCAAATCCCAGCCAAACCTCCTGAATACCACAGAGATCCTGGCCGTACCGGTCCAGCTCCCAAAAGAGGAGTGGCAGCCTCTCCTCCGCAGTGAGCATTCGGACATCCCACGTGGCCACACGCAGTGGCTTTTTGTTGTTTCGGGAGGAACCCCGAGGGTAAGGATTCAGTCCCCTGGCTCTGCCAAATGGAGTTTGGCCAGGAGACGTCATAGACGCCTGTCCCCTCGGGGCCTCCGACACTCCACACACGCATGCACACACACACACGCACACCACACATACACGCACACCACTACACACGCTATCACACACACACCACCATACACACATGCACACTACCAACAACAACAATGCACTCACACACACCACCACACATGCATACACACACAAAGTCACACCACCACACAAGCCCGCACACACCACACACCACGCACATACACAACACACACATGCACACACACCATGCACACACACCACACACGCACACACACGAAACACGCACACCACGACACATGCACGCACATCACCACACACGACCGCACACACCACACACGCACACCACCACAACAACAACAACAACCGCAATTCGCCACTAAGTGGCGGTGACGTCACCATGACGCTTGTGCCAGGCCAAGTGCACCTTGAGGCCACGTGAAGTGTCGAACGCCCGCTGGCAGGAGGTCACGGGGCAGACCCAGGTGCACACAGACACACCACGCACGCACACCACCACACCATACATGCACCCCACGCACACACACCACCACACTACACACGCACACCACACACGCACACCACACCCCCCACAGCACGCCCCGTCACCCCACCTTGAGGTTGGAGAGCTTGGAGAAGCCCTTGCCGCACTCGGGGCAGGCGTGCGGCCGCTCCCCTGTGTGCGTCCGCCAGTGCTCGCGCAGGTTGCACAGCTGCGAGAAGGAGCGTCCGCACTGCTCGCAGGCGTGCGGACGCTCGCCCGTGTGCGTGCGCCGGTGCTTGTCCAGCGTGGCCAGGCGCATGAAGCCGTCGCCGCAACGCTCGCACACGAAGGGCCGCTGGGCCGCGTGGGCCGCGCCCCGGTGGGCCCGCAGAGCCTCGGCCCGAGAGAACTCCTCTCCGCACTCGGCGCAAGCGTGCGGCCTCCCGCCGGGCGGGTGGGCGCTGCGCTCGTGCCGCTCCAGGGCGGGCGCCTGGGCGAAGGTGCGGTCGCAGGCCCGGCAGGCGTGAGGCCGGCGGCGGCGGCCGTCGGCGTCGGCGGCCGCGGCGGCGTGCCGCCGCTGGTGCTTGCGCAGGGCGGCGAGCTCGGCGAAGGCGCGGCCGCACTCGGCGCACGGGTGGGGCAGGGCGCCGGCGTGCGACAGGCGGTGCAGCTTGAGGCCGTAGCCGCGGGAGAAGGCGCGGCCGCAGTCCGTGCAGGCGAAGGGCCGCTCGCCGGTGTGAGCGCTGCGGTGCTTGAGCAGCGTGGACGGGTGGGAGAAGGAGCGCCCGCAGTCGGCGCACGTGTGGGGGTGGTCGCTCAGGTGCGTTCGCAGGTGCACCTGGCGCAAGCACAAGCGGCACGCGCCGGTTAAGACAACGCGGCGCACCGCATCTCGTCGCCGTCGCTCCACGTGGAGCTGTTGCTTTCACACTCACTCATATACTCACTCACTCACACACTCACTCTACCACTCACTCACTCACTCATACACTCACTCACTCACACACTCACTCACACACTCACTCACACACTCACTCACACACTCACTCTACCACTCACTCACTCATATACTCACTCACTCACACACTCACTCTACCACTCACTAACACACACACTCACTCACTCACACACTCACTCATACACTCACTCACTTATACTCACTCACACACAACAACAACCGCCATTCGCCAGTAAGTGGCGGTGACGTCACCACGACGCTTGTGCCAGGCCAAGTGCACGTTGAGGCCAGGTGAAGTGTTGAAAGCCCGCTGGCACGAGGTCACGGGGCAGACCCAGGTGCCACAGGTCGACTGACTGAAATGACTGGCTAATGCATCACAACAACGCGCTCCGCTCGTTGGTGTGAGCGTCGCTCCTCCACCCTCCGTTGTTGTTGGAGGGCGACAGGTCAATAAAGCAGAGATTTAGGCTTTGTTTGAATTCCCTACACCTCTGCTGTAGCATACGGACAGAAAATATGGCATCTGTGCAGGACCGCCCTTTCCTGAAACCGCATTGGGGCTCCGCAAGCCTCTCCTCAGCGTGCCTGGCAAGGCGATGTTGAATAATCCTTGCCAGGACCTTTGCCGGCACACTGAGGAGGGATATGTCCCAGTAGTTGTTACAGTCTATGCGGTCCACCAGGGCATCCTTCCAATCCTGCGAAACCTGTCCAGTGGTCCAGACATATAACAGAGTTACAGGCACAGATGTTAACAACTTCACCTGGTATACAGGAAGTCGTGGATTTGATTCTGACCCTGACACTTGTTGTAAATTTGGAGTTTGTATGTCTGGGTCTCTGTGTGTGTACCATACCTTGAACTTCTTTTGCACCGTACCTATCCAAGCGTGCTAATCGGAGGTACAATGCGGAACTTGACAGTTTGCAGTTGTTTTTGGATAGTTTTGTTCGTGTTTGCTGTGACCACGTGACCATGGTGTTTGTGGTGACCACGTGGTGTTTTCTGTGACCACGTGTCCATGGTGTTTGCTGTGACCACGTGTCCATGGTGTTTGCTGTGACCACGTGTCCATGGTGTTTGCTGTGACCACGTGTCCATGGTGTTTGCTGTGACCACGTGTCCATGGTGTTTGCTGTGACCACGTGGTATTTGCTGTGACCACATGGTGTGTCCACGGTGTTTGCTGCGACCCGCAGGAGGGAGAGAGAGAGATGCGTGCGGACGCGTTGGCCGTGGCACCTTGAGGCTGAAGAGCATGAGGAAGGCCTCCCCACAGTGCACGCAGGTGTGTGGAGACTCCTCCTCGTCCACCTGCTCCTCCTCCTCCTCCTCCTCGTCGCCCCCTCCACCTTCGCTCACCCGCAGGGGCCTCCGCCTCCACCTTCTCCTCCTCGTCCGCTGCTGTGGCCACTCGCTGCTCGCTGCCCGGGGAAGTGGGCGGGGTGGTTGTACAGGAGGAGGAGGGTGGGGTAAGGTGTGGGTGCTCCCACCGATTCAAAGATGTCTGGTCAGCGTGGAAGCGGTACCACGGTGGCTAGGAGATGTTGACTACCTCGCCTGGTGTGCAGGAGGTCGTGGGTTCGATCCCGACCCTGACGATGCCTGCTGCTGTATATTTGGAATCTGCATCTCTCTCATCATCATCATTACCGTGGCTAGGAGATGTTGACTACCTCGCCTGGTGTGCAGGAGGTCGTGGGTTCGATCCCGACCCTGACGATGCCTGCTGCTGTATATTTGGAATCTGCATCTCTCTCATCATCATCATTACCGTGGCTAGATGTTGACTACCTCGCCTGGTGTGCAGGAGGTCGTGGGTTCGATCCCGACCCTGACGATGCCTGCTGCTGTATATTTGGAATCTGCATCTCTCTCATCATCATCACGGTGGCTAGGAGATGTTGACTACCTCGCTGGTGTGCAGGAGGTCGTGGGTTCGATCCCGATCCTGACGATGCCTGCTGCTGTATATTTGGAATCTGCGTTTCTCTCATCATCATCATTACCGTGGCTAGGAGATGTTAACTACCTCGCCTGGTATACACGAGGTCGTGGGTTCGATCCCGACCCTGACACCTGTTGTATAATTGGAGTTTGTGAATCTCTCTGTCTCTCTCCCCGTGATGATGATGAGGTGGAGCAGGACAACGCAGGTGGCGTAGTGGATCGTGAATCTGCAACTGTGCATTGTTACTGTTGCTTTAGATCCGCGTTGTTGAACGATGCCCGCTGCATTTACGTTTACCGAAAGTAACAGTCCTGTACTGAACATCAGTGAAAAAGAACTTGGTAACTCATCGGATTCCTCCAATATAAATGTATAGGAGTGTAGTGTACAGTGTGTATTGTTGTATATAGTGTAGTATGTATTGTAGTGTGTCATCCCCAATTTTGCCCCATGATCTTTTCTAAGCTGAGAGATTTCCCCTCCCCCAAGGCCTCACAGAGATCCTCAGTAAATCTGCAAACCTGTTCCAGGGGGTCGGAGATCGATCACCTCTCTTTCCCCTGATGGTGATAGGCGTGGCGCTGCAAGTTACTTTTTTGATGGAATAAAAGAGTAACTTGTGATCGCGAGCGACTGAGGCAGACTCCAACTCCTCACAAACACGCGACCACCACTTATCCTTGCAGCGCCGCACGGCTCTCCAAACCTCCGAGCAAAGGCCTCCTCACTCTCCAATGTGGGATGCTGTAGACGGTGAGAGTGGTCCTGCCGCTTTTTCCCAAATAGCTGGAACACCTCGTCTGTCAGCCAGGGTCTCTGGGCAAGTTTGGGGTGTGTACCCAAAGCAGCCATTGCAGCTGCATGAGCCATAGTACTAAACCTCACCCATTTCCCCTCGGCATCAGGAGGGGGGGACGATGCCAACCTCAGCTGCATGCGATGATGAAATTCTCGCTTGCAACTTTTATTAGCTGAGACCAGGACACTGTGAGTTTTAATTAGGTCCTAGACGGACAGATGACAAGTCAATGGTCAGCGGGCAGATCAGCTCCACGGTAGGTCCTGGTGTCAAGGACATGGGCTCACATCCGCTGTTCTGTCACTATGTATTCCAGCAGATATTCTTGCTTGGACCCGGGGTGCATCCATGATGTTGTGTGGATGCGCCGATGCCAAAAATGCGTGTTGGTAATTACAAGCCCATGGGCTGTACAGAAGTCTAGCAGCCTCCTACCGTTGTTATTGAGCTGATCTGACCGATGCCTTCCAATCATTCCAGACCAGGTGCCAGCGTCATGATCCACTTGGGCATTAAAGTCACCCAACAGGATGACTCTATCCCAGGGGACCACTTTAGCTAGCACCTGTGACAGGTCATATAAGGCATCTGACTCATCGGCCTTGCCTGCATCTCTCCACTGATGTTCATCTTTCAGGGGGGGCATAAGCAACCACCACCACTAGCCTGGGGCTTACAGCTTCCCACACCTCACAGCCATGCTCCCACGCCCCCTTCATTCTTTTGTTCAGAAGAAGAGCCACACCCTGTTGTTTGGCAGTCTCCTGCCCCGAGTAGAGGACTGTCCACCCCTCATGGTGGCAGGAGCCAGAACCGGTCCACCGGACCTCCTGAATGCCAGAGATCCAGGCGGTACCAGTCCAGCTCCCGACAAAGGAGTGGCAGCCTCTCCTCCGCAGTGAGCATTCGAACATTCCACGTGGCCATCCGTAGTGGCTTTTCGTTGTTTCTGGAGGAGCCCCGAGGGTGAAGATTCAATCTCCTGGCTCCGCCAATTGGGGTTTGGCCAGGAGACGTCATAGACGCCTGTCCCCCCGGGGCCTCCGGCACAAGCTTATTAGTTACATATTTATGTTTAATTTGTAGTTTCGTGGTAATGAATAGAAGGTGGAGAGGTTACCAGCCCCTCGCACCTATCCAGAGCCCCCGTTTAGCCACTGTGGTGGTCACAGACGCCATGAGGGGAGAGGCCAATGGGCATTGGGGCCTCTTGCACAAGCTTAGTTAGATTTTTTTCCACGTAGTTTAGTGGTAATGAGAATTCGCCGACCTTGTCCCCCATCGTCGTCTTCGTCGTCGTCACCGCCGGCGTCGCTCTCCCGCAGCTCCACCTCCACCTCGGCCGTGCTTGGAGGGAGAACCGCCCCCTCCTCCTCCCCCCCCTCATCCCCCTCCTCCTCACCCCCCTCATCCCCCTCGGGCTCCCACTCCTCCCCCGCGCTCTCCAGCTTGCCCCTCACCCCCATGCCAACCTCTCCTCCGTCACCTGGGATAGGCGGAAGGGTCAGGGGTCAGAATTGAGCTTATACAGGGTGCTTCAAAAATTGTTAACACACATATGGGACGACTATCGTTCTTCTTGGTTCTTTCGGTAAAGTCACGTAGAATGGAAATAATAAAATAATAAAATAAAACAAAATAAAATACAATTCTCACGACGTTTCGGCCACAACGCAAGCAGCCGTCCTCAGGTGAAGAACAGGTCTGTCGGAAAGATGGCGTCTTATGTGCAGGAGGACATGGGTTCGATTCCCAACCCTGACAATGCCTGCTGCTGTTTATTTGGAGTTTGCTTCTCTCTGTCATCATCACCACGGTGGCTAGGAGATGTTAACTACCTCGCCTGGTATGCAGGAGGTCGTGGGCTCGACCCCGACCGTGAGCATCCCTGCTGCTGTAGATTTGGAGTCTGTGTCTCTCTGTGGTCGCATGAATTTTTTCTCCGGGTCCTCCGGTTTCCACCCCGACATTTAGAATGAGTGTCATGCGTTTGTAGGGCTGTTACGGGAGGGCTGTAAGTGCATACGATCCAATGGGTAACAAACACAGTGGGCGGAGTTACGGGAGTACACGGGGGGGGTGCCCGCAGCGACGTCCGCATCAGGCAGCCTGGGGGGTTGTGATCCTGTTGGGGGGTATAAAGGGGGAGGACAAAGAGAGCTCGGGGCTCAGTCTGGGAACGAAGGAGGAAGAGTGAAGATCCTCTAGCTAGAGCCCTGGACTCCCCTCGACGCCGCCCTTGTCAGGGCTGCAGAGGAGCGAGCCAGAGGCGTGGTTCCGTGAACCAGGGTTAGACCCTGGGACTCCGGAGACCGTAGCCCGACTCACCAGTGTCGGGCCAGTTAGCCTCCCCTAGCTCGTTAGAGGAGGACTTGGGGATAGGTGAGATTAGCTAGGGGGTATCCCCAGTTATCCGGGTGAGGGGGCCGCTACCCCCTCTAGTGTTGTCCTGTACCGATAAGCTGAAAATAAATATACGTGTGCCTCAACCTGGGTGTCCAGCGTCTTCACCGGTACTTCATCTGGTGTCAGAAGTACTACGGACATGGAAACACGTCAGACAGCTCGAGCCAGAGTACCGGAGGAGGACACTGCTGAAGTCGTTGAGCCCGAGGCGGCTCACCAAGACATGGCGCAGCCGGGGGCCGACGCCTTCCTACCGGGGCATCGGCATGAAGAGGGGCCGCAGCCAGACGCGCTACGGCTGGCTCACGAGAGACTGGCGGAGCTACTGTACGCCGCTGCCGCCACGCTGGAAAACATCACGCGGCTGGGGGCTGGTGGTCCACCACGGGGCGAGGGGAGTCGTCAACCTGAGCGCCTTCCCGCCATTTCTGAAAACTCAAACTTTGAATTTCCCGCCATCGTCACGGCAGCTGCGGAGGGCGTGGCCGGGCTCAACCTTGGGTCCGACACCGCTCTCGCTGGGACAGCTGCGTCATCTCCAGCGGAGGGAGCGTCATCACATCCGCGACAGGCGATTCCATCTGCCATTCGCGCCGACGCACAGCCGAGTCCCGGGGATAGCAGCCTACAGACGTCCAAGGCGAACGCTGCGCTACAACAACGGCTGCCTCCGCTGAAAGAATTTGTTGGTGCAGAGGGCGACTGGGGCGGCTTCCAGCGACGCTTCATCGCCCACCAAGAAATGGCAAGGTGGTCCGACGATGAAGCCCTCTGCGCGCTGCCGGCGCTCCTCGACGCAGACGCGCTCGCCGCCCTCACATCGGCGCCGAAAGAGAAGCGGTCTACTCTGCCGAAAGCACTACAGCTGCTGGCCGGGGTCTATGGACCTTCAGCGGAATGCAGAGAGCGGTTCTACGAGCGCAAGCGGGGTGAGAAGGAGTCGCCCCTGGCATACAGGACGAGCCTCCTAGCGCTGGCTAAGACGGCTTTTCCCCGTATGGACGACGATGGCGTGGACGCGATGGTCACGGAGAAAATACTCCTCCTGGCAGACGACCTGGACATCGCTGTCGTCGCACAGGAGGACGCCGAGATGACCTCTCTTCAGGCGGCGCGCCTCCTTCACGCCAACCTTCTGTCCCTGCGGCGGAAAGCCAGCAGGGCATCGGCAGGGCGTGCGGTGGCTGCAGCCACCCTTCCGACGGAGGAGCTCTTCGCCGTCGACCATCGACGGCAACAGGCGCAAGAAGTACGGTCGGCCCGGGACGGGTCAAGCCGTTTCAACCGCCCGTCGTCTCCACCGGGGCTCCCGCGGTGTTTCAACTGCGGCGTCCGGGGCCACGTCGCCTCGGGGTGCCGCTCTCCTCGACAGCGCGGGACGACGGCTCGACGGGACGCCGGGCCTCCTCCTCCCAAGCTCCAGCAACATGACCCGGCGAGTCGCGGCACCACACATGTTTGGCCAAAGCACCTACCCGTTGCACGCTCTCGCACCACAACAAACGGGGGGCCGATGTCGCGTTGCGTGGGGCCAACGCGGATCACTGCGGGGACTCAAATCGAGCCCAAACAGTGGTCCGTGTTGGCCCATCGCGTGGTAGCCGCGTCGTCAGGGTCGTCGGCCGTAGTCGGACACATTGACGGGGTAGAAGTACGCATCTTGGTCGATACGGGGGCATCGGCGACAATCATTTCGGAATTAATTTACAATATTCTGCCCGTACAAAGCCGGCCTTTACTGCCGGTTAACGTCCCATTCTATGCCGCTAACGGGGGCTCTCTCGGCATCATGGGACAGATTCGAGCGCAAATTTCTATTGGGGACATCAAATTGTCGGGGCCGATTTTCGTTTCCTCCTCGCTGGCGGTTCCGTGCCTGCTGGGGACGGATTTCTTAGGTAAAATGCCCATTCGTATTTTGATCGACCAAGGATGCATTGAGCTTCCATCGGGGCGGCGCATGGCGTTCCTGCCATCCCCTGCGGCGGCTCGGTCGGCGTTCGCGACGGTACCGGCGTTCGTCGTTGAAACTGTTCGTGTGCCGCCGGGAGCTCAAATGCTAGTGCCTCTCAAACTTCGTAAGCCCTTCGCTAAGGGCATAGGGGATCAGGGTGTTTTGCTGGGACCGTCTAGGGCCGGGGTTAATGGGCCTCATTTGATTCCGGCCCAGACCGTCGTAAGAGGGGACGGGGACCCTTTCATCGCGGTCCTAAATGTGGGATCGCAGACGGTGGTGGTTCCTCAAGGGACGGTGCTCGCTCACGCGACGCCAGTGCCCTGCGAGGAACCTGTCGCGAACCACGTTGGCACTGCTTCCCGGATGCTCCCACATTCGGACAGCGATGAAGGGTGGATCGACGCGCTTTGTGCGGGATCGACGGACCTGACAAATTCAGAGCGCCAACAGCTTAGAACGCTACTGAGGGAATTTTCCGACGTTTTCAGTCGTGATAAATATGATTTGGGTTGCACTCACCTGCTGCGTCACCATATTGACACGGGTGACAGCGCGCCAATTCGCCAAAATCCGTTTCGGTTAAGTCCCGCCGAAAAGGACCATGTCAAATCGGCTGTTGATGACATGTTAGCCGCCGACATCATTTCTCCCTCCACCAGCCCGTGGGGAGCGCCGATCGTCCTGGTTAAAAAGCAGGACGGCTCGTTGCGGTTTTGCGTGGATTTTCGGCGCCTTAATAAAATTTCGGTTGCCGACGCATACCCGCTCCCACGGATGGACGAATCGCTGGACGCTTTGGCGGGAGCGCGATTCTTCTCCACACTAGATTTACTTTCGGGATTCTGGCAGCTTCCTCTGGACGATGATTCTAAACCTAAAACTGCTTTCCGTACACCGCACGGCCTGTTCCAATTCAACCGGTTGCCGATGGGCTTACACTCAGCGCCGGCAACTTTCCAGCGATTGATGGAATTGGTTTTGGCTGGATTGCAATGGGAATCGTGCCTGATTTATTTGGATGACGTTATTGTCTTTGGTAAAACTTTTGATGAACATCTCCAGAGGTTGCGGGCGGTTTTCCTAAAGATGCGGGCTGCTAATTTGAAATTTAAGCCCCAAAAATGCCATTTGTTACGCGAGTCGGTGCGTTATTTAGGGCACATCGTAGGGCGCTCGGGTATTGCTACCGATCCCGCCAAAACGCAGTGTGTCAGCTCCTGGCCGACTCCCACCTCGGTGGGAGAGGTCAGGAGTTTTATTGGCTTCGCATCATATTACCGACGCTTCGTCGCTAATTTTGCAACAATTGCCAAACCCCTACACGCGTTAACTTCTAAAGGGGTTCGGTTCCACTGGGGTCAGGATGAGGAAGCTGCTTTCTGCTCCCTTCGGGACGCGCTGGTGAAGGCTCCTCCCTTGATTTACCCAGATTTTTCGAGGCCGTTTTTGCTCGACACCGACGCGAGCAACACGGGTATTGGAGGCGTGCTTTCCCAGGTGGTTGACGGCGTGGAACGGGTGGTCGCGTACGGCAGTCGGGTGTTGTCTCCAACGGAGCAAAGATATTGTGTCACCCGTAGGGAACTGTTGGCAATTGTCTATTTCATCCAACAGTATCGCCCATATCTGTACGGTCGGCATTTCACCGTCCGCACAGATCATGCGGCACTGCAGTACGCCCTGAAGGTTCAACAGCCATCGGGACAATTGTCCCGATGGCTGGAGGTCCTCCAGGATTTCAGTTTTGAAACCACTTATCGTAAGGGCGTTCGCCACACCAACGCTGACGCTCTGTCACGGATGCCAACCGCCTCCGAATGCGCATGTCTCCTGGGGTCGGGGCGTTGCAAGCCAGTGGGGGACGTGATGGTTCCGGTCCTGGCGGCGGCCGCCGACGATGAAACGGTAGTCCCCATTGATATCGCCGAACAGGGGAGAGATTCCCTGCTTGGATTGCCCGTTGATGAATGGGGGCGCCTCCAGTTGGAGGATGCCTCCCTCCTCGCGTTGCGTCGTCGCGCCGGGGAGAGGGGGCGTGTGACGGGTCATGCCGACGCATGGGAAACCCATGCGGGCTTGCTTATGCATTGGGACGGGAAATCCCAGCGTCACCGGCTGGTGGTCCCTTCTGGCCTACGAGGTAAGGTGGTGTGGGCTGCTCATGAGCGCCTCCTCCACCTAGGTACCCAGAAAACACTCGCCTTGCTTCAGCTGAATTTTTTTTGGCCGGGTATGACAAGGGATGTCGCTGATCTGTTGGCGGCATGCCCTCAGTGTGCGCAGCGCAAACCACCGGCACGGGAGTCGAACCCGCCCTTACAATCCATCCAGGTCTCCAGAATAAATGAACTGGTCGCACTGGATATTCTGGGGCCATTCCCCGCCACCTCCAGGGGAAATAAATATTTGCTTACTGGGGTCGAATATTTTACGCGCTGGCCTATGGCCTGGCCCCTGGCGAATCAGTCGGCAGCAGCCATCGTCGACGCCTTTGTCCAAGGTTATGTCATGGACAAAGGTGCCCCGGAGCGGTTGTTGACCGACCAGGGTAGAAATTTTTCGGGGAAACTCCTAAAACAAGTCTGTGATCTCCTGGGAACGAAAAAAATTCGAACCTCCCCCTATCACCCGCAAACGGACGGGATGGTCGAGCGTCTGCATCGCACCATCACGTCTATGTTGTCGCAGCAAGTTTCGGACTCACAGGCTGATTGGGACTTACAAATTCAAGGGGTTCTAGCGGCATACAGATTGGCTCCCCATGCTGCGACGGGGTTTTCACCTTTCTTTCTTATGTATGGCCGCGAACCCGACCCACCTGTTCGGGCACAGTTGCAGATCCCCGTGCCGCTGGGCAAATCTAAATTGGACGATCACGTTAAATTTAACCTTGACAAACTGACTGAGGCGCGGGATGCGGCGAGGCTAAATTCTGACAGGCGTCAGAAGGCGAACGAGCGCCTCAGACTGGCTCGCGCGCACGTGCTGCAGTGGAAGCCGGGGGACAGGGCATGGCTGCACTGTCCCCAGGTACCACTCGCGACCTCCTCTAAACTCGTACGCCCGTGGCGGGGCCCCGTCGAGGTTATTGAGGTTTTGAGGCCTCAGTGCGTTCGAATCCAATGGGGGAGGCGCCGGTGGTTTGTACACCCCTCTAGGCTGAAGCCGTTTGTTGCGGTGCGGGGGCCCACGCCACGCACGCGAGGCCAAGCATGTGGGGGGTCGACCGACTCGGAGGGTCCGTCGCTGCTCTCGCCTGATGTGTTGCCGGCTGTCCCACCCACAGGTGCACCGGGAATGACGGGCTCACGCCCTGGAACCCCCACAGGTGATGCCGACAGTCGCGCGACTTCAATCGCGACCTCACCTCGCATGGGACAGCCGCCACCGGATGGTCCGCCGTCCGGGGTTGCCCCGTGTGACGGGCCTGCGGCAAGGACGCGCGCTAAAATGCGCAGACTCTTATAATATACAGCAGGAAGAAAAAGAAAAAAATTTATTTTCCTTCACGTGTCATGGTTACTGTATGCTGCGTCGGTGGTGTGCTCCTTGCACACTGAGTGTGTTGTGTTGTGTGGGCGCGGTGTGTGTGTTGTGGGTGCGTTGTGTGTCGTGGGTGTGCTGTGTGTGATGGGGGAGTTCCTGGCTAGTTGTACATACGTGCTTACGGATTTCGTATTTATGCGGGGGGGGGGTGCGTCGGACATTCCCTTCGGGGGTATGGTTGTTGTTCTTGTTGTTGTTCTTCTATTTGCATTTTGTTGAAAAAAATGAGGCACACACGGGGTCGAGGGGTAATTGTTCCTTTATTTGGAATTGTTGCAGCCGGGACGGCTGCGAGCTGTAATGGGGGGGGTGATGTAGGGCTGTTACGGGAGGGCTGTAAGTGCATACGATCCAATGGGTAACAAACACAGTGGGCGGAGTTACGGGAGTACACGGGGGGGGTGCCCGCAGCGACGTCCGCATCAGGCAGCCTGGGGGGTTGTGATCCTGTTGGGGGGTATAAAGGGGGAGGACAAAGAGAGCTCGGGGCTCAGTCTGGGAACGAAGGAGGAAGAGTGAAGATCCTCTAGCTAGAGCCCTGGACTCCCCTCGACGCCGCCCTTGTCAGGGCTGCAGAGGAGCGAGCCAGAGGCGTGGTTCCGTGAACCAGGGTTAGACCCTGGGACTCCGGAGACCGTAGCCCGACTCACCAGTGTCGGGCCAGTTAGCCTCCCCTAGCTCGTTAGAGGAGGACTTGGGGATAGGTGAGATTAGCTAGGGGGTATCCCCAGTTATCCGGGTGAGGGGGCCGCTACCCCCTCTAGTGTTGTCCTGTACCGATAAGCTGAAAATAAATATACGTGTGCCTCAACCTGGGTGTCCAGCGTCTTCACCGGTACTTCACGTTTATAGTTATTTAGCTGCTGCTATTAATTTCCACGATGATGAGAAGCGGCCACTTGGTTGAGGTGCATTCATTTGTGATGTCCAGCGTCGCTTCTGAAAAAGAGCCACCACATAGCTCAGTGGGCCCTAAACCTGGTAAAATAGCTTCAAGTTTAGTTTAACTACCTCGCCTGGTAAGCAGGAGACCGTGACTTTGATTCTGACCCTCGACGATGCCTGCTGCTGTATATTTGGAGTCAGCATGTTCACTCTCCTCGGGGTGGTTGCGTGGATTTCTCCCCGGGTCCTCCGGCTTTTTCCCTCCAACATTTGGCACCGACACCGCTCGTATTGAGAGCTCGGGGTAAGCATTTACACTATGAGACCTCCTTTACTCTGATAGTGCGCTGTTTTTGAGTTGTGCGCCTTTTGGCGTTATCTGGTCCAACAGCAATGGAGACTAGGCTCTAAGAAAAGCTGTCTCGGGTGTTGACCAATCAACTTCCAAGGACAGTGCATATCATTATCATCATCAGAGTTGTTTCTTTTTGTTTGCATTTTGACTGCTTGTGTTGTGGTTATTGCAAACATGATGCCTTGTATAAAGGTGTCAGTTTCTGTACCAGTTGAAAGGGTAAAAACCTATCACTATATTTTGCCACTGGTAAAGGAGATGTCTCATAGTGTAAATGCTTACCCCGAGATCTCAATACTCTGATAGTGCGCTGTTTTTGAGTTGTGCGCCTTTTGGCGTCATCTGGTCCAACACCAATGGAGACTAGGCTCTAAGAAAGGCTGTCTCGAGTGTTGACCAATCAACTTCCAAGGACAGTGCATATCATTATCATCATCAGAGTTGTTTCTTTTTGTTTGCATTTTGACTGCTTGTGTTGTGGTTATTGCAATTTTGTACCAGTTGAAAGGGTAAAAACCTATCACTATATTTTGCCACTGGTAAAGGAGATGTCTCATAGTGTAAAAATGAAGTTTAGTTTTTAGTTTAACCACCACCGCCACCAGTCGCTCACCCGCACCAGGGTCACTGCGGGCGAAGTCCACCGCTGGTGACGTCTCCTCCTCCACCTCCTCCTCCACCTCCTCCTCCACCTCCTCTTTGACCCTCAGCTCCTGCGAGGTGGCGCTCGGGTGCCGCGGGTCCATCGCCATGGCGACACGAGGAGGGGTAACCACGGCAACGTCGAACGCCTGCGATGGTTGTAGTTGGTTTTGGTTGTTGTTGGTAGTGGTTCTTGTTGTGGTTGTAGTTGGTAGTGGTTGTTGTTGTTGAGTTGGTAGTGGTTGTTGTTGTAGTTAGTATTGGTTGTTGTTGTTGAGTTGGTAGTGGTTGTTGTTGTTGAGTTGGTAGTGGTTGGTAGTGGTTGCTGTGGTTGTTGTGGTTGGAGTTGGTAGTGGTTGTTGTTGTTGAGTTGGTAGTGGTTGTTGTTGTTGAGTTGGTAGTGGTTGGTAGTGGTTGCTGTGGTTGTTGTGGTTGGAGTTGGTAGTGGTTGTAGTTGGTAGTGGTTGTTGTTGTAGTTGTTGTTGGTTGTGGTTGTAGTTGGTAGTGGTTGTAGTTGTGGTTGGTAGTGGTTGTAGTTGTGGTTGGTAGTGGTTGTAGTTGGTAGTGGTTGTAGTTGGTAGTGGTTGTTGTGGTTGGTAGTGGTTGTTGTAGTAGTTGTTGTTGTTGGTAGTGGTTGTAGTTGTGGTTGGTAGTGGTTGTTGTTGTAGTTGTTGTTGGTTGTGGTTGTAGTTGGTAGTGGTTGTTGTGGTTGGTAGTGGTTGTTGTTGTAGTTGTTGTTGGTTGTGGTTGTAGTTGGTAGTGGTTGTTGTGGTTGGTAGTGGTTGTTGTTGTAGTTGTTGTAGTTGGTAGTGGTTGTTGTTGTAGTTGTTGGTAGTGGTTGTTGTTGTAGTTGGTAGTGGTTGTTGTTGTAGTTGTTGGTAGTGGTTGTTGTTGTAGTTGGTAGTGGTTGTTGTAGTAGTTGTTGTTGGTAGTGGTTGTAGTTGGTAGTGGTTGTTGTTGGTTGTTGTTATGGTTGTTGGAGTTGGTTGTGGTTGTAGTTGTTGAAGTGAGTGTTTACCCGATTCAACTCGGTAAAGATCCTCGCTTTGTGAATGTTACTTTGTTGTGGTGGTTGTAGTGGTGGTTGTAGTGGTGGTTGTTGTGGTGGTTGTTGTGGTGGTTGTTGTGGTTGTAGTGGTGGTTGTAGTGGTGGTTGTTGTGGTGGTTGTTGTGGTTGTAGTGGTGGTTGTTGTGGTGGTTGTAGTGGTGGTTGTAGTGGTGGTTGTTGTGGTTGTAGTGGTGGTTGTTGTGGTGGTTGTTGTGGTGGTTGTTGTGGTTGTAGTGGTGGTTGTTGTGGTTGTAGTGGTGGTTGTTGTGGTTGTAGTGGTGGTTGTAGTGGTGGTTGTAGTGGTGGTTGTTGTGGTTGTTGTGGTGGTTGTTGTGGTGGTTGTAGTGGTGGTTGTTGTGGTTGTAGTGGTGGTTGTTGTGGTTGTAGTGGTGGTTGTAGTGGTGGTTGTTGTGGTGGTTGTAGTGGTGGTTGTTGTGGTGGTTGTTGTGGTTGTAGTGGTGGTTGTAGTGGTGGTTGTTGTGGTGGTTGTTGTTGTGGTTGTAGTGGTGGTTGTAGTGGTGGTTGTTGTGGTGGTTGTTGTGGTTGTTGTGGTGGTTGTTGTGGTGGTTGTAGTGGTGGTTGTTGTGGTTGTAGTGGTGGTTGTTGTGGTTGTAGTGGTGGTTGTTGTGGTGGTTGTAGTGGTGGTTGTAGTGGTGGTTGTTGTGGTTGTAGTGGTGGTTGTAGTGGTGGTTGTTGTGGTGGTTGTTGTGGTTGTAGTGGTGGTTGTAGTGGTGGTTGTGGTGGTTGTTGTGGTTGTAGTGGTGGTTGTTGTGGTGGTTGTAGTGGTGGTTGTTGTGGTGGTTGTTGTTGTGGTTGTAGTGGTGGTTGTTGTGGTGGTTGTAGTGGTGGTTGTTGTGGTGGTTGTAGTGGTGGTTGTTGTGGTGGTTGTTGTGGTTGTTGTGGTGGTTGTAGTGGTGGTTGTAGTGGTGGTTGTAGTGGTGGTTGTTGTGGTGGTTGTTGTGGTTGTAGTGGTGGTTGTAGTGGTGGTTGTTGTGGTTGTAGTGGTGGTTGTAGTGGTGGTTGTAGTGGTGGTTGTAGTGGTGGTTGTAGTGGTGGTTGTAGTGGTTGTTGTGGTTGTAGTGGTGGTTGTAGTGGTGGTTGTTGTCTCTGTAGTTGTTGTCTCTGTGGTTGTTGCCTATGTAGTTAGTGTCTGTGTGATTGGTTTCTATGTAGTGGTTGTTGTTTATGTGGTTGTTATGTGGTGGTTGTCTATGTAGTGGTTGCTTTTGTCTATGTAGCAGTGGTTGTTGTCTGTGGTTGTGGTGGTGGTTGTTGGGGTGGTTGTTGTTGTCTAAGTGGTGGTTGTTGTGGTTGTGGATGTTGTGGTAGTGGTTGTTGTTGTTGTCTATGTGGTTGTTGTGGTGGTTGTTGTTGTCTATGTGGTTGTTGTGGTGGTTGTTGTTGTCTATGTGGTTGTTGTGGTGGTTGTTGTTGTCTATGTGGTAGTGGTGGTTGTTGTGGTGGTTGTTATCTAAGTGGTGGTTGTTGTCTATGTGGTTGTTGTGGTGGTTGTAGTGGTGGTGGTTGTTGTCTATGTGGTTGTGGTGGTGGTTGTTGTTGTCTATGTGGTTGTGGTGGTTGTGGTTGTAGTGGTGGTGGTTGTTGTGGTGGTTGTTGTTGTCTATGTGGTTGTGGTGGTGGTGGTTGTCTATGTGGTTGTGGTGGTTGTAGTGGTGGTGGTTGTTGTCTATGTGGTGGTTGTTGGGGTGGTGGTGGTTGTCTATGTGGTTGTGGTTGTTGTTGTGGTTGTCTATGTGGTTGTGGTGGTTGTGGTTGTAGTGGTGGTGGTTGTTGTGGTGGTTGTTGTTGTCTATGTGGTTGTGGTGGTGGTTGTCTATGTGGTTGTGGTGGTTGTTGGGGTGGTTGTTGTTGTCTATGTGGTTGTAGTGGTGGTTGTTGTGGTGGTTGTTGTGGTTGTTGTTGTCTATGTGGTTGTTGTTGTCTTTGTGGTTGTGGTGGTGGTTGTTGTTGTCTAAGTGGTGGTTGTGGTGGTTGTAGTTGTTGTTATCTATGTGGTTGTGGTTGTTGTTGTGGTGGTTGTTGTCTATGTGGTGGTTGTTGGGGTGGTGGTTGTTGTTATCTATGTGGTTGTAGTGGTGGTGGTTGTTGTCTGTGGTTGTTGTGGTTGTGGTGGTAGTTGTGGTTGTTGTTGTCTATGTGGTTGTGGTGGTGGTTGTCTATGTGGTTGTGGTGGTTGTTGTTGTCTATGTGGATGTTGTGGTGGTTGTGGTTGTAGTGGTGGTGGTGGTTGTTGTGGTTGTCTATGTGGTGGTGGTGGTTGTTGTCTATGTAGTGGTGGTTGTTGTTGTGGTGGTGGTGGTGGTGGTGGTTGTTGTGGTTGTTGTTGTTTCTCTGGCGGAGCCTGCGGCCTCCTCCCTCCGCGGGTCGCCGACTTGGCCACGCGCGGCTCGGGGCGCGGGCGGCGGGCGGCGAGATGCGGCACAAGACGCTGATGATTCTGGCGGTGGCGGTGATGATGTCAATCCACTGGTGGTGTTCGACTAAGGCCACTGGAGGTGATCTACTAAAGAAGCCACTGGGTGTTCATCTTCTTGGTTCTTTCGGTAAAGTCACGTAGAAGGAAAATAATAAAAATAAAACAAAATTTTATTATTGTATTATTTTCCTTCTACGTGACTTTACCGAACGTATCGTAATTGTATAGTGAATATACAGCAGTGTGGTATACAGTTGGGTGTAATATTACAATGTATAGTCTAAAAACATATTAGTTGCTGCGGCGCCATATTATTAACATTCTTTCCCTTTATTAATTCTAACCTTACTCCCTCCCTTTGATGCTGCTAATCCTGCATAATGCAAGTGCATAATGACTTTAAACCCCCCACCAAACCTCCTACGCATTTCACAAGTAGTACTAATCGCATATCTGCATTTACCATAAATATGCTAAATTCCTCTTGATATGCAAATTATTTTGTCAAGACGCTCTTCGCCCCTCCATCCCAGCATAAATAGTCGCTCCAAGCCTGGAGCGTGCCATTCAGACTATGTCTACTTGACAGACCTGTTCTCCACCTGAAGACGGCTGCTTGCGTTGTTGCCGAAACGTCGTGAGAATTATTTTATTGTTTTATTTTTATTATTTTATTACTTCCCTTCTACGTGACTTTACCGAAAGAACCAAGAAGATGAATCCCTGCAGTCACGAAAGCTTTACATCGAAATTTAAAGCCACTGGTGGTTTTACCAAGTTTCCCTGCTATCTTTGCCTTTGGGACAGCAGGGACATCAAGACGCACTACCACAGGCAGGACTGGTCACAGCGAACTACCAAATTAGCAGTGTCCTGTCCGCCAACAATCTATTACATCTAAAACAATCTGGGTTCCAAAAAAAAACAGCACCACATCTGCTGCATTAGACTCTCTGAATCACATTTACAGTAGCCTTGATAATAAGCAGTACTGCGCCTGTCTTTTTCTTGACTTGTCCAAAGCCTTTGATACAGTCGACCACAACACCCTGCTTAGTAAACTAAGTCGCCTCCGTTTCTCCAAAAACGCAGTAGAATGGTTAGAAAATTACTTCTTTTCTCGCACCCAAACTGTATATTCACAGATGGTTGGAGGTCAAACAGTGTGAAGATAACAAAAGGGGTTCCACAGGGTTCCATCCTCGGCCCCCTCTTGTTTTCTCTTTATGTCAATGACTTGGGTACTGACCTGGATCATTCCAGGGTAAATCTTTTTTGCAGATGACACGATACTGATGACTGCTGGCCGCTCTCCGCATGACGTTAAACTAGTTCTGAAGACGGCTGCTTGCGTTGTAGCCGAAACGTCGTGAGAATTATTTGATTTTATGTTTTATTTTTATTATTTTATTACTTCCCTTCTACGTGACTTTACGGAAAGAACCAAGAAGATGAATCCCTGCAGTCACGAAAGCTTTAAATCGAAATTTTACCGAAATTACCAAAAAGATGAATCCCTGCAGTCACGAAAGCTTTAAATCGAAATTTAGTCCTGAATACCTCCAAAACCAAGGTGCTATGCTTCTCACCAGGACTAAAGCAGGACGTTATTTCCCCCCCCCCCCCATTACATTCCTTAAATAATTATCAAATCGAGCAAGTCAAGATCTATAAGTATCGTGGGGTCATCCTGGATTCTAAACTGAAATTTGAAGATTACATTGATTATATTGGTTAAAAGACAAAAATAAAAATTGGTTTTCTGTATCGACACAATCATTGCTTCCCCCCTATGTTCCGTTTGGAATTGATAAAAGCTTCCATACTGCCTCTACTTGATTACTGTGACATCGTATACAAATCAGCCCCAAGCACTGTACTGAAGAAACTTGACTCAATGTATCACTCGGCCTTAAGATTTGCATTGAACTGCCCATATAGGACTCACCACTGCGATCTCGACATTTGGTCAAACTTAACATCTCTCAATGTTCGACGGCTTGTGCATCAGATCTTATT
The DNA here is from genome assembly GCF_965212315.1 of Lampetra planeri. Lineage (NCBI taxonomy): Eukaryota > Metazoa > Chordata > Hyperoartia > Petromyzontiformes > Petromyzontidae > Lampetra > Lampetra planeri. The sequence goes on from NC_136161.1 coordinate 3,394,053, forward strand.
TATTCATGATGTACTTACAAAAAAATCCGCAGACTACCTGCTGGATCTCCTCTCTGTTTCGAAGAACAAATGTGACCTAAGGTCTTCGCTCATGTACCAGCTTCACATTCCTTATTGCCGTAAAAAAACTGGAGGAAGGGCCTTTGCTATTGAGGCCCACAGGGTCTGGAATGCAATTGCCAATAAACTGCAACTTGAGTCACTACCTATGAGATCTTCACTCAAAACTGCTCTAGAGAAGTTGTACATCCCTAGCTGCCACTGCTATTCAGTGGCCTAAAATCAAATGTTTTCGTTCCGGATGACCGCTACAAAGTATGATGTTGTGTTTTGATTTAGTGTGCTGATCTTTAAAGGTGCATTTGAAATGTTTTGATACTCCTACTGCTGTTGTGGAGTGACTCATGCAGCCAGCAATTGCTACAGGGTTTGGTGGTACATGTTGTTTATGTCGGTTATTGTGAAATTTCGGTCACAGTTCCTATGATCACTGTTACATTGCTTATGGCTTTATTTTGGTGATTTAGAAAAGTTTTCTGGTTTGGCCATGTTTGTTTGCTGTAGTACGGAGTTAGAATGATGGCTTTAATCTAAGTTGTCTTGTGGTTGTTGTTGTTGTTTGACTTGCATCCCACTGGGATTTTTTCACAGAGCGTTGGTTTACGGTGATTTTTTTCTGTAAGACTTTGCAGTTTTTTCCTGGATTTTTCTGTTTGCGCAGTCACTTTAAGATGTTTTCTTGTTCATGTTTTAGTTTTTTGTTTGTTGCAGTTGCACCCGATTCAAGAGCCGAATGGCTCACAGGGCTCTACCTAATAAATGAAACTAAAAAACTGAAACTGTCACCTGCGTGACGTCATGGGAAACCACCTGCGTTACACTATGTGACCTCTTTTACCAGTGGCAAAATATAGTAGTAGGGTTTTACCCTTTTAAACTGGTACAAAACGGACACCTTTATACAAGGCATCATGTTTGCAATGACCACAACACAAGTAGTCAAAAATGCAAACAAAAAGAAGCAACTCTGATAATGATAATAATATGCACTGTCCTTGAAGTTGATTGGTCCACACCCGAGACGGCTTTCTTTAGAGCCTAGTCCCCATTGGTGTTGGACCAGATGACACCAGAAGGCGTACAATTCAAACACATTTCGATTTAAAGCTTTCGTGACTGCAGGGATTCATCTTCTTGGTTCTTTCGGTAAAGTCACGTAGAAGGGAAGTAATAAAATAATACAAATAAAACATAATAAAACAATTCTCACGACGTTTCGGCTACAACGCAAGCAGCCGTCTTCAGGTGAAGAATGAGACACTGCCAAGCTAGGAGCTTCCACCTCCAACTCAGCTTATATATAAGCTCCTAGCTTGGCAGTGTCTCATTCTTCACCTGAAGACGGCTGCTTGCGTTGTAGCCGAAACGTCGTGAGAATTGTTTTATTATGTTTTATTTTTATTATTGTATTACTTCCCTTCTACGTGACTTTACCGAAAGAACCAAGAAGATGAACTCAAACACAGTTATGGGAAATCACCTGCGTGACGTCATTGGAAATCACCTGCGTGACGTCATTGGAAAGCACCTAGGTGGCGTCAGGGAAATACCAAAGGGAGCGGCCAACGCAGAAACAGGAAGCCTGCCGTCGTGGACCCCCTCGCGCCATCGTAGTAGTTCGACGTTCCGAGAGACATGGCTATCCGTGACGATCCCACGGAACCCCCAACGACTCCAGGTGCGCCAGGGTGTGGGAGGGGGTGGCGATGATAATAAGAGGAGGGTGTTTGTCTCGTTTGTCTCTTGATGTGCCTGCTGTTGTGGAGTGACTCATGCAGCCAGCTATGGCTGCAGGGTTTTGGTAGTACATGTTGTTTACGTCGTTTATTGTGAAAATTCCATCACAGTTCCTATGAGCTGCACCGTTTCATTGCTGTAATGGCTTTATTTTGGTGATTTCGAAAAGTGTATTGGTTTAGCCATGTTTGTGTTGTTGTAGTACAGAGTTAGACTGATGGCCTTAATCTAAGTTGTCTTGTGGTTGTTGTTGTTGTTGTTTGACTTGCATCCCACTGGGATGTTTGCACACAGCGTTGGTGTGTAACGGTGCTTTTTCTGCAATATTTTGCCGTCTTTTCTTGCATTTCTGTTTGCACTCAGTCACATATTCACTTGAAGATGTTTTTTTGTTCATTTTTTTTGTTTGTTTGTTGCGGTTGCACCCGATTCAAGAGCCGAATGGCTCACAGGGCTACACCTAATACATGAAACTTGAACTTGATGTGTCGTCAAGCCACCACCCGACACGGCCATCGAGGGAGGGTTTGTGTAGGTGCACTTTTACAGCTTCACGCGATCGAACCTCCACCACCTCCACCACCTCCCCAGACAAGACACAGAGACACGCACACAGAGACACGCACGCGTCATGGGTGGTGTTGGTGGCTAAAGCCCACCACGTCTAAAACTGATGTTGTTGTTGTGCTTGTTGTTGATGTTGTTGTTGATGTTGTTGTTGATTGGCGGCCATGTTGTAGGCCCCTGGGGATTTCCACCAGAGTCGCCGGGCTGGTGAACCACAAGTCGGCCGCTTTGGGGAAGAATGTTCAGTCGGAGATCACTTGGAGTGTTACTGTGTGTGTGTGTGTCAGTGTGTGTGTGTCAGTGTGTGTGTGTCAGTGTGTGTGTGTCAGTGTGTGTGTGTCAGTGTGTGTGTGTCAGTGTGTGCGTGTTAGTTTGTGTGTGTCAGTGTGTGTGTCAGTGTGTGTCAGTGTGTCATAGTGTGTGTGTCACTGTGTGTTAGTGTGTGTCAGTGTATCATAGTGTTTGTGTGTCACTGTGTGTGTTTGTGTGTGTGTCAGTGTGTGTCATAGTGTGTGTCACAGTGTGTTAGTGTGTCAGTGTGTACACGTGTGTGTACGTGCGTTTATGTGTTTGTACATGTGTGTTTACGTGTGTGTATGTGTGTACACGTGTGTGTTTATGTGTACGTGTGTGTCTGTGTGTGTACGTGTGTGTGTCTGTGTGTGTACGTGTGTGTGTGTCTGTGTGTGTTTGTGTGTGTGTACGTGTGTGTGTGTCTACGTGTGTATGTGTGTGGGGAGCGGTGGTGCAGCGATTAGCACGCTGTGCTACGAACTTGGCGACACCACCAGTGACGATTGTCTGAACCGGTTCTGGGCCTCCCCTAGGTCGACTCAGCCTCAAATGAGTACCTGGTGCGGTGTGTAAAAATATCGCCACTCGGCGGAGACAATGACGACCGGGCGTGGTGCTGGCCACCCACCGCCTCGTGTGCCGTGGCGGCCTTCACAGGTGCTGCTACTCGCTAACAGCACTTGCCCCCCTACAGTCTGTTAAGGGAGGTCTTTGTTTTTGTTTCCAGAGTCACAAGAGAAGATTGATTTGCCACGCGAGGAGGAAGACCAGAATTGCGTAAAACCATTAGTCTTGTACGAAGAAAGCATCAGCCGCGCTCGTAAGCAATGCACCTTCACTGAATGAACACCCGAACGCACACACAGCAACAACAACAACAACCACCATATTATATTATTTTATTATATTATTATATTATTTTATTATGTTTTATTTTTATTATTTTATTACTTCCCTTCTACGTGACTTTACCGAAAGAACCAAGAAGATGAATCCCTGCTGCAGTCACGAAAGAAGCTTTACATCGAAACCACCACCGAGTTGCCCTGCCATCGCCACGGTGCCCGTGCCAGGCTGGGTGCACGTTGAGACTACCACGTGGAGTTGTCGAAGGCTCTGCCACTGGCAGGAGGAGGCCACGGGACAGAACCAGCTGGTGCCATGGGGATGACTTGACCGAGATGCTGTGCTTCTCCCTACACGGACAACTCCCGCTGCGCTTTAGCCGCTCCGCTCGTTGTTGTGAGCGTCGCTCCTCTGCCCTACGTTGTTGCTGGAGGGCGACTGCCCCCAACTGCCCCCAACTGCCCAGCAGCGTCCTTCACGAGCCTCCTCCACTGAGGCCGATCTTGACACCGCTGATGGCGCATCCTTTTGTACCACACAAACAAACGCACAAAGAGACACAAATAAATATCCCGCTTGAAAAAAGTGACCGTATCTACCGTAACCGTACTGAACCGAACCACTCTGCATCACGGGGTGATGTATATAGGTGCAGTACTTTCATTGTTTACGTTGTATGTAGTGTATAAAGTACCGTACGCAATATTTGACGCTGAAGTCAAGCTGCATGGTGCTGCCGATCACCGCACCTTTGGAGCGGTTTTGCCGGATCGGCTCGAGAACGCCGGATAATGTTGGAAGCAGCCGGATAATCGACTGTATACGCGCATGGCGAAAATGGACAATGTTTCGATGTAAAGCTTTCGTGACTGCAGGGATTCATCTTCTTGGTTCTTTCGGTAAAGTCACGTAGAAGGGAAATAATACAATAATACAAATAATAAAAATAAAACATAAAATAATTCTCACGACGTTTCGGCCACAACGCAAGCAGCCGTCCTCAGGTGAAGAACAGGTCTGTCGGAAAGACAGCGACTGAATGGGCACCACCAGGCTTGGCAGCATATATTTAAGCTGGGTTGGAGGGGGGAAGGGGCGCCTTGACAAAGGATACGCTGCCAAGCCTGGTGGTGCCCATTCAGGTCTGTCTTTCCGACAGACCTGTTCTTCACCTGAGGACGGCTGCTTGCGTTGTGGCCGAAACGTCGTGAGAATTATTTTATGATGTTTTATTTTTATTATTTTATTATTTCCCTTCTACGTGACTTTACCGAAAGAACCAAGAAAATGGACAATGTCTCTATGGACGCACGATGCTGTTGAGCGTGAGATGAGAGTGCGTGTGTGACGGTGCCACCTGACCTACCGACTGTCATCCACAGATTCAACTCGGGCCCCGGAGGGCATACTCGCAGCTCCGCCTTCTACACTGCTGGTGACAGTAACCACCGCTACTACACCGCTCAACTTTAAGGTCCGTGGGTTCGATCCCGACCATGATGATGCCTGCTGCTTTATGTTTGGAGTTGGCGTGTCTCTCTTATCATCACGGTGGCTAGGAGATGTTAACTACCTCGCCTGGTATGCGGGAGGTCTGTGGGTTTGATCCCGACCATGATGATGCCTGCTGCTGTATGTTTGGAGTTGGCATGTCTCTCTTATCATCACGGTGGCTAGGAGATGTTAACTACCTCGCGTGGTATGCGGGAGGTCCGTGGGTCCGATCCCGACCATGATGACGCCTGCTGCTGTATGTTTAGAGTTCTCCCCGTGGTCGTGTTGATTTTTCTCCGGGTCGTCCGGGTTTTCCCTCCACATTTAGAAACACGCGTTTAGAGTATTTGGCTACTGCTATACATTTCCACATGATGATGATGATGATACTAAGACACTTGGATGAGCTATCATTTGTGATGACCAGGTCTCTTCTGAAAAATCGCTACAAAGCAGCTCAGTGGGACCTTACACCTGGTAAAATAACATCTAACAAAAAGAAAGAATGGCCTTTTCTCCCTTTATGGCACAAATACAGGAGTTGTGTTAAGATGTTCAAACACCAAATAGACCAACACCAATACCCGCCATTCACCACTAAGTAACAGAGGCGTCACCATAGCGCCTGTGCCAGGCCAGGCGCACTTTGAGGCCACGTGAAGTGTCGAAGGCTCGCTGACAGGAGGTCACGGGACAAACGCAGGTGCCCTGGATTGTCCGACAGATGATCGGTAGATGCACCACCTGTACCCCTGCTGTGCCAACTTGCTGCAATTTAGCTGCCCAGTGCTCCGCTCGTTGTTGTGAGCCTCGCTCCTCTGTCCTCTGTTGTTGCTGGAGGGCGACTGCCTCCAACTACCCAGTAGCAGCGTCCTTCACGAGCCTCCTCCACAGAGTTCCACTCAGCTCCACATCCTCCCGCATCAGTCCATTTCTTCTCCAGCCAATGTCGTTCCCGTTTATATCCCTCTGTGGCCAAACAAAAGTTGCTTGGGCATGCGGTAGCTGGGCATGCGGGCTACATGACCCAGCCAAATAGACACACACACCCACACCCTATGGCAGGACATCATCATGGTCTGCATTAACCACACACACGCACGTGGTATTTGTGGTATACGCGTTGATACTGTAACAGGTTGTGACGATAACGCTGCCATACTGGATCGCGGTGATTCCTCGCTTTTTGAGCTCTGTGTTAACCCTTTCCCATTCCGATGGCGTACACGACGTCCTCACTCGCCACAGAGAACCATAGCAACACGACCGCCGCCACTGCGATAGCCAGCGCCGAAATCTGTGCCACACGCTCTCTCCTGCGCACGGACTTTTGCTTCGGGTTCAGTTCCGATGATCTATGTTACGTACGCGTACGGAGAGTACCAACGCCTTTTAAAACTGAAACCAACGGCATCGCTGCTGCCGCCGCCGCCTCTCTTACTAAAATTAATGACGAGCCGCTTTGCACGTTCTGAGATTCGGTGGTGAACGGGACACCACCCACCCATCCATTCACCCATCCATTCACCCACCCACCCACTCCCATCCTCCACCCATTCACCCATCCATCCACCCACCCACCCACCCACCTACCTACTCCCATCCTTCACCCACCCATCCACCCACCCACCCATCCACCCATCCACCCACCCACCCCCATCCTTCACCCACCCTCCATCTATTCATCCATCCACCCATCCACCTCCCCATCCACCTACCCACCCACCCTCTACCCATTCATCCACCCTCCATTCATTCACTCACTTGCCCTCCACCCACCCATCCATCCACCCATTCATCCACCCATCCACCCACCCATCCACCCACCCATCCACCCACCCATTCATCCACCCACCCATTCACCCACCTCCCCACCCACCCTCTACCCATCCATCCACCCACCCATTCATCCACCCACCCATTCATCCACCCACCCACCCATCCACCCACCCATCCACCCACCCATTCATCCACCCACCCATTCACCCACCTCCCCACCCACCCTCTACCCATCCATCCACCCACCCACCTTCCCCCCACCTACCCAAAATTATATGAGCGCGTGGTCTTTCTTTTAAAGGTGGAGGTCAAAACCGGAGTGCTCGGAGAAAAATCCACGCGGCCACCGCGGGTGGAGAAATCGCGCGTCCTCCGTAAGGGTCCGAGATCGAAGCCACGACCTCGTGCGCACCTCCAGGTGAGGAGCATAACGTCACCGGGGCGCCCTCCGAGCGGAGGGACTTTGTGCAAACGCCGCCACCGTAGCCAACCGCGCTAACCGGAGGTGCCGGGTTCAAGGACACCAGCGGACGTGTGGTGCGCATTACGAGTTTAAATTACCGCTGCGAAAATTATGCACGTAAAGGTCTTCGTCTGATAACGACATCAAACTGGTGGCATCACAATGAACATTAAACAATCAACGTGTACGAGTTATTAATGGTCGAAAAATTGTGCATTCTGTTTACCCTGTACCATGTTTAGGACTCTCTGAAGATTTTTCTCCTCCTGATTCTCTTCCTCCAGCTTGGCAAGTAAAACTGCACACACAGAGACCCACAAACTAACCACGTAGAGACCCACAGACTCGCCACACAGAGACCCACAGACTCTCCATATGAAGACCCACAGACTCATCACACGGATACCCACAGACTGACCACGCAGAGACCCACAGACTCACCACACAGATACCCACAGACTCACCACACAGATACCCACAGACTCACCACGCAGAGACCCATAGACTTACCACACAGAGACCCACAGACTCACCACACAGAGACCCACAGACTCAACACGTAGAGACCCACAGACTCGCCACACAGAGCCCCACAGACTCACCATATAGATACCCACAGACTCACCACGCAGAGACCCACAGACTTACCACACAGACCCAGTGATCCTCAGAGCTACATGTCCTGGCGTCTTGTACTGGCAGGGCCTCCCCTGGCGAACAGGTCTAGAGGGAAGGTTCCAGACAAATAACGGTCCAAAATACAAGGCCCTGATGAATGTTTCAGAAATATAAAAACAAATCAGAGAACCTCACCCGGACCAGGGAAATCGGGACACGCCCCCCCCCCCCCCACGTAGCTCAGTCCGAAATGGCTCCGTGATGCCTTCCTGTTGTTGTGTATGTTGTGATAAAAAAATGAATGCAAAATGTAATTAAATAAAAAATAAAATTATGAACATTTGTGTTAAATATGTTAATTATGAATCCATAGTACAGATTTTCTTTTTGGGTTAGATCGCGTATAAATATATAAATGTGTCGTTAAACCCACCACTACACCAACACAGCAAATTAGTAAGGTTTGTCATGTAAACAGAACAATGCCAATTCGTTACTAGTACAACACACCGGCGTGTTGGAGAGCCAAGCCACAACATTTACAATCTGAGTACGATGCTTCGCCAGTGATTACAACCAGCTTCATCAGGCGACAGCCAGATTTGTGGAGAAGTCCACCTGTTTCGTTCTTTAAACACATTCCTGCTGTGGAGGGAGCTGGTAGGAACACGTTGGGTTGCTCGGTCAATGGCCTGCAGGGTCAACGGCGGCGTGGTGTATTCCGCAAATATGCCCAACTGCGAGGGCGGGCACAAGCCGGCGTGAGTAGGTCAAACGTTGAGTTTTATAAGGGCACCACGGGGTGACCAATATGAATCCTTGCAGTCACGAAAGCTTCACATCTGATCGATGTCTCTTGCGTTCTGTTTAACCGCTTCTCATTCTGCTTCTGGTCTGGCTTTGTCATCTGGTTTTCACGACTTTCGGCGTGCAGGGGACCCATGTTTGTCTACCAGGAGCCATGACATAAAAATAGACAATATCACACTTAAATTTCGATTTAAAGCTTTCGTGACTGCAGGGATTCATCTTCTTGGTTCTTTCATTCAGACGCTGTCTTATCGACAGACCTGTTCTTCACCTGAGGACGGCTGCTTGTGTTGTGGCCGAAACGTCGTGAGAATTATTTTATGATGTTTTATTTTTATTCTTTTATTACTTCCATTCTACGTGACTTTACCGAAATAACCAAGAAGATGAATATCACACTTAATAAAACATTTTTGGAAAAGGCATATATACAACAGTGTGGGCCCACCAATCCGCAAGACGACGGGTGAGGGGCACGTGCGATGCCAGCGTGGCTGGGGGAGGGAGGGATGGTCTCACATGAACTGGACCTTGGCAGTGGACACTCGCTATTGGGACGTGAAATGTCACTGGGGAGGAAAGAGCCGGAGCTGGTGGAGGAGGTGGAAATGTAGCGACTACATGTATAGTTGGTCTCACCTCCACACACAGCTTTGGCACAGGAACCAAATGTCTCTATTGGGGGTGATCTCTCTCCGGAGTAGCCCCTGGTGAGAGGCTCTGGGCGGGTGTGGGGATACTCACAAACAAACAAACGAATGTACATTTAAATTCACGCGATCTAAACGCAACAACAAGAAAATCCCCTTTATTAGGGATAGGTGCCCTTTTAGGCTAGCACGTGAAGCTTCAAATGCTCGCCGCTGGCAGGAGGAGGTCACTTGACAGACCTCCTGCAGGTGCCATGGGTTTGGCCGACCGAGACGACTACTGGCAGATGCACCAGCTGCGATTCCCACGACGCACACACACACAAAGGTTCCCCCATGTAGCCTGTAACAGACTTGGGCCAATGCTGTTATTAGCGAGAAGCAGCAGCAGCACTGCCTACGAAGGCCCGCACTGTGGCACACGAGGGGGTGGGGTAGCCAGCACCACTACGCCCTGACTGCCTTTATTTTTCCAGTGGCGATGTTTACTACAACAACAACCGCCATTAAGTGGTGGTGACGTCACCACGACATTTGTGCCAGGCCATGTGCCCCTTGAGGCCACGTGAAGTGTCGAACGCCCGCTGGCAGGAGGTCACGGGGCAGACCCAGGTGCCACAGGTCGACTGACTGAGATGACCGAGATGACTGGCTGATGCACCACCTGTGCCCCCTACTGTGCCAACTTGCCGTGCCCTAGCCACCCGGCGCTCCGCTCGCTGTTGTGAGCGTCGCTCCTCCGCCCTCCGCTGTTGCCGGAGGGCGACCGCCTCCAACTGCCCAGTAGCGTCCTTCACGAGCCTCCTCCACAGAGGCTGTCCCCGACACCGCTGGCACCAGCCACTGGCAAGTCCACTCAGCTCCACGTCCTCCTGTACCACGTCACTCCATCTCTTCTCTAGCCCGTGCCACGCCCGTTTAGCCCCCTTTATCCGGCTGAACAAAAGCTGTCTAGGCATGCGGTGGCTAGGCATGCGGGCTACATGACCCAGCCAACGCAGCCTTGCCCGCCGGAGGAGCTTACCGAAGGGACCCTGCCCAGATCGTTAAAGGATTTGTGAGCTCCTCACACTATCCAGCCTGGTTAAACCCAGGATGGATCGTAGGCAGGCCAGCCTAAATGTCTCCAACCGGCGAAGATGCTCCACCAGGGGGGTCCATGTCTCGCAAGCGTAGAGAAGGGAGGGAATGACTGTGGCCGAGAAGACCTGAAGCTTCGTGCGGAGCGACAGACCAGGTAGCCTCCACACAACGTTACGCAACCGATGAAAAGACACCGCCGCTCGACTGATTCAGAGTGAGACCTCTGCTGCCAGACCGGAGTCGCTCATGAGCACACTGCCCAGGTATGGGAAACTCTCCACTCTCTCCACAACTGCCCCATCACCGATTGGGAGTTGTGGGGGCGGAGTGTTCGATGGTAAAAAATACCCAGGCAGGTGCTTAGTTTTGGTGGGGCTGATGGTAAGGCCCCACCTCTTAGTGGCACGCTCCAGTCTCAGCAGCAGCGTCTCCAACTCCTTCTCTGAATGAGCAGCAATTACCAAATCATCGGCATACATAACGTGGTTGACCAATAGGGAGCCATCCCCCGACCGCACCCGGGCATCGATCAGCCTCCCATTATATCCGCACCAAATGGAAATTTCCCCGGTACAGCTATTGAAGGCTTCACGAACTAGGTGGTCACCACCATCACCACAAGCAGCACCAACAACAACAACAGCCATTCGCCACTAAGTGGCGGTGATGTCACCACGACGCTTGTGCCAGGCCAAGTGCACCTTGAGGCCACGTGAAGTGTCGAACGCCCGCTGGCAGGAGGTGACGGGGCAGACCCAGCAGGTGCCACGGGTCGACTGACCGAGATGACCGAGATGACTGGCTGATGCACCACCTGTGCCCCCTACTGTACCAACTTGCTGTGCTTTAGCCACCCGGCGCTCCGCTCGTTGTTGTGAGCGTCGCTCCTCCGCCCTCCATTGTTGTTGGAGGGCGACTGCCTCCAACTGCCCAGTAGCGTCCTTCACGAGCCTCCTCTACTGAGGCCGATCTTGACAACGCTGATACCAGTCATCAGCAAGTCCACTCAGCTCCACATCCTCCCGTACTGCATCAGTCCATCTCTTCTCCAGCCCATGACCTGCCCGTTTGTATCCCTCTGTGGCCGAACAAGTTGCTTGGGCATGCGGTAGCTGGGCATGCGGGCTACATGACCCAGCCAAATAGACACACACATCCACCCACACCCTATTGCAGGACATCGTCATGGTCTGCATTAACCACACACACACACACACGTGGTACTTGTGGTTAATTAATGAATAACAATATTATTTTGTGTAGTTTCTGTGAGTGTTGGCGAGGACTTGATCCACCAGTGGATAAAGATCGTGGCTCTCGATGATCATGTCGGTGACATCTTTTAAATAAAAAAAAAACATTCCTAATGAAATATCTTTCCAGTTGGCGACACGGCTGGCAAAGCCATCGAACCTTCGCCGTTGCGACATCTTCAAGGACCAGTTGATGGCATCAACTGGAGCTGTCCCAACGACGAGACGACCATGATCCTTGTCTACAAAGACGACAAATTGCTGGTAAGTCGCACAAACGGGGTGGGGGGGGGGGGGGTTGCATTGGGCCGTCTGGGAGACGCTGATCCAGCATCTGTACTCCGCTCCTCCTGGCTCTCTCTCTCTCTGTCTCTCCATTCACAATCCACAGCTGTCTCTCTCTCTGTCTGTATCTATCTGTCTGTCTCTCTCTGTGTCTCTCTGTCTGTCTCTCTCTGTCTCTCTCTGTGTCTCTCTGTCTGTCTCTCTCTGTCTCTCTCTCTGTCTTTCTCTCTATCTCTCTGTCTTTCTCTCTGTCTCTCTCTGTCTGTCTCTCTCTGTCTCTCTCTCTCTCTCTCTCTGTCTCTCTCTCTCTGTCTGTCTCTCTCTCTGTCCCTGTCTCTTTGTCTCTCTGTCTCTCTCTGTCTATCTCTGTCTGTCTCTCTCTGTCTGTGTCTCTCTCTCTCAGTCTCTCTCAGTCTCTCTCTGTGTCTCTCTCTCTGTCTGTCTCTCTGTCCCTGTCTCTCTGTCTCTGTCTCTCTGTCTCTCTATCTGTCTCAGTCTCTCTCTGTCTCTCTCTCTGTCTGTCTCAGTCTCTCTCTGTGTATGCCTCTCTTTGTTTCTCTCTCTATCTGTCTCTGTCTGGTGTTCTCTGTCTTTCTTTGTCTGTCTTTCTCTCTCTCTGTGTCTGTCTGTCTCTTTCTGTGTCTCTGTCTCTCCTTGTCTCTCTCTGTCTGTCTCCTTGTCTCTCTACGTCTCTCTGTGTCTCTGGCTCTCTCTCCTAGTTTAATAATGGGGGTAGCTTGATGAAATTAAATCATCGTGGGAAGTGCAGGACGTATGGACGGCGATACGATGCAGGCAACGACAGGAAACGGGTGTCAGCGCGATACGGCACTGGGGGGAAATGCCAGTGGAGGCTCCAACTGTTTCCGGCAATGGGATTTTCTAAATTGATTTTTTCGTTGATTTTATCGTTGATTTTATCGTTGATTTTATCGTTGATTTTATCGTTGATTTTATCGTTGATTTTATCGTTAATTTTATCATTGATTTTATCGTTGATTTTATCATTGATTTTATCGTTGATTTTATCATTGATTTTATCATTGATTTTATCATTGATTTTATCGTTGATTTTATCGTTGATTTTATCGTTGATTTTATCGTTGATTTTATCGTTAATTTTATCATTGATTTTATCGTTGATTTTATCATTGATTTTATCGTTGATTTTATCATTGATTTTATCATTGATTTTATCATTGATTTTATCATTGATTTTATCGTTGATTTTATCATTGATTTTATCGTTGATTTTATCATTGATTTTATCATTGATTTTATCATTGATTTTATCGTTGATTTTATCATTGATTTTATCATTGATTTTATCATTGATTTTATCGTTGATTTTATCGTTGATTTTATCGTTGATTTTATCATTGATTTTATCGTTGATTTTATCGTTGCTTTTATCATTGATTTTATCGTTGATTTTATCGTTAATTTTATTATTGATTTTATCGTTGATTTTATCGTTGATTTTATCGTTGATTTTATCGTTGATTTTATCATTGATTTTATCGTTGATTTTATCGTTAATTTTATCATTGATTTTATCGTTGATTTTATCGTTGATTTTATCGTTGATTTTATCATTGATTTTATCATTGATTTTATCGTTGATTTTATCGTTGATTTTATCGTTGATTTTATCGTTGATTTTATCATTGATTTTATCGTTGATTTTATCGTTGCTTTTATCATTGATTTTATCGTTGATTTTATCGTTAATTTTATCATTGATTTTATCATTGCTTTTATCGTTGATTTTATCATTGATTTTATCGTTGATTTTATCGTTAATTTTATCATTGATTTTATCGTTGATTTTATCGTTGATTTTATCGTTAATTTTATCATTGATTTTATCGTTGATTTTATCATTGATTTTATCGTTGATTTTATCGTTGATTTTATCGTTGATTTTATCGTTGATTTTATCGTTGATTTTATCGTTAATTTTATCATTGATTTTATCGTTGATTTTATCATTGATTTTATCGTTGATTTTATCATTGATTTTATCATTGATTTTATCATTGATTTTATCGTTGATTTTATCATTGATTTTATCATTGATTTTATCGTTGATTTTATCATTGATTTTATCATTGATTTTATCATTGATTTTATCGTTGATTTTATCGTTGATTTTATCGTTGATTTTATCGTTGATTTTATCGTTGCTTTTATCATTGATTTTATCGTTGATTTTATCGTTAATTTTATTATTGATTTTATCGTTGATTTTATCGTTGATTTTATCGTTGATTTTATCGTTGATTTTATCATTGATTTTATCGTTGATTTTATCGTTAATTTTATCATTGATTTTATCGTTGATTTTATCGTTGATTTTATCGTTGATTTTATCATTGATTTTATCATTGATTTTATCGTTGATTTTATCGTTGATTTTATCGTTGATTTTATCATTGATTTTATCGTTGATTTTATCGTTGCTTTTATCATTGATTTTATCGTTGATTTTATCGTTAATTTTATCATTGATTTTATCATTGATTTTATCGTTGATTTTATCATTGATTTTATCGTTGATTTTATCGTTAATTTTATCATTGATTTTATCGTTGATTTTATCGTTGATTTTATCATTGATTTTATCGTTGATTTTATCGTTAATTTTATCATTGATTTTATCATTGATTTTATCGTTGATTTTATCATTGATTTTATCGTTGATTTTATCGTTAATTTTATCATTGATTTTATCGTTGATTTTATCGTTGATTTTATCGTTGATTTTATCATTGATTTTATCGTTGATTTTATCGTTGATTTTATCGTTGCTTTTATCATTGATTTTATCGTTGATTTTATCGTTAATTTTATCGTTGATTTTATCGTTAATTTTATCGTTGATTTTATCGTTGATTTTATCGTTGATTTTATCATTGATTTTATCGTTGATTTTATCGTTGATTTTATCGTTGATTTTATCGTTGATTTTATTGTTGATTTTATCGTTGATTTTATCGTTGATTTTATCATTGATTTTATCGTTGATTTTATCATTGATTTTATCGTTGATTTGGGGGGGGGGGGAAATTGTTCATTTAACGACACACGGAAAACCTGGGGTCACGGATCGTTCTGGGGAACCTAACCCTTAACCCGGGACTGCTCGTATTGCTTTTCCATGGCGACGGAAACATTGATTGATTGAGCACAGGACGTCACAGGTCTCTCCGTTGTGCGTGCGGACGCGTTTCCTCCCATTGCCGCCATGCAGGTGAAATATCGGACTTCGGGTAAAACGTCCAACGTGTCGTACGAGATCAACACCTCGTTGGAAATCGTCGACTGGGACTGGGCTGTGCCAAGCGGCAAGTTGTTGTGGCGACGGAGCCCGGAGGTCGGAGTTTACTCGGTGGAGGCTCAAGGACCGAACGGCAACAAGAACACTTGCATCATCGCCAACTTTACAGGTGTGTGTGTGTCATTGTGTGTGTGTCATTGTGTGTGTGTCATTGTGTGTGTGTGTGTGTCATTGTGTGTGTGTGTCATTGTGTGTGTGTGTGTCATTGTGTGTGTGTGTGTCATTGTGTGTGTGTGTGTCATTGTGTGTGTGTGTGTCATTGTGTGTGTGTCATTGTGTGTGTGTGTGTCATTGTGTGTGTGTCACAAGTCCTTGAAAGATCTGGGCAAAGTCCCATCAGTGAGCTCCTCCGGCAGGCAAGGCTGCGTTGGCTGGGTCATGTAGCCCGCATGCCCAGCCACCGCATGCCTAAACAGCTTTTGTTCGGCCGGATCGAGGGGGCTAAACGGGCGCGGCACGGGCTAGAGAAGAGATGGAGTGATGTGGTACAGGAGGACGTGGAGCTGAGTGGACTTGCCGATGACTGGTACCAGCGGTGTCAAGATCGGCCTCAGTGGAGGAGGCTCGTGAAGGACGCTACTGGGCAGTTGGAGGCAGTCGCCCTCCAACAACAACGGAGGGCGGAGGAGCGACGCTCACAACAACGAGCGGAGCGCCGGGTGGCTAAAGCACAGCAAGTTGGCACAGTAGGGGGCACAGGTGGTGGATCAGCCAGTCATCTCGGTCATCTCGGTCAGTCGACCCGTGGCACCTGGGTCTGCCCCGTGACCTCCTGCCAGCGGGCGTTCGACACTTCACGTGGCCTCAGGGTGCACATGGCCTGGCACAAGCGTCGTGGTGACGTCACCGCCACTTAGTGGCGAATGGCGGTTGTTGTTGTTGTGTCATTGTGTGTGTGTCATTGTGTGTGTGTGTGTGTCATTGTGTGTGTGTGTCATTGTGTGTGTGTGTGTGTGTCATTGTGTGTGTGTGTGTGTGTGTCATTGTGTGTGTGTGTGTGTCATTGTGTGTGTGTGTGTCATTGTGTGTGTGTGTGTCATTGTGTGTGTGTGTGTGTCATTGTGTGTGTGTGTGTCATTGTGTGTGTGTGTCATTGTGTGTGTGTGTCATTGTGTGTGTGTGTGTCATTGTGTGTGTGTGTGTCATTGTGTGTGTGTGTGTGTCATTGTGTGTGTGTGTGTCATTGTGTGTGTGTCAATGTGTGTGTGTCAATGTGTGTGTGTGTGTGTCATTGTGTGTGTGTGTGTCATTGTGTGTGTGTGTGTGTGTGTGTCATTGTGTGTGTGTGTGTCATTGTGTGTGTGTGTGTCATTGTGTGTGTGTGTGTGTCATTGTGTGTGTGTGTGTCATTGTGTGTGTGTCAATGTGTGTGTGTCAATGTGTGTGTGTGTGTGTCATTGTGTGTGTGTCATTGTGTGTGAGTGTCATTGTGTGTGTGTGTGTCAATCTGTGTGGGGAGCGGTAGTGATAGCGGTGAGTGCTACGCTGCGCTACGAGCCGCTTGCGGCCAACACCACCACCGGTGACGATTATCTGAGCCTCCCCGAGGTCGACTCAGCCTCAAATGAGTACCTGGTGCGGTGTGTAAACATCGCCACTGGGGAGACAAAGGCGGTCGGGCGTGGTGCTGGCCACCCACCCTATCGCGTGCCATTCCGGCCTTCATAGGTGCTCGCAAACCGCATTTACCCAAAGTCTGTTAAGGCTACACGGGGTATCTTTGTCTTTTAGACGTGTGCGTGCGCGTACACTGACACAAGCCTGGTGTTCATCTTCCTGTGTTCACAGCTGCAGCAGAGATCCCTACAGTGCCAGGACGCATGCAGATTTCATATCCATCAAATGAGACCACCTCTAAACATGAAACACGATCGCACGTCGCTCTCTGGTTTGCGCCATTGGTGCCGTTGGTGACATTGGTGCCATTGGCATTGGTGCTATTGACAGTTGTACTGTTCGTGGTGTACGCCATAAAGAAGTGGTATATGCTGCAAGCCGGAAACCCAGCGTGAGATTGATGACGATTCGTGCACAACCAATGGCTGTCTGTGGAAAAACATCGGCACGCGCGTCTGCCCGCGTCGCGAATACGCGCCGCCACAGGCCTAAAGTGACGAGCAGAGCGGAATGTGCCCCCCCCCCCACCCCGCCCGCCACCAACCCCCCCCCCCCCCCCTTTTTACGTAAAAAAATTGCCCCCCTCGTTTAACATCAGACGCAAATATCAATGGCCGTCCAAACCGCCTTTCGCCAAACACTGCGTGCGGCTGTCTGAAGGCCTCCCCAGTTGCCACAGTTTATTGCTCCCTAGACTGAAGCGCCGCCTCTAGCCACACCCCTCGTAGAATCTTCTCGATGTTTCCTGTACGTACCCACAAGCTCCGCCCATTCCCTTTGGCCCAGATGGAACCCTTCCCTCTGATTGGATACGAGTAACCCAGCAGTGGCTCTGCAGCCCCTCGTCGTCCCCTAGGTGGCGCTCTTGTCATTACAGATGTACTCATGTCTAAAATGGCCGTTCATCAAATAAAAATAAGAACGTGCTCCTATAAACAGCACTTGCCCCAACAGTCTGTTAAGGCTATACGGGGGGATCTTTTGTCTTTGTCTGAAAAAAAGAACCGCTCCCTCCTTTATGGCTCGCGTATGTAATGTGTGCCGTTGAACTTCTGTCGTGCCGTACGAAGGTAATCGTGCTAAAATCGTAGGTGCGGTGCCGGGTGCTGTCACTTCGCTTGGAGCAACGCCATTTTGGAGGGAAGGCTTGAGGGGCCGATGCTAATCCGTCGCTTTATCTTCGTGGCGTGTTCGGTCACCAGCAGTGGCTCACGGAGGCGCTTGTAAGGGGAACAGTGCGACCCCTCCACATCGTCATGGAATTGTTGTCAATTGCGTACTCTGGGCCACAAAAACTCCCTTCGGTGGAGCCAACGCAGATAACGACTGAGGTTGGCCGTGTAGAATTTCCCAAATCCTCGCTGGGGAGGAGAGGCTGCCATTCCTCTGTCGGGAGCTGGACTGGTACCACCTGGATCTCTGGAATATGGAGAGGGCCTGGTGGGCTGACTGCGAGGGGTTGGACAGTCTTCCATGCTGGACATCTGTGTAAAGGAGCTTCAAGGCTCATCGGATTCCTCCTGCAGTCAGACACATTCCTTGCGTTAAACCCACCACCACACCAACACAGCAAATTAGTAAGGGTTGTCATGTAAACAGAACGATGCCAATTCGTTACTAGTACAACACACCGGCGTGTTGGAGAGCCAAGCCACAACATTTACAATCTGAGTACGATGCTTCGCCAGTGATTACAACCAGCTTCATCAGGCGACAGCCAGATTTGTGGAGAAGTCCATCTGTTTCGTTCCTTAAACACATTGTCCTGCTGTGGAGGGAGCTGGTAGGAACGTTGGGTTGCTCGGTCAATGGCCTGCAGGGTCAACGGCGGCGTGGTGTATTCCGCAAATATGCCCGACTGTGAGGGCGGGCACAAGCCGACGTGAGTAGGTTAAACGTTGAGTTTTATAAGGGCACCACGGGGTGACCAGCCCCTCCGCACCCAGCCCTACCCCTCCCCACTCTCCCCACCCAGCCCCTCCCCACCCAGCCCCTCCCTGCACGACGGACACAATAATCCCCTGTGGGCTGGTGTAATCAGAGGTTCCTACCAGTATAAAGATTCTCATTCTGAACTGTGAATCTTTCTGTAACTATGGATCTCTTTGTGCATCTCTAAATAACTGCATGCCTCCTTATGTAACTCTATGGCTATGAAAATACACTTTTTGAATCTCTATGTAACTCTGTGGATTTCTCTAACCCCATTTACCACTGTATTGATCTCCGTTGCACTCTATGGATTATTATTTTTACGTAGCTCGATAGATTTCTCTGTGACTCTGTAGATAATCCACGAAACTCTATCGATCTCTGCGTAATCCTACGGCTGTCGGTGTAACTCTATGGATCTCCATGGAACTAACCTTATGTGTATCTATGTAACTCTATGAGTCTATGTACCTATAACGCCCTAGATGTAACTCACTATGCAACTATGGATCTCTACGGATCTCTGTGTAACTCTTGTGTGTCTCTGTGTAACTCTATGGGTCTCTGTGTGACTCTGTGGGTCTCTGTGTGTAACTCTGTGTGTCTCTGTGCGATTCTGTGGGTCTCTGTGTTACTCTATGGGTCTCTGTGTCTCTGTCACTTTGTGTAACTCTGTGGGTCTCTGTGTAACTCTGGGTCTCTGTGTAACTCTATGGGTCTCTGTGGGTCTCTATGTAACTATATGGGTCTCTATGTAACTCTATGGGTCTCTGTGTAACTCTATGGGTCTCTGTGTAACTCTATGGGTCTCTGTGTAACTCTATGGGTCTCTGTGGGTCTCTATGTAACTATATGGGTCTCTATGTAACTATATGGGTCTCTATGTAACTATGGGTCTCTGTGTAACTCTATGGGTCTCTGTGTCTCTGTCACTCTGTGTAACTCTATGGGTCTCTGTGTAACTCTATGGGTCTCTGTGTAACTCTATGGGTCTCTGTGGGTCTCTGTAACTATATGGGTCTCTATGTAACTCTATGGGTCTCTGTGTAACTCTATGGGCCTCTGTGTAACTCTATGGGTCTCTGTGTAACTCTATGGGTCTCTGTGGGTCTCTGTAACTATATGGGTCTCTATGTAACTCTGTGGGTCTCTGTGTAACTCTATGGGTCTCTGTGTAACTCTATGGGTCTCTGTGTAACTCTATGGGTCTCTGTGTAACTCTATGGGTCTCTGTGGGTCTCTATGTAACTATATGGGTCTCTATGTAACTCTATGGGTCTCTGTGGGTCTCTATGTAACTATATGGGTCTCTGTGTAACTCTATGGGTCTCTGTGTAACTCTATGGGTCTCTGTGTAACTCTATGGGTCTCTGTGTCTCTGTCACTCTGTGTAACTCTGTGGGTCTCTGTGTAACTCTATGGGTCTCTGTGTAACTCTATGGGTCTCTGTGGGTCTCTATGTAACTATATGGGTCTCTATGTAACTCTATGGGTCTCTGTAACTCTATGGGTCTCTGTGTAACTCTATGGGTCTCTGTGTAACTCTATGGGTCTCTGTGTAACTATGGGTCTCTATGTGACTCTGTGTGTCTCTGTGTGTAACTGTTCAAGTGCGCAAGCTTCCGCAGCATCCAGACCCCCACCCCTCGCCTGGGTAGCCACGCCCCCACCCAGCCCCCACCCTCGCCTGGGTACCCACGTTCCGGGGCCCCACCCTCGCCTGGGTAGCCACGTTCCGGGGCCCCACCCTCGCCTGGGTAGCCACGTTCCGGGGCCCCACCCACCCCTCCCCTCGGTAGCCACGTTCCGGGGCCCCACCCTCGACTGGGTAGCCACGTTCCGGGGCCCCACCCACCCCTCCCCTCGGTAGCCACGTTCCGGGGCCCCACCCTCGCCTGGGTAGCCACGTTCCGGGGCCCCACCCCTCCCCTCGGTAGCCACGTTCCGGGGCCCCACCCACCCCTCCCCTCGGTAGCCACGTTCCGGGGCCCCACCCTCCCCTCGGTAGCCACGTTCCGGGGCCCCACCCTCGCCTGGGTAGCCACGTTCCGGGGCCCCACCCACCCCTCCCCTCGGTAGCCACGTTCCGGGGCCCCACCCTCGCCTGGGTAGCCACGTTCCGGGGCCCCACCCCTCCCCTCGGTAGCCACGTTCCGGGGCCCCACCCAACCCTCCCCTCGGTAGCCACGTTCTGGGGCCCCACCCTCCCCTCGGTAGCCACGTTCCGGGGCCCCACCCTCGCCTGGGTAGCCACGTTCCGGGGCCCCACCCACCCCTCCCCTCGGTAGCCACGTTCCGGGGCCCCACCCCTCCCCTCGGTAGCCACGTTCCGGGGCCCCACCCTCGCCTGGGTAGCCACGTTCCGGGGCCCCACCCCTCCCCTCGGTAGCCACGTTCCGGGGCCCCACCCATCGGGGTTTTTGGAGACCCCCCCCACCCCGCCGCCCCCCCCAACCGCCCCCCCCAACCGCCCCTCCAACCGCCCCTCCAACCGCCCCCCCACCCAGCCCCCCCCAACCGCCCCCGCCCCGCCCCGCCCCTCCAACTGCCCCAGACACAAAAAAAACATTTTTGCTCCAAATCGTTTGCCGCCCGTTGGGCGCGGGTTGTTGTTGTTGTCGTCCCATTTAGCAGCCGATCGGCCGCCTTCCCACGGATGCAAATCGTCAGCGAGCGCCTCGGTCGCCTTCCGCGCGGGAAGACCGCGACGACTTCAAGATCCGCCGGTGGATTCGTTCGCTATTCGCCGCGAACGAATCGGTGCGCGGCGCGACAGGACGGGAGGAGGAGGCCCTCCCCTCATCCCACCCCCACTCCTGCTGCTGCTGGCTCGGGCTCACTGCTCGGTGGTTTCGTGTCCGCTGTCGCGGGCTGCCGGGCTGGGTTTGGGCTGTCGGCTGGGGGCCCTCTGACCTGGCGGAAGGAGAGGCAGTACAGAAAGGTGGTTGTTGGGGGCGGGCGGCGGGGGGCGCTGTTCGCCAACGTGGATTTGGTGAGAATGATTTTTTAAATCTTCTTGGTTCTTTCGGTAAAGTCGTCACGTAGAATGGAAATAAGAAAATAATAAAAATTAAACACAATAAAATACAATTCTCACGACGTTTCGGCCACAACGCAAGCAGCCGTCCTCAGGTGGAGAACAGGTCTGTCGAGAAGACAGCGTCTGAATGTGAGAATTATTTTATTATGTTTTATTATTTTATTATTTCCATTCTACGTGATGACTTTACCGAAAGAACCAAGAAGATGAATCCCTGCAGTCACGAAAGCTTTAATCGAGATTTTATTTTAGTCGATGAGAAAACGGGAAAAACTCCCTCCCTCTACCCCCCTCTACCCCCTCCCCTCCGTCCTGCCTCCTCAAGAATCACCCCTCTGGGTTGGAATTCCTGCCATACGAAGCGGCCACATTTCTAGCGTTTTAAGCCCCCACGGCGTTTTTGTCTTGTAGTGTAGCAGCAGCAGCGAGCAGCAATCAGCCTGCCGAGAGAGAGCGGGGCCTGAGTGAGTGGGATTCAGCCAGCTCTCGTTATCAAGTGTCTCGCAGTGAAAGGCTGGCGTGTGTGGTGGGTTTTTTTTTAAACTCGCCACGTTTGCAGGGGAGCTGTGTGTGTGTGGCGGTGGTTGTGGTTGTTGTAAAGGAATCTGAATGTCTTCGCAGTGGCGAGAGCAAAACCAACTGTGCAGCCTTTTTAAAAGCAGTGCCAGCCAATTCAATGCAAAGAGAGGCGCGTGTGTGTGTGTTGGCGTTCAGTGGTGGTGATGATGGTGATGATAATTACAATAATTAGTGGGGGAGCGGGGCCGCTGTTTGACCCCCGTAGCGGTCGACTTGCAGCAGCTGCCGCTCAAGGCTTGAGCTAGGTCCCCTCCACGAGACCCGTTCTGGTGGACACGGCAACACGCACAAAGATGCCCCCCCCCCGTCGAGTCGGGACAGACTGGGTGCTGGAAGTGCTGTTGGCGAGCACCTAGAAAGGCCGGCACGGCACACGCGTGGCCAGCACCACGCCCGGCCGCCTTTGTCTCCCCAGTGGCGATGTTTACTACACACCACGCCGGGTACTCATTTCAGGCTGAGTCGACCTAGGGGAGGCCCATGACCGGTTAAGATAATCGTCACTGGTGTTGGCCACACACACACACGGAGAATTTGCATTTTAATCCACAGTTTAGCTAGGGTTATATAGCAATGTCTTATAATTACGATTGAAAATTAACAATTCAAGGATTAATTATTGCAATCATAACATTCCCATAGACGGAGACTGGGTCTGTCTGTCATTGTCTAGATACCCCCATCAGAGACCACTCTGTCTGTCTGTCACTGTGTAGAGACCCCCATCAGAGACCACTCAGTCTGTGTGTCACTGTGTAGAGACTCCATCTGTCACTGTGTAGAGACTCCATCAGAGACCACTCAGTCTGCCTGTCACTGTGTAGAGACTCTATCAGAGACAACTCTGTCTATCATTGTGTAGAGACTCCATGAGAGACAACTCTGTCTATCATTGTGTAGAGATCCCCTGTCATTATATAAAGACTCCATCAGAGACAACTCTGTCAGTCTGTCACTGTCTACAAACGCCCCACCACGTAGAGACACTGAACAATGACCCCTGACCCCCCCCCCCGCCACGTAGAGATGGAGGCCGCAGGGTCGCAGGCGGTCTCTGGAGGGCCCCCGTCTCTCTCCCCGCGGGCCACGCTGCTCAAGCGGGAGGCCTCCGAGCGGCCCTGGCCGGGCGTCATCGTGAAACGCGAGGTGGTGGACGGTGAGCGATGAGCCCCTCACCCCCCCCCCCAGATGTCGTCTCCCTCGCCCGGTGTGCAGGAGGTCGTGGGTTTTCGATCCAGACCCTGCCGGTGTATACGGAGTTTGCACTTTAGACTGCAGTAGGACTCTACATTATCGTGGGACTCTACATTATCGTGGGACTCTACATTATCGAGGGACTCTACATTATCGTAGGACTCTACATTATCGTAAGACTCTACATTATCGTGGGACTCTACATTATCGTAGGACTCTACATTATCGTGGGACTCTACATTATCGTAGGACTCTACATTATCGTGGGACTCTACATTATCGTAGGACTCTACATTATCGTAGGACTCTACATTATCGTGGGACTCTACATTATCGTAAGACTCTACATTATCGTGGGACTCTACATTATCGTAAGACTCTACATTATCGAGGGACTCTACATTATCGTAGAACTCTACATTATCGTGGGACTCTACATTATCGTATGACTCTACATTATCGTGGGACTCTACATTATCGTAAGACTCTACATTATCGTAAGACTCTACATTATCGAGGGACTCTACATTATCGTAGAACTCTACATTATCGTGGGACTCTACATTATCGTAAGACTCTACATTATCGTAAGACTCTACATTATCGTGGGACTCTACATTATCGTGGGACTCTACATTATCGTAGGACTCTACATTATCGTAAGACTCTACATTATCGTGGGACTCTACATTATCGTAGGACTCTACATTATCGTAAGACTCTACATTATCGTAAGACTCTACATTATAGTGGGACTCTACATTATCGTGGGACTCTACATTATCGTAGGACTCTACATTATCGTAGGACTCTACATTATCGTGGGACTCTACATTATCGTAGGACTCTACATTATCGTGGGACTCTACATTATCGTAGGACTCTACATTATCGAGGGACTCTACATTATCGTGGGACTCTACATTATCGTAGGACTCTACATTATCGTGGGACTCTACATTATCGTGGGACTCTACATTATCGTGGGATTCTACATTATCGTGGGACTCTACATTATCGTGGGACTCTACATTATCGAGGGACTCTACATTATCGTGGGACTCTACATTATCGAGGGACTCTACATTATCGAGGGACTCTACATTATCGTGGGACTCTACATTATCGAGGGACTCTACATTATCGTGGGACTCTACATTATCGAGGGACTCTACATTATCGTGGGACTCTACATTATCGTGGGATTCTACATTATCGTGGGACTCTACATTATCGAGGGACTCTACATTATCGAGGGACTCTACATTATCGTGGGATTCTACATTATCGTGGGACTCTACATTATCGTAGGACTCTACATTATCGTAAGACTCTACATTATCGTGGGACTCTACATTATCGTGGGACTCTACATTATCATAAGACTCTACATTATCGTGGGACTCTACATTATCGTGGGACTCTACATTATCGTGGGACTCTACATTATCGAGGGACTCTACATTATCGTGGGACTCTACATTATCGAGGGACTCTACATTATCGAGGGACTCTACATTATCGAGGGACTCTACATTATCGTGGGACTCTACATTATCGTGGGATTCTACATTATCGTGGGACTCTACATTATCGAGGGACTCTACATTATCGAGGGACTCTACATTATCGTGGGATTCTACATTATCGTGGGACTCTACATTATCGTAGGACTCTACATTATCGTAAGACTCTACATTATCGTGGGACTCTACATTATCGTGGGACTCTACATTATCATAAGACTCTACATTATCGTGGGACTCTACATTATCGAGGGACTCTACATTATCGTGGGACTCTACATTATCGTGGGACTCTACATTATCGTGGGACTCTACATTATCGAGGGACTCTACATTATCGAGGGACTCTACATTATCGTGGGACTCTACATTATCGTGGGATTCTACATTATCGTAGGACTCTACATTATCGTGGGACTCTACATTATCGTGGGACTCTACATTATCGTGGGACTCTACATTATCGTAGGACTCTACATCATCGAGGGATTCTACATTATCTAGTAGTCTACATTATCGTGGGACTCTACATTATCGTAGGACTCTACATTATCGTAGAACTCTACATTATCGTGGGACTCTACATTATCGTAAGACTCTACATTATCGTAAGACTCTACATTATCGTGGGACTCTACATTATCGTGGGACTCTACATTATCGTAAGACTCTACATTATCGTGGGACTCTACATTATCGTAGGACTCTACATTATCGTAAGACTCTACATTATCGTAAGACTCTACATTATCGTGGGACTCTACATTATCGTGGGACTCTACATTATCGTAGGACTCTACATTATCGTAGGACTCTACATTATCGTGGGACTCTACATTATCGTAGGACTCTACATTATCGTGGGACTCTACATTATCGTAGGACTCTACATTATCGAGGGACTCTACATTATCGTGGGACTCTACATTATCGTAGGACTCTACATTATCGTGGGACTCTACATTATCGTGGGACTCTACATTATCGTGGGATTCTACATTATCGTGGGACTCTACATTATCGTGGGACTCTACATTATCGAGGGACTCTACATTATCGTGGGACTCTACATTATCGAGGGACTCTACATTATCGAGGGACTCTACATTATCGTGGGACTCTACATTATCGAGGGACTCTACATTATCGTGGGACTCTACATTATCGAGGGACTCTACATTATCGTGGGATTCTACATTATCGTGGGACTCTACATTATCGAGGGACTCTACATTATCGAGGGACTCTACATTATCGTGGGATTCTACATTATCGTGGGACTCTACATTATCGTAGGACTCTACATTATCGTAAGACTCTACATTATCGTGGGACTCTACATTATCGTGGGACTCTACATTATCATAAGACTCTACATTATCGTGGGACTCTACATTATCGTGGGACTCTACATTATCGTGGGACTCTACATTATCGAGGGACTCTACATTATCGTGGGACTCTACATTATCGAGGGACTCTACATTATCGAGGGACTCTACATTATCGAGGGACTCTACATTATCGTGGGACTCTACATTATTGTGGGATTCTACATTATCGTGGGACTCTACATTATCGAGGGACTCTACATTATCGAGGGACTCTACATTATCGTGGGATTCTACATTATCGTGGGACTCTACATTATCGTAGGACTCTACATTATCGTAAGACTCTACATTATCGTGGGACTCTACATTATCGTGGGACTCTACATTATCATAAGACTCTACATTATCGTGGGACTCTACATTATCGAGGGACTCTACATTATCGTGGGACTCTACATTATCGTGGGACTCTACATTATCGTGGGACTCTACATTATCGAGGGACTCTACATTATCGAGGGACTCTACATTATCGTGGGACTCTACATTATCGTGGGATTCTACATTATCGTAGGACTCTACATTGTCGTGGGACTCTACATTATCGTGGGACTCTACATTATCGTGGGACTCTACATTATCGTAGGACTCTACATCATCGAGGGATTCTACATTATCTAGTAGTCTACATTATCGTGGGACTCTACATTATCGTAGGACTCTACATTATCGTAGGACTCTACATTATCGTAGGACTCTACATTATCGTAGGACTCTACATTATCGGCGCCGATGACGGGGAGGACGTCCGTGGGTAATTCGAGATTGCGGGTCGCCCAAACACGTTTCCTTCGGAGTGGGCAGGTAGGAACTTGGTTGGACAGCGCATTCGTGCACGACAGACAAATAATCCCTGGTGGGCAGTGTGGAAGCTGTTGTTCCTACCTGTGTAGAAGATACCTTGACTGGAGGTAGCCAGGCAGCCAGCCAGGTAGCCAGCCCCCTTAACTATCGGCCCCTCCCCCTTGCTTAGGCCCCTCCCCTTACCCCCCCCTCCCTCAGGCCCCTCCCCTAACCCCCCCTTGCTTTGGCCCCTCCCCTTACCCCCCCCCTCCCTCAGGCCCCTCCCCTGACCCCCCCCTTGCTTAGGCCCCTCCCCTTACCCCCCCCCTCCCTCAGGCCCCTCCCCTAACCCCCCCCTTGCTTAGGCCCCTCCCCTTACCCCCCCCCTCCCTCAGGCCCCTCCCCTGACCCCCCCCTTCCTTAGGCCCCTCCCCTGACCCTCCTCAGGCACCTCCCCTCTCCGTACCCGGCAGTCGGTCTCCACCAATGAAAGAGCTGTTTATATTATATATTTATTTATGCACGACAGACAGACAAAAAATCCCTGGTGGACAGTGTGGAACATATTGTTCCTTCCTGTAAAATATCAACATTTTTCTACGGATCTCTCATTTGTGATAGCCGGCTCGCTTTTGATAAATAGCTACGTAGCAGCTTAGTGGGGGCTCACACCTGGTAACAATAACAAAATAGTTATTCTTGGTTCTTTCGGTAAAGTCACGTAGAAGGGAAATAATAAAAAATAAAAATATAAAACAATACAATTCTCACGACGTTTCGACTGCAACACAAGCAATCATCATCAGGTGTGAAATCCACGGCAAGAAAATGTACAATTTTCAAATTTTTCAAATTTAAAATTTTCTAATTATTATTTATTATGTTTTATTTTTATTATTTCCCTTGTACGTGACTTTACCGAAAGAACCAAGAATATGAATCCCTGCTGCAGTCACGAAAGCTTTACATCAAAATAACAAAATAGTTCATCGTGTTGGTTTACACCCTCGCACGTGTTCCCGTGAGCAGGCTTCAGGCCTGACGCGGTGGCACTGTCGCTGAAGCGTGAGCACGAGGAGGACGAGGGGGAGGGGGAGGAGGAGGGGGGGGGAGGAGGGGGAGGAGGGGGAGGAGGGGGGGGGAGGAGCCTGGCTGTGAGGCCTGGCCTCAGGTGAAGGTGAAGCAGGAAGACACCGCAAACGGTACAGCCTCGTGTCACCCACACACACATACACACACACACCCACACACACATACACTCACACACACACCCACACACACACACCTACACACACCCACACACACATACACACACACCCACACACACCCACACACACATACACACACACATACACCCACACACACACCCACACACACACACCTACACACACCCACACGGCCAAAACAACAACCGCCATTCGCCACCAAGTGGCGGTGACGTCACCACGACGCTTGTGCCAGGCCATGTGCACCTTGAGGCCACGTGAAGTGTCGAACGCCCGCTGGCAGGAGGTCACGGGACAGACCCAGCAGGTGCCACGGGTCGACTGACTGAGATGAGTGGCCGATGCACCACCTGTGCCCCCTACTGTGTCAACTCTCTGTGTTTTAGACACCCGGCGTTCCGCTCGTTGTTGTGAGCGTCGCTCCTCTGCCCCCCTTTGTTGCTGGAGGGCGACTGCCTCCAACTGCCCAGTAGCAGCAGTAGCAGCATCCTTCACGAGCCTCCTCCACAGAGGCCGATCTTGACACCGCTGGTACCAGTCATCGGCAAGTCCACTCAGCTCCACGTCCTCCTGTACCACATCGCTCCATCTCTTCTCTAGCCCGTGCCGCTCCCGTTTAGCCCCCTCTATCCGGCCGCACAAAAGCTGTTTAGGCATGCGGTGGCTGGGCATGCGGGCTACATGACCAGGCCACTTTAGGTTGGAATGGGGTGCTGGATGTACACCGACCACCGGAGTGGAAGAATGGCAGGCGCATCTTACAGATGACTAGTCGATGGTCAGAGGGCAGATCAGCTCCACGGTAGGTCCTGGTGTCAAGGGTGGTGGAGGGTTACGACACAACACTTATATTTCGATTTAAAGCTTTCGTGACTGCAGGGATTCATCTTGTTGGTTCTTTCGGTAAAGTCACGGAGAATGGAGATAATAAAATAATAAAAATAAAACATTATAAAATAATTCTCAAGACGTTTCGTCCACAACGCAAGCAGCCGTCCTCAGGTGGAGAGCAGGTCTGTCGAGTAGACAGAGTCTGAATTATTTTATTATGTTTTATTTTTATTATTTTATTCTTTCCATTCTACGTGACTTTACCGAAAGAACCAAGAAGACAACACTTACACTTACAGCGATCTAACCCAAAAGCCGTTGTTTTGAATAACATTGCTCGCGAAAGCCCGCTACGTGTAAAACTAAATCGAAGCTGCCGCCGCTGCCGCCACGTCTCGTTGTTGCGGTGGTGGCGACAGCGAGCCCGCGGAGCGAGCACCACGTGACGGGGGGTGCCTCGTCGTCGTCGCCGTCGTCGTCGTCTCCGGAGGGGGCGGCCGACGGGACGACTGCCGAGGTGGAGGTGGAGCTGAGCGACGAGGACGGCGGCGGAGAGACGGGAGGCGCTCACTCACGTGAGTGTCACCCCCCCCCCTCCCCCACCTCCTCGGTGGTTGTGGTGGTGGTGAATACTGGACAGTGACGTTGTCATGGCTGTGGTGGTGGTGGTGGTGGTGGTGGATACTGGACAGTGACGTTGTCATGGCTGTGGTGGTGGTGGTGGTGGATACTGGACAGTGACGTTGTCATGGCTGTGGTGGTGGTGGTGGTGGTGAATACTGGACAGTGACGTTGTCATGGCTGTGGTGGTGGTAGTGGTGGTGAATACTGGACAGTGACGTTGTCATGGCTGTGGTGGTGGTGGTGGTGGTGGTGGATACTGGACAGTGACGCTGTCATGGCTGTGGTGGTGGTGGTGGTGGATACTGGACAGTGACGTTGTCATGGCTGTGGTGGTGGTGGTGGTGGATACTGGACAGTGACGTTGTCATGGCTGTGGTGGTGGTGGTGGTGGTGGATACTGGACAGTGACGCTGTCATGGCTGTGGTGGTGGTGGTGGTGGTAGTTGCTAGAAGGTGAAGCTGTGGTGGCGTCTGTGATGTCTGCGGTGTTTTCCGGACGGTAACCTGCTGATTCCAGTCCGGTGACACCTCCGCTTTCGTTTAATTTCCCACTAAACCGCGTATTGAATATCTCGCTAAGCTTGTACCGGACAGGCATCCGTGACGTCTCCTGGCCAAACTCTGTTTGGTGGAGCCAGGACCCTGAACTCATGTCCTTGGCGTTCTTGTAGAAACTGCAAAATGATATTGAGAGTGGCCACTTGTGTAAAGTTCGAACGCTCACTGCGGAGGAGAGGCTGCCACCCATCTGTCGGGAGCTGGACCGGTACCGTCTGGATCTCTGTGGCATTCAGGAGGTCCTGTGGACCGGCTCTGGCTACAGTCACCATGAGGGGTGGACAGTCCTCGGTGCAGGAACAAAAGAATGAAGGGGGTGTGGGAGCGTAATGGTGAGGTGTGGAAAGCTGTAACCCCCAGGCTACTGTGGGCTCACCTTACCATCGACCGGAGGCGATGAGTGGTGGTGGTGGTTACTTATGCCCCCACCGAAGATGAACATCAGCGGAGGGATGCAGGCAAGGCCGATGAGTCAGATTCCTTCTGTGACCTCCTGTCACAAGTGCTAGCTAAAGTGACCCCTCGGGATAGAGTCATCCTGTTGGGTAAGATTAATGCCCGAGTGGATCATGATGCTGGTACCTGGGCTAAGGTGATTGGAAGGCATAAGCGGCTAAAACACAGCAAGTTGGCACAGTAAGGGGCACATTTGGTGCATCTGCCAGTCGTCTCGGTCAGTAAACCCATGGCACCAGCTCATGACAAGGAGTGTTCGATATTTCACACGGCACACACGTACACACACACACGTACACACACACACGTACACACACACACGTACACACACACACGTACACACACACACGTACACACACACACGTACACACACACACGTACACACACACGTACACACACACACGTACACACACACACGTACACACACACACGTACACACACACACGTACATACACACACGTACGTACACACACGTACACACGTAAACACATAAACACATGTAAACATACGTACATGCACGTACACACACACACGTAAACACACGTAAACACATGTACGTACGAAAACTCTACGACAGGAGGCGGCGGCGATGCCGACGCCGCTGCTGCCGCCGCCGCTGCCGGCGCCGAGCATCTGCTGCGGTGCCGTCACTGCGGCAAGGCGGTGCCGGACGCGGCGAGCCTGCGCCGGCACGAGCGCTCGCACACGGTGGAGCGGCCGCATGTGTGCGGCGAGTGCGGCCGCGGCTTCCCGAGCCGGCGCAACCTGCGGCGCCACCAGAGCACGCACGCGGGCCAGCGCTCGTTCCCCTGCGCCGACTGCGGACGCGTCTTCACGCAGCCCTCCAGCCTCAAGATGCACTCGCGCACGCACGCCGGTGAGTGGGCGGGCGGGCGGGCGGGTGGGAGGGGGCCGCCCTGGGCCACCCGCTTGGTCACCAACTAGCCGCCAACTAGCCACGCCGCTAGGCACGCCGCTAGCCACCTCGCGAGCCACCTCGCGAGCCGCCCACCAGCCACCAACTAGCCACCCCCTTCTTTCGTATGGATTAATGGCAGCAGATTCGTGATGCAAATTTAGGTTTTTTCGGTAAAGTCACGTAGGTAAAACATCAAAATTAATAAAAAATAAAATAAAAATCACGACGTTTCGGAGGCAACACAAGTCTCCGTCATCAGGTGGGACCGTCACAGCCGGATTAGCTGCATCAAGTGAGGCAACGATTCAAGATGTAATCCCTTAAAATGCAAGTTGAGGGGGGAGGAGAGGGGGGGCGGAGCTCATCAGAATGTGGTAGCCAATGAATGGAACGTATCGGGAGGGAGGGGGGCGGGGCTCAAAGACGGCACGGAGTGCCACGTACAACGCATCGGGAGGGGGAGGGGGGGCGGGGCCAAAAGCATGGACGACGGCTTGGACGCGGTTGCTGCTGCACACGCCAACACATTGGACAAAGAGGGGGAGGGGAGTCCTGATACACATGATAGAAAAGAACGAAAATGCCCATGTTTATACCAATGCTGGCTGAACAATGAAGAGAGTACTGTTAAACACTGGGGATGTTAACACTCGGTAAAGTAAAGTAAAATAGTGCCTGTCAGATAAGATGGTCCAAAAAAGTGTAATTAAGTCTTTTTTTTTTTGCGTCGTTGATAACATCTTTCCAATGTTTACTAAGTTTGTACCCATCATCACGTTTGAAATTATGTCTGTGTTTGTATATTTGTATGGCTTCGTGTACAAACCTTTGATGGTAGCCGGGAGGTTTGCAGAGAACCTTGGTCTCGGAAAAGACAATTTCATGAGAGCCCACCGAGTTGTAGCAATGATCGGCAACGGCCGAAGAATCAGTTCTGCCGTGTTTCAGATCTGACTTGTGTTCGCGGACACGATCAGAAACATGACGTTTCGTTTCTCCAATGTAGCAATCACCACAAATGCAACTCAATTTGTAGACTCCAGGATACTGTAAGTCAGGAACGACATCCTTCACATTTGGAATCAAATCACGGATTTTATGCACTGTACTGAATCGGACTTGGATCTTATGTTTGTTTAGAATTTTGGAGATCTTTTTGGTCACGCCTGCTATGTATGGTAACGTGATAGTTTTGGTCGGAGTTTCAAGTGGCTGTTTCTGTGTGGTGGGAGAGACAGCTTGGCGGATAGTACGGTCAGAGTATCCGTTCATCCTGAGGGCCCGATGTACATGTCTTAATTCACCGGTCAGGTGGTGTTGGTCAGAAATGCCATGGGCTCTGTGGTATAGCGTTTTGATGAGAGAATTCTTTTGAGATGGGTGGTGGTGGGAATCCGGTTTTTTTATTTTATTTTTTATTAATTTTGATGTTTTACCTACGTGACTTTACCGAAAAAACCTAAGAACATGAATCCTTGCAGTCACGAACGCTTCAAATCTAGAATAGAATGTGAATGTAGCTTTGTTATCCACTCAAGTGTCTGTTCAGAAGCGACGTTGGATCTCGTCCTTTCGAGGAGTGAAGGCTACGGCGGCGGCGGCGGCAGTGTTCACGATGGCGGTCGATGTTTTGGGATCCGTGGCCACACTCTCGCAGGACGCCGAATCTTTTACGGCGCCGTTTGTGCGTTCGGGAGGACGCATCGGCCGCATCGGCCACATCGGCCGCTTGGCCCCGGTTCGGGTTTGGTTGATGGTCGACCTTTGGCGGGCATTGGGAGGTTGAAACCGGGAGGTACGACGGTTC
The DNA here is from genome assembly GCF_965212315.1 of Lampetra planeri. Classification (NCBI taxonomy): domain Eukaryota; kingdom Metazoa; phylum Chordata; class Hyperoartia; order Petromyzontiformes; family Petromyzontidae; genus Lampetra; species Lampetra planeri. The sequence continues at coordinate 3,427,818 of NC_136161.1, forward strand.
AGGGTCGCCGTACGAGATGTTGATCCTTGACGTCGGCCGCAGTCCTTGATCTCGCTTCCACCTCTCGCCTTCGTTTGCATTCGTGGCGTGGAGCGAGGCCGCTGCTGTCGTCCGGAAGAGGAGCGGCGCTGCGTTTATGTCCCGATGTATCGGAAGGTTTCCGGGTTGATGGGAATGTTTTGGTTCTCCCGGACGGCCGCCACTTTCACGACGGATTTGAGACCTCGGCGTACCTCAGACGGTCACGCGTCGCGATGTTTGGTTGCGTATCGGTAACTCGCGGCGTGCGAGCGCCGTGTCCCCACACGGGTGAGCGATACTCCCCCGTCGGACACACCAGGGGGGCGAACGTGGCGATCCGCTCACGCATCACAACCACCAGACTGGTTCCTGCCAGTTGGTGGATGATTTCCGCGCGTGTTTTTTATCCCGTTGCTCAACTGTTTCATTTGTTGCATTGAAGTGAGAATTCGATCGAGCACCACTCCAACGTATCTTGGGAGCGGGTCCGCGGGTGACGGTTTGACCACGAAACTCCGCGATCTTCGGCGTTTTTTTTGGCATGCAGAGGACGCTGCCTCGGTTTGGGTTTGGCGTAAATCGCCTGCGGTAGAAATAATCTTCCAATTCCTTTCGGGTCGGTGTTCGGGACGTCTTGAGCTGCGCCGAGTGTCGTCGACCTTGGCTGGCTCGGTGCTCGATCGTCGGCGTTAACGAACTTGCGGCTCAATGCGGCCGCAATGTCGCCGGTGCGTAGATCAGACGACCCCTGCGGGCGGCCATTTTGTCGAATTTCGCGTGGCGGCTGCGCTCGTTTCCGAGATGGACGCGAAATTGTCGGTCGCTGAGCGTGCCGACGGACGGGGCGAACCGTCTTTGTCGCACGCGACATGGTGTTGGTGAGTTTAAGGGAGGAGAGTCCTGTGAAAGCAGCCGCTGGTTTGTGTTTATGCTAAAAGGCGGCTTTGACATGCGACGTGGAGGTGCGGGGCGACCCGGTTTCACAACAGCTTCTTTGTGGCCGAAAAGCTGTCTGCTCAGGTGGGGGGGGTACGGTGGCTTTCAAGAGAGGGGAGAGTCGGGAGACTCGCTCCAGGAGCTTGTCGTAGGCTGTACAAAGAAGAGAGATTGGCCTGTGTGGGTCATCAACAGGATTTTCCTGGATTGAAGAGAGCAATGGCTTTTGCTTTTCTCCAAGGTCTTGGTCACCTGTTGGTGGCGATGATTTTGTATTTATTTATTTCCTTTTTATTTTTAAGTTTCCCCGGCCAGCTTTTTCCTTTGCTGCCCCAAGGTGTTTTAGGAATTCTGGGTAAATCCCATCTATCTCTGGGGCTTTACCTGCCGTTGTTACCGCCATCTATTCCTTCTGGATGTACAGCTGCAGACAGAGGAGAGAGGTTTTTGTTTTTGTGTCGCAGGCTGCGACTGCAATCTTTTTTTCTTTTACCGTGCGTTCTTGTTTTCGACTTCTGATTATTTTTGCATCTTCTTGGTTCTTTCGGTAAAGTCACGTAGAAGGGAAGTAATAAAATAATAATAATAAAACATAATAAAATTTCGATTTAAAGCTTTCGTGACTGCAGGGATTCATCTTCTTGGTTCTTTCGGTAAAGTCACGTAGAAGGGAAATAATAAAATAATAAAAATAAAACATAATAAAATTTCGATTTAAAGCTTCTTTCGTGACTGCAGCAAGGATTCATCTTCTTCGTTCTTTCGGTAAAGTCACGTAGAAGGGAGGCAATACAATAATAAAAATAAAACATAAAATATTCTCACGACGCTGTCTCCCCGACAGACCTGGTCTTCACCTGAGACCAGGTCTGTCGGGGAGACAGCGTCGTGAGAATTATTTTATTATGTTTTATTTTTATTATTTTATTGCCTCCCTTCTACGTGACTTTACCGAAAGAACCAAGAAGATGAATCCCTGCAGTCACGAAAGAAGCTTTAAATCAAATTTTTTTGCATCGCCGAAAATCTGCGCCGCGATCCCGTTGGCAGTCGCCCCGGGTTGCCCGCTGTTCCGAGGGAGCCGCTCCACCCAACTTCCACAGTAACCCCCACCCCACGGTCTCCATGAAGCCAACAGACGCTGCCTCGTCTGGCAGAATCTAGCTACTACAGGAGGGCTATAATAGTAATAGGTTTTTACCCTTTCAACTGGTACAAAAACTGACACCTTTATACAAGGCATCATGTTTGCAATAACCACAACACAAGCAGTCAAAATGCAAACAAAAAGAAACAACTCTGATGATGATATGCACTGTCCTTGAAGTTGATTGGTCCACACCCGAGACAGCTTTTCTTAGAGCCTAGTCTCCATTGGTGTTGGACCAGATGACGCCAAAAGGCGCACGCCTCAAAAACAGCGCACTATCAGAGTATTGAGAGCTCGGGGTGAAGCATTTACCAGTTGAAAGGGTAAAAACCTACTATTATATTTTGCCACTTGTAAAGGAAAAGGGCTGTTGTGATCTCTGGGTCACCACCCCGTAGCCACCCCCTACCCACCCCCTACTCACCCCCTACTCACCCCCTACTCACCCTCTACCCACCCCCTACTCACCCCCTACTCACCCCCTACTCACCCCCTACCCACCCCCTACTCACCACCTACTCACCCCCTACCCACCCCCTACCCACCCCCTACTCACCCCCTACTCACCCCCTACTCACCCCCTACTCACCCCCTACTCACCCCCTACCCACCCCCTACCCACCCTCTACTCACCCCTTACTCACCCCCTACTCACCCCCTACTCACCCCCTACTCACCCCTTACTCACCCCCTACTCACCCCCTACTCACCCCCTACCCACCCCCTACCCACCCCCTACTCACCCCCTACTCACCCCCTACTCACCCGCTACTCACCCCCTACTCACCCCCTACTCACCCCCTACTCACCCCCTACCCACCCCCTACTCACCCGCTACTCACCCCCTACTCACCCCCTACTCACCCCGCTACTCACCCCCTACTCAACCCCTACTCACCCCCTACTCACCCCCTACTCACCCCCTACTCACCCCCTACTCAGCCTCTACTCAGCCTCTACTCACCCCCTACCCACCCCCTACTCACCCCCTACTCACCCCCTACTCACCCCCTACTCACCCCCCTACCCACCCCCTACCCACCCCCTACTCACCCCCTACTCACCCGCTACTCACCCCCTACTCACCCCCTACCCACCCCCTACTCACCCCCTACTCACCCCCTACCCACCCCCTACCCACCCCCTACTCACCCCCTACTCACCCCCTACTCACCCGCTACTCACCCCCTACCCACCCCCTACTCACCCCCTACTCACCCCCTACTCACCCCCTACTCACCCCCTACTCACCCCCTACTCACCCCCTACCCACCCCCTACCCACCCCCTACTCACCCCCTACCCACCCCCTACTCACCCTCTACTCACCCCCTACTCACCCCCTACCCACCCCCTACCCACCCCCTACCCACCCCCTACTCACCCCCTACCCACCCCCTACTCACCCTCTACTCACCCCCTACTCACCCCCTACCCACCCCCTACCCACCCCCTACCCACCCCCTACCCACCCCCTACTCACCCCCTACTCACCCCCCTACTCACCCCCTACCCACCCCCCTACCCACCCCCTACTCAGCCTCTACTCACCCCCTACCCACCCCCTACTCACCCCCTACTCACCCCCTACTCACCCCCTACCCACCCCCCTACCCACCCCCTACTCACCCCCTACTCACCCGCTACTCACCCCCTACTCACCCCCTACCCACCCCCTACTCACCCCCTACTCACCCCCTACTCACCCCCTACCCACCCCCTACTCACCCCCTACTCACCCCCTACTCACCCGCTACTCACCCCCTACTCACCTCCTACCCACCCCCTACCCACCCCCTACTCACCCCCTACTCACCCCCTACTCACCCGCTACTCACCCCCTACCCACCCCCTACTCACCCCCTACTCACCCCCTACTCACCCCCCTACTCACCCCCTACCCACCCCCTACCCACCCCTTACCCACCCCCTACCCACCCCCTACTCACCCCCTACCCACCCCTTACCCACCCTCTACCCACCCCCCTCGCACTCACTCACACCCCCGCGGAACTGGCGAGGAAGACTCACTCGCAGCCCCCTGCCGCCACCCACGCTCTGAGCACCTCTCCCTCCCTCTCCCCCTCCCCCCACGTGGCCCCCGCCCCCCTCAGCGGGCGGCAGCGCCGGGCGCTCGGGCGTCCACGAGTGCCCCGAGTGCGGCAAGCGTCTGTCGGACGCGCGCAGCCTCAAGCGTCACGCGCGCACACACACGGGGGAACGGCCGTACGTGTGCGCGGAATGCGGCAGCGACTTCCCGCACGCGTCCAGCCTCAAGGCGCACGCGCGCACGCACACGGGGGAGCGCCCCCCACTGCTGCCCGCTGTGCGGCAAGCGCTTCGCACACCTGCACAGCCTCAAGTCGCACGCGCGAGCCCACCTGGGGGAGCGTCCGCACGCCTGCAAGATCTGCCGCAAGGCCTTTCGCAACAAGTGGAACCTCAAGCGCCACCTGAGCACGCACTCGGGCGAGAAGCCGTACGCCTGCGCCGAGTGCGGCCGCGGCTTCCTGCAGTTCTCCAACCTGCGCACGCACGCGCGCACGCACTCGGGGGAGCGCCCGCACGCTTGCGAGCAGTGCGGCAAGGGCTTCGCGCAGCTCTCGGGCCTCAAGATCCACGCCAAGACGCACACGGGAGAGCGCCCGCACGCGTGCGAGCAGTGCGGCAAGGGCTTCCTGCACCGCTCCAGCCTCAAGGTGCACGAGCGCGTCCACTCGGGGGAGCGGCCGCACGCGTGCGCCGAGTGCGGCAAGGGCTTCTCGCAGCCGTCGAGCCTCAAGATCCACGCCAAGACGCACACGGGGGAGCGGCCGCACGTGTGCGAGCAGTGCGGACGCGGCTTCCCCAACGGGCGCAACCTCAAGCGCCACCTGGCCACGCACACGGGCGAGAAGCCGCACGCTTGCGCCGAGTGCGGCAAGGGCTTCCTGCACCTCTCCAACCTCAAGATCCACGGACGCGTGCACACGGGCGAGCGTCCGCACGCTTGCGACGAGTGCGGGCGCCGCTTCTCCAACCTGTCCGACGTCAAGAAGCACTACCGCACGCACACCGGGGAGCGTCCGCACGTCTGCGGCGAGTGCGGCCGCGGCTTCACCAGCGTGTGCAACCTGCGGCGCCACCACGTGCTTCACACGCGCGACCACCCGCACGAGTGCGCCGAGTGCGGCAAGCGCTTCTCGCTGCTCTCCACGCTCAAGAACCACCTGCGGCGACACCGCCAGAGGGGAACGCCGGGGCCTGGCCAGCCGGGCCCGGGACCGGAGCTGGGGGGGGCCGACGGCCGAGTGGCCGGAGCCCGCTGGGCTGGAGGAGGAGGGGGAGGGGGGGGAGGGTCCGCGCGGTGGAGAAGGCCGGCCCTGATTAGGGCTGCCGGAGCGAGCGCCCGGAACTGCTGCTTAACTCCTCGTAACTTTGGGTGAAACTTCAGTGTTCTAGTTTAGTTTCTGTTGTTGCTGACAGTGGTTCACTAAGGGATGGGCCGTGGTGGCTCAGAGGTTCCCCGGACACCGAACCTGCTGGGAATCGTGGGTTTGAATTCGGTGATTTGGCCGCCCAAGCGCGGAGATTAGACTGGTGGGCTGTTGCTTGCTGGTGGTCTCGTGCCCGATCACCAACGAGATCCGTAGACTCGCAGAGATCTATAGACTCACATAGAGACTCGTAGACTCACACGGAGACCTATAGACTCACACAGAGACCCGTAGACTCACACAGAGACTCATAAACTCGCACAGAGATTTATAGACTCACACAGAGACTCGTAGACTCACACGGAGACCTATAGACTCACACAGAGACTCGTAGACTCACACAGAGACTCGTAGACTCGCACAGAGACTCGTAGACTCGTATAGAGTTCCATAGACTCACAGAGATCTATAGACTCACATAGAGACTCGTAGACTCACACAGACTCGTAGACTCACAGAGATCTATAGACTCACACAGAGACCCGTAGACTCACACAGAGACTCGTAGACTCACACAGAGACCTATAGACTCACACAGAGACTCGTATACTCACACAGAGACCTATAGACTCACACAGAGACTCATAGACTCACAGAGATCTATAGACTCGCATAGAGACTCGTAGACTCACACGGAGACCTATAGACTCACACAGAGACTCGTAGACTCACACAGACCCGTAGACTCACACAGAGACTCGTAGACTCACACAGAGACTCGTAGACTCACACAGAGACCCGTAGACTCACACGGAGACCTATAGACTCACACAGAGACCCGTAAACTCACACGGAGACCCGTAGACTCACACAGAGACTCGTAGACTCACACAGAGACCTATAGACTCGCACAGAGACTCATAGACTCACAGAGATCTATAGACTCGCATAGAGACTCGTAGACTCACACAGACTCGTAGACTCACAGAGATCTATAGACTCACACAGAGACTCATAGACTCACACGGAGACTCGTAGACTCACATAGAGACTCGTAGACTCACACGGAGATCTGTAGACTCACACAGAGACCCGTAGACTCGCACAGAGACTCGTAGACTCACACAGAGACTCATAAACTCACACAGAGACCCGTAGACTCGCACAGAGATCTATAGACTCACACAGAGACTCGTAGACTCGCACAGAGACCCGTAAACTCACACGGAGACCCGTAGACTCGCACAGAGACTCGTAGACTCACACAGAGACTCATAGACTCACACAGAGACTCATAGACTCACACAGAGACCCGTAGACTCACACAGAGACCTATAGACTCACACAGAGACCTATAGACTCACACAGAGACTCGTAGACTCACACAGAGACCCGTAAACTCACACGGAGACCCGTAGACTCGCACAGAGACTCGTAGACTCACACAGAGACTCATAGACTCACACAGAGACTCATAGACTCACACAGAGACCCGTAGACTCACACAGAGACCTATAGACTCACACAGAGACTCGTAGACTCGCACAGAGACCCGTAAACTCACACGGAGACCCGTAGACTCGCACAGAGACTCGTAGACTCACACAGAGACTCGTAGACTCACACAGAGACCCGTAAACTCACACGGAGACCCGTAGACTCGCACAGAGATCTATAGACTCACACAGAGACCCGTAGACTCACACAGAGATCTATAGACTCACACAGAGACTCGTAGACTCGTATAGAGGTCCATAGACTCACATAGAGACACGCAAACCCGCATAGAGATCTGTAGACTTGCATAGATATCTATAGACTCGCAGAGGCTCGTAGACTCGCACAGATATCTGTAGACTCACATCGAGATCTATAGACTTGCATAGCGATCTCTAGATTTGCATAGAGATATATAAACTCATATCGAGATTTATAGAGACCCGTAGACTCGCATATAGAGCCGTAGACTCACGTAGACTGAGTTACGATGAACCCGGGTTCTCAAATGCGGTCTCATAAAAACCCCATAACCGTTTTTATGTTTTAACTTTCGTTAAATTCTGAACGAACTTTTCTAATTGCTGGTCCCCAGCGCCGCTCCGTTAGCGCGTGGGGACGTGTGGACACTCCGCTCTGCGAGAGTTCCGCGTTCGACTACGCGACAGCGGATACGGCAGCACAACTTTTTGTACTTGTTTATGAAATTCGCAAGTGTATTCCGAGTCTCGCACATTTCAAGAGATTTCTTTTTTAGCCGGACAGGCGGCGGGTGTGGCAATCCGTAGGCCCCTCCCTCCCTCCCTCGGGTGTCGTATTCGCCACGGACGTAGCGCCTGAGCAAGTGGGAGAGCTTCCTTAGTTTGTTAACCGCCGCAGTCTCGTGATCTTTTTCGCAATCGTGAGTGGCCGACCCACTGACGCCCCCCTTCCCCCCCTCCTCGTTTAAAAACGCCCCGGCAAACGGAGCGACGGAGCCGGGCCAGGCCAAGTGGCGGGAGGGAACGGTTCGTGGAAAGTGACCGACGGTTTGGGCTTTTTTTGTTTTCGTTTTACCTACCGTGGCCTTCGCAAAATCGTCGGCACGGATCACGCACTTGATGGAGGGACACGCCGCGCACACGCTGCGCTCACGGACGGACGGACCGACAAATCGTAATCGCGCGCTACTTTCCCACCCAAGGAATTCTCGCCGAGTCTGCATACTTCGGAGTGTGCTGCTATGTTTCGGATGGGTTCGGTCAATTTTATTAACGAGGTTTTTGTTGTATCCGCACGGCGCGGAAGAAGTTTACGTACGTATGTTACGTGCGATCAACCCAACCCTGGGCAAAGGCCGGCTGAGCTCCCAGCAACTCGCAACCCCACCTCCTACAACACCTGGCAAGCCACGGTGGTCACCAACCCAAAGCACCGACCGAGGTTACAAGCGCTCGTACGGTCACCTCTGGTGAGAGGAGGGGCCGATCGTTGAGAGTGATCTGGTCAGAGGCCTTGGGCCGAACGTTAAAGTCTCCCTCCATCCGCTCCCCTCCCCCCGGATGACGAAATGGCTTTAACAAAGTGACCACCCGCTCTGCACTTGGGTCAGCAGACAAATGCGCACGCGGTGATTCCTCAAACGCTTTCGGAAATGTTCAAGCACCGACGACTCTATTGACATCCTCCAGCGGATGCTTCATCTGGTGTCGCATGACCACCGAACCCCCGGCAGGGACACGATTTCACACTTCTGTCTCTCGGGGGGCGGTGGATGGGGGGGGGGGCGCACACAGCCGGTGCATTATCACTTTATGTTTTCCTTCCGGAGAAGTGAACTTCTGTCCGCGAATACGAACCTCTCGAGTTCCGTCACGGGGACGTGGCCATCGGCATTACTCTACCGGTGTGCGCGGGAAACTCGATTCGCTTCACACGCACACACACGTACCCGTACACACACGTGTGTGGGTGTGGGTGGGTGGGTCCCGTTCACCGCCGAATCTGGGAACACGCGAGTGGCTCGGCATTTAATTTTATACGGACGAATGCGCAGCAGCAGCAGCTCCGTTTGTTTTCATAAAGACGTCGGTAGTCGCCGCAGAGAACCGTAGCGGCACGGCCGCCGGAAACTCTACGATTGCCGGCGCCAAAAACTGTGCCACATGCCCCTCCCCCCCACCCCCCCGCATGGCCTTGTGGGAGCTTTGACGTACCGACAAAGTTACTTCGGTGTTTCTTATTTTAACTTCCGGTTCCGGAACACAAACCGACGTTCGTACGTACGTTGACGTACGTCATCAGAACACGTGTAGCTACGGCAGCGCCACCACGTGGCCAACGAGCGGTCAGCGAGCGGCCATCGCGCCGCGGCCGCCGTTGTTGACGCAAGCGGCACTCGAAACAAGTACGGACTGTGGGCCCACAGCGGCCAGAGAGACACAATTGGAGGCGGGGCTCTGAGCCAACTCTCCCCCCACCTCCCAAACTCGTGGCTTTCTTGAGAGGAGGACGAGGAGGAGGAGGTGGAGGAGAGGCCTGGCCGTGAGAAGCCTTAGCCCTGCCCGATGGCCGGGACTTGCTTCGTCACCACCGACTGCGCTTGAGCGCGTGGATGAGGATGAGGAAGAGGCTCGTGAAGGACGCTGCTGGGCACCCGGCAGGCGCGGTGCACGTTGGGGACTGCTACCGGAGGTGGTCGCCCTCCAAATAACGATGGGAGGGCGGAGGAGCGACGCTCATGACGGCGAGCGGAGCACCGGGGCGGTTACAACGCAGCCAGTCGGCGCGGTGGGGGGGGGGGGGGGTGCAGCTGGTGGTACATCGGCCATTCGTCTCAGTCGGTCAACCCATAGCACCTGCTGGGTCTGTCCGTGACCTCCTGCCAGCGGGCCTCAAAGTGCACCTAGCTTGGTACGAGCGTCGTGGTGACGAAGCCGCCATTTAGCGGCGAATGCCGGTTGTTGTGGTGGAGCCACCTCTGCGGTAGTGCAGTGGTTTGCGCTGCACAGCGCTACAAACCAGGTGGACACCCGAGTTGGATTCCCGCTCAAGGCCAACATTTGTGTCAAAAAATATGAACTTGTTCTGGGCCTCCCCGAGGTCGACTCAGCCTCAAATGAGTAGCTGGTGTAGCGGTGGTGTGTAGTAAACATCGCTAGCACTGGGGAGACAAAGGTGGCCGGGCGTGGTGCTGGCCACCCACCCCCTCGTGTGCCGTGTCGGCCTTCATAGGTGCTGCTGCTACTCCTCTAACAGCACTTACCCCAACCAGTCTGTTACAGGCTACACGGCGGGACCTTTGTCTTAATTTTTTCGTAAGCACCTTGAATATGAAGCACATGAAATCAACAACGGGTTAACGGCAGTAACCTGGGCTAAGAGTAGATGTGGATAAAGCTTCAGCGCGGGCATTGGCGACACAATGACGCCTGAACGTTCAGAGAGAGATGGTTTAGGTGGTTTGTAGGTCACAGTGATGGGCCGGCATCTCTGGGACCCTGGGTTCGAATCCAGGTTGCAGCCGCGTGCTCATGATCAAGACGGTGGTTTCTAGTGTTGAAGGCAACGCATTCTCGCGGCCTGCCATCGCGAGTTTGATCAACCTGGAACCAATACAGAACTTGAAAACCTAGCGCTACCAACGTCGGTGGCAGAGGCGTCGATCAATTTCCAATCTATTCCATTTCGTATTTATATAGCGCTCTTTCCAGGGCGCTTTAAGATGTAATCCCGCGGCGTTCAGTGAGGAAGGTGATGGAATGGATGGACAGGGGCCGGGAATGGAGCTGATGTTGCAGAGGTAGGTAAAGCAGAATAAGGTGGAATGTGATGGTGAGTGAGGGTGCCTGACGGGTGCAGCGTGGATGAGAGGTAGTGGGGTATGGGAGTTGTGAAATGCGCGTGGATGAGGATAGGTGGAGGGTGGTAGGGGCAGAGGTCTGGTGGCCGGACAGTTGAGCCGATGGAGGAGCGTTACCGTAGGGCTGGGGGAGAGATGTGGCCAGACGTCGGAGCCGGGTCAGGAATTAGGGTCTCCGAGTGGGTTCAAGGCGGGCGAACGAACCCGTTGGGGTGGAGGCAGTGGGAGAGAAAACGAGAATGGAATGGATCTGAGCGCCGAGCGAAAGGTGGGACGCGCGAGGGTGAGAGTCTGACGTGGAGTGGGAATTTGTTCCACGGCGCAAGAAGCGAGAAAGAACGAGAGCGAGACTGGGCACAAATGAAGCCGTGCTTGGAACAAAAATTAGAAAGTTCGGCCTTCCAAATCAGACGTCGCCACTGGACTACGTCCACACACGGCGATTCTCAAATCGCGCTCGGACGTTGTTTGTGCCGGCCGACTGTCCACCCGGCAAGGTGGTGCAGGTCACACCGCTCCTGAAACAGTTGGCTTGAGCCATTAGTGACCCCGCAAACTGTCGCCCGACCTCAAACCCGAGTACGCGTTCAAAGGTCGCAGAGCCCCAGCGTCTGTGAAGCGGTCGCGACTTCCTCGCGTCACTGCGATGGGCAGATTCGACTCGTCGCGGGTCGGCGTTCCGGAAGATTCCACAGCACTGAGATGGCTCGACTGAAGATCACCGGTGACCTCTATAAGAGGCAGATGACCGGTGACCTCTACAAGATCACCGGTGACCTCTACAAGATCACCGGTGACCTCTAGATGGTCACCGATGACCTCTACATGGTCACCGGTGACATCTACAAGGTCACCGGTGACCTCTACAAGATCACGGTGACCTCTACAAGATCACGGTGACCTCTACAAGGTTACCGGTGACCTCTACAAGATCACCGGTGACCTCTACAAGATCTCTACAAGGTCACCGGTGACCTCTACAAGATCACGGTGACCTCTACAAGATCACGGTGACCTCTACGAGATCGCCGGTGACCTCTACAAGATCGCCGGTGACCTTTACAAGATCGCTGGTGACCTCTACAAGATCTCTACAAGGTCACCGGTGACCTCTACAAGATCACGGTGACCTCTACGAGATCGCCGGTGACCTCTACAAGATCGCCGGTGACCTTTACAAGATCGCTGGTGACCTCTACAAGATCACCGGTGACCTCTATAAGATCACCGGTGACCTCTACGAGGTCACGGACGACCGGAGCGCCGCAGCGATTAGTTTGACCTCGATCACTCAAAAGCCGCCTTCGACAACATTGCGAGATACGCATCGGGCGGCCAAGGTCAAAGTTCGGCTCTGTGGTGGATTGAGTCGTACCCCCCCCCCCCCCCCCCCGTACGAGCGTGACCTCTGCCCGTGCCGAGTTGACCTACCGCAGGGGCGCGTCAACGGGCTCCATCGCCGTGGGACCAGTCCGGGCGATGAGGGAGGCACAGGTGCCGTGCACTTTAAAACGAACCCCCACATCCCGATAGAAAACCTCGTCCGCTGTGCACCCACAGGGTGGTGGTGTGGAGGCCTGGAGATGCTGGAGGTTTACACCACCACCACCACCGGCGGAGTCGTCGTAGTGATGTTGGTGGTGTTTTGTGTTCCACAGCTGCGGTTCTTTCACCGTGGTGGCATTTCAGAGCGCTTCGTACGCGCGCAACGCGTACGGTACGTGGACATTGGACTTCTTTCGCACCGTATGTAGCCAACCGCGCTGATTGGAGATGCGGGGGAAGGACAACAAACAACGCAACAACAAGAAGCAGTTCTAGATCAATGCGATTGTCAATCTAGAGGATGAATCACAGCCCCCAGTAGCTTCCCAATATCGGAAGGCAGAGCGTTCCAGACGGCCACACGTCATTGTAGCAGCGGTCAGCGCAGAGCGAAACGCGGCCACGGACCGGCGGAGGGAGAGGCCATCACCACCCCAGGGTACAGTATATATCGTACAGTGTATAACGCACGTGGTGAGAACATCGCGATTATATTTCATGCGGTCGTTTGATTTCATCGTTTGTAATATTCTATGTTCCTGGCAGACACACACAGAGCATCGTGTCGTCAACCAGACTGATAATAAATATCTCCCGTGACCCCAAGCCCAGGTGCTTTGCTTTGTCGCTTTTGTGATAACCGGCGGCTAAGGGACCGGCCATAAATGACGTCACGCACCTAGGGTGGGGTGGGGTCGGACATTTGTGACGAGGGGGGAGGAGGGGTTTGAGAAATGTGACGTCACATCAAAATGTGTAACTTTAAATAAATATAGACAACACGTTCTACTTAGTTAAACAGACTTCTTAATTTTCGATTTAAAGCTTCTTTCGTGACTGCAGGGATTCACTTTACATTGGAGGGGGGTCGAGGGTGGGGTATTCATGGGTCAGGGCCCCGACCTAGAATTTTGGCTCGCATCTAGCTGCCCAATGAGAAAAGGGAGATATTCATAGTTCAGGGCCGCGCTCACGAGTCTTGGCTCGCATCTAGCTGCCCAATGAGAAAAGGGGGTATTCATAGTTCAGGGCCGCGCTCACGAGTCTTGGCTCGCATCTAGTTGCCCAATGACAAAAGGGAGTATTCATAGTTCAGGGCCCCGCACGCGAGTCTTGGCTCGCATCTAGTTGCCCAAAGACAAAAGGGAGTATTCATAGTTTATGGCCCCGCACACGAGTCTTGGCTCGCATCTAGTTGCCCAATGACGAAAGGGAGTATTCATAGTTTAGGGCCCCGCACACGAGTCTTGGCTCGCATCTAGCTGCCCAATGAGAAAAGGGGGAGTGGTTATTCATAGTTCACGGCTGCGCTCACGAGTCTTGGCTCGCTTCTAGCTGCCCAATGAGAAAAGGGGGTATTCATAGTTCAGGGCCCCGCACACGAGTCTTGGCTCGCATCTAGTTGCCAAATGAGAAAAGGGATTATTCATAGTTCAGGGCCCCGCACACGAGTCTTGGCTCGCATCTAGTTGCCCAATGACAAAAGGGAGTATTCATAGTTTAGGGCCCCGCACACGAGTCTTGGCTCGCATCTAGCTGCTCACTTTACATTGGAGGGGGGTCGAGGGTGGGGTATTCATGGTTCAGGGCCCCGACCTAGAATTTTGGCTCGCATCTAGCTGCCCAATGAGAAATGGGGGTATTCATAGTTCAGGGCCGCGCACGCGAGTCTTGGCTCGCATCTTGTTGCCCAATGACGAAAGGTTGTATTCAATATTTATGGGCCCCGCACACGAGTCTTGGCTCGCATCTAGTTGCCCAATGAGAAAAGTTGGGTTTTCATAGTTTAGGGCCCAGTACGCGACTCTTGGCTCGCATCTAGCTGCCCAATGAGAAAAGGGGGTATTCATAGTTTAGGGCCCCGCACACGAGTCTTGGCTCGCATCTAGTTGCCCAATGACAAAAGGGAGTATTCATAGTTTAGGGCCCCGCACACGAGTCTTGGCTCGCATCTAGCTGCTCACTTTACATTGGAGGGGGGTCGAGGGTGGGGTATTCATGGTTCAGGGCCCCGACCTAGAGTCTTGGCTCGCATCTAGTTGCCCAATGGGAAAAAGGGGGTATTCATAGTTCAGGGCCGCGCACGCGAGTCTTGGCTCGCATCTAGCTGCCCAATGAGAAAAGGGGGTATTCATAGTTTAGGGCCCCGCACACGAGTCTTGGCTCGCATCTAGCTGCCCAATGAGAAAAGGGGGTATTCATAGTTCAGGGCCGCGCTCACGAGTCTTGGCTCGCATCTAGTTGCCCAATGAGAAAATGGGAGTATTCATAGTTTAGGGCCCCGCACACGAGTCTTGGCTCGCATCTAGCTGCCCAATGAGAAAAGGGGGTATTCATAGTTCAGGGCCGCGCACACGAGTCTTGGCTCGCATCTAGTTGCCCAATGAGAAAATGGGAGTATTCATAGTTTAGGGCCCCGCACACGAGTCTTGGCTCGCATCTAGCTGCCCAATGAGAAAAGGGGGTATTCATAGTTCAGGGCCGCGCTCACGAGTCTTGGCTCGCATCTAGCTGCCCAATGAGAAAAGGGAGTATTCATAGTTCAGGGCCCCGCACGCGAGTCTTGGCTCGCATCTAGTTGCCCAATGACGAAAGGGAGTATTCATAGTTTAGGGCCCCGCACACGAGTCTTGGCTCGCATCTAGCTGCCCAATGAGAAAAGGGGGAGTGGTTATTCATAGTTCACGGCTGCGCTCACGAGTCTTGGCTCGCTTCTAGCTGCCCAATGAGAAAAGGGGGTATTCATAGTTCAGGGCCCCGCACACGAGTCTTGGCTCGCATCTAGTTGCCAAATGAGAAAAGGGAGTATTCATAGTTCAGGGCCCCGCACACGAGTCTTGGCTCGCATCTAGTTGCCCAATGACAAAAGGGAGTATTCATAGTTTAGGGCCCCGCACACGAGTCTTGGCTCGCTTCTAGCTGCTCACTTTACATTGGAGGGGGGTCGAGGGTGGGGTATTCATGGTTCAGGGCCCCGACCTAGAATTTTGGCTCGCATCTAGCTGCCCAATGAGAAATGGGGGTATTCATAGTTCAGGGCCGCGCACGCGAGTCTTGGCTCGCATCTTGTTGCCCAATGACGAAAGGTTGTATTCAAAGTTTATGGCCCCGCACACGAGTCTTGGCTCGCATCTAGTTGCCCAATGAGAAAAGTTGGGTTTTCATAGTTTAGGGCCCAGTACGCGACTCTTGGCTCGCATCTAGCTGCCCAATGAGAAAAGGGGGTATTCATAGTTCAGGGCCGCGCTCACGAGTCTTGGCTCGCATCTAGTTGGCCAATGACGAAAGGTTGTTGTATTCATAGTTCAGGGCCGCGCTCACGAGTCTTGGCTCGCATCTAGCTGCCCAATGAGAAAAGGGGGTATTCATAGTTCAGGGCCGTGCACACGAGTCTTGGCTCGCATCTAGTTGCCCAATGACGAAAGGTTGTTGTATTCATAGTTCAGGGCACCGCACACGAGTCTTGGCTCGCATCTAGCTGCCCAATGAGAAAAGGGAGTATTCATAGTTTAGGGCCCCGCACACGAGTCTTGGCTCGCATCTAGCTGCCCAATGAGAAAAGGGGGTATTCATAGTTCAGGGCCCCGCACACGAGTCTTGGCTCGCATCTAGTTGCCCAATGACAAAAGGGAGTATTCATAGTTTAGGGCCCCGCACACGAGTCTTGGCTCGCATCTAGTTGCTCACTTTACATTGGAGGGGGGTCGAGGGTGGGGTATTCATGGTTCAGGGCCCCGACCTAGAGTCTTGGCTCGCATCTAGTTGCCCAATGGGAAAAAGGGGGTATTCATAGTTCAGGGCCGCGCACACGAGTCTTGGCTCGCATCTAGTTGCCCAATGAGAAAAGGGAGTATTCATAGTTCAGGGCCCCGCACGCGAGTCTTGGCTCGCATCTAGTTGCCCAATGAGAAAAGGGAGATATTCATAGTTCAGGGCCCCGCACGAGAGTCTTGGCTCGCATCTAGCTGCTCGACACTGGTGGGGGGGGCTGGGTTATTCATGTCCCAGGGCACCCCCGCGTTCGCGTGACGTCACAGCGCAGCGATGAGCACAGACGCCGCCGATTGGCTCCAGGCTCCAGTGCTCCAGTGCTCCAGGCTCCAGACTCCAGTGCTCCAGTGCTCCAGTGCTCCAGGCTCCAGGGCTCCAGGCTCCAGGATCCAGGCTCCAGGCTCCAGTGCTCCAGGCTCCAGGGCTCCAGTGCTCCAGTGCTCCAGACTCCAGTGCTCCAGAGCTCCAGGCTCCAGTGCTCCAGGCTCCAGACTCCAGTGCTCCAGTGCTCCAGGCTCCAGGGCTCCAGGCTCCAGGATCCAGGCTCCAGGCTCCAGTGCTCCAGGCTCCAGGGCTCCAGTGCTCCAGTGCTCCAGGCTCCAGACTCCAGTGCTCCAGGCTCCAGTGCTCCAGGCTCCAGGGCTCCAGGCTCCAGGATCCAGGCTCCAGGCTCCAGTGCTCCAGTGCTCCAGGCTCCAGGGCTCCAGTGCTCCAGGCTCCAGTGCTCCAGGCTCCAGTGCTCCAGGCTCCAGACTCCAGTGCTCCAGTGCTCCAGGCTCCAGGGCTCCAGGCTCCAGGATCCAGGCTCCAGGCTCCAGTGCTCCAGGCTCCAGGGCTCCAGGCTCCAGACTCCAGTGCTCCAGTGCTCCAGGCTCCAGTGCTCCAGGCTCCAGTGCTCCAGTGCTCCAGGCTCCAGTGCTCCAGGCTCCAGACTCCAGTGCTCCAGGCTCCAGTGCTCCAGGCTCCAGACTCCAGTGCTCCAGTGCTCCAGGCTCCAGGGCTCCAGGCTCCAGGATCCAGGCTCCAGGCTCCAGTGCTCCAGGCTCCAGGGCTCCAGTGCTCCAGTGCTCCAGGCTCCAGGGCTCCAGTGCTCCAGTGCTCCAGTGCTCCAGTGCTCCAGGCTCCAGGGCTCCAGGATCCAGGCTCCAGGCTCCAGTGCTCCAGGCTCCAGGGCTCCAGTGCTCCAGTGC
Source organism: Lampetra planeri (assembly GCF_965212315.1). Classification (NCBI taxonomy): domain Eukaryota; kingdom Metazoa; phylum Chordata; class Hyperoartia; order Petromyzontiformes; family Petromyzontidae; genus Lampetra; species Lampetra planeri. The sequence goes on from NC_136161.1 coordinate 3,445,184, forward strand.
TCCAGACTCCAGTGCTCCAGAGCTCCAGGCTCCAGTGCTCCAGGCTCCAGACTCCAGTGCTCCAGTGCTCCAGGCTCCAGGGCTCCAGGCTCCAGGATCCAGGCTCCAGGCTCCAGTGCTCCAGGCTCCAGGGCTCCAGTGCTCCAGTGCTCCAGGCTCCAGACTCCAGTGCTCCAGGCTCCAGTGCTCCAGTGCTCCAGGCTCCAGGGCTCCAGGCTCCAGGATCCAGGCTCCAGGCTCCAGTGCTCCAGTGCTCCAGTGCTCCAGGCTCCAGGGCTCCAGTGCTCCAGGCTCCAGTGCTCCAGGCTCCAGTGCTCCAGGCTCCAGACTCCAGTGCTCCAGTGCTCCAGGCTCCAGGGCTCCAGGCTCCAGGATCCAGGCTCCAGGCTCCAGTGCTCCAGGCTCCAGGCTCCAGACTCCAGTGCTCCAGTGCTCCAGGCTCCAGTGCTCCAGGCTCCAGTGCTCCAGTGCTCCAGGCTCCAGTGCTCCAGGCTCCAGACTCCAGTGCTCCAGGCTCCAGTGCTCCAGGCTCCAGACTCCAGTGCTCCAGTGCTCCAGGCTCCAGGGCTCCAGGCTCCAGGATCCAGGCTCCAGGCTCCAGTGCTCCAGGCTCCAGGGCTCCAGTGCTCCAGTGCTCCAGGCTCCAGTGCTCCAGTGCTCCAGTGCTCCAGTGCTCCAGGCTCCAGGATCCAGGCTCCAGGCTCCAGTGCTCCAGGCTCCAGGGCTCCAGGCTCCAGGATCCAGGGCTCCAGGCTCTCTCCACTGCGGCGTGGACGAGGGGAGAGTCGAGGAGGCGGTGATGATGGAGGAGGAGGAGGGGGGGGGGAGGAGTCTGAATGGAGGAGGTGGCGCTCGCAGCCCCCACCCTCAACCCCCCCCCCCACCCCCCACTCTCGCCCCCCCCCCCTCCCTCTAACCCCCCTCCCCTCTCACCCCCCTCCCCTATAATTTTTTTTCACCCCTCCCCCTCATCCCCCCCCCCTCATCCCTCCCCTCTGACCCACAGACAACCACACACACACACCAACACACATACACCACACCACACACACTACACCACACACACCACACACACCACACCAACACACACCAACACACACCACACACACCACACCACACACACTACACCACACACACCACACCAACACACACCAACACACACCAACACACCACACCACACACACTACACCACACACACCACACCAACACACACCAACACACCACACACACCACACACACTACACCACACACACCACACCAACACACACCAACACACACCACACACACCACACCACACACACTACACCACACACACCACACCAACACACACCAACACACACCACACACACTACATCACACACACCACACCAACACACACCAACACACACCAACACACACTACATCACACACACCACACCACACACACTACATCACACACACCACACCAACACACACCAACACACCACACACACCACACACACTACATCACACACACCACACCAACACACACCAACACACCACACCACACACACTACACCACACACACCACACCAACACACACCAACACACACCAACACACACCACACACACTACATCACACACACCACACCAACACACACCAACACACCACACCACACACACTACATCACACACACCACACCAACACACACCAACACACCACACACACCACACCACACACACTACATCACACACACCACACCAACACACACCAACACACCACACACACCACACCACACACAATACACCACACACACACCACAAACACACCACACACACCAACAGACACACCACACACACCAACAGACACACACCACACACACACCACACAAACACACACACCACACACACACCACACACACCACTCATACCAACACATACCACACACACCACACACCAACACACCACACACACCACACATACCAACACACACACTACACACCCACACTATACAACAACAACAACCGCCATTGGCCACTAAGTGGCGGTGACGTCACCACGACGCTTGTGCCAGGCCAAGTGCACCTTGAGGCCACGTGAAGTGTCGAACGCCCGCTGGCAGGAGGTCACGGGGCAGACCCAGCAGGTGCCACGGGTCGACTGACCGAGATGACCGAGATGACCGAGATGACTGGCTGATGCACCACCTGTGCCCCCTACTGTGCCAACTTGCTGTGCTTTAGCCACCCGGCGCTCCGCTCGTTGTTGTGAGCGTCGCTCCTCCGCCCTCCGTTGTTGTTGGAGGGCGACTGCCCTCATTACTTTGATAGTGAATTGTCTTTGAGCTGTACGCCTTATGGCGTCATCTGGTCTAGCACCAATTGAGACTAGGCTCAAAAGAAAGCTGTCTCTGGTGTGGACCAATCAGTTTCAAGGGCAATGCATCAAACTATCAGAGTGTTTTTTTTTTTGCATTTTGACTGCAAGCACTGTGGTTAATGCAGTTACATGAATCCTCGTGAAAAGGTTTCAGTTTTGTTGCCAGAAAAAATGGGAAAAACCCCTATTATCATATTTTGGTACTGGCAAAGCAGGTCTAATGATGTAGCTGAGGCTAGGCCATCGTGGGCTTGAATGGGGTCCTGGGTGTACACCCACCAGCGAAATGGAAGAATGACAGGCGCATTTCACAGATGACAAGGCGATGGTTAGTGGCAGGTCAGCTCCACGGTAGGTCCTGGTGTTAAGGACATGGGCTCGCATCCGCTGATCCGTCACGATGTAGTCCAGCAGATGTTCTTGCTTGGACCCAGCGTGCAACCTTGATGTTGTGTGGATGCGCTGATGCCGGAACAGCGGGTTGGTAATTACAAGCCCATGGGCTCCACAAAAGTGTTGCAGCCACCTACCTATTGAGCTGATCTGCCTCTCACTCTCTCTGTCTCTCTGTCTCTCACTCTCTCTGTCTCTCTCTCTGTCTCTCACTCTCTCTGGCTCACTCTCTCTGTCTCTCACTCTCTCTGTCTCTCTCTGTCTCTCTCTGTCTCTCTCTGGCTCACTCTCTCTGTCTCTCACTCTCACTCTCTCTCTGTCTCTCTGTCTCTCTCTCTGTCTCTCTCTGTCTCTCTCTCTCTCTGTCTCTCTCTGTCTCTCTCTCTGTCTCTCACTCTCTCTGGCTCACTCTCTCTGTCTCTCACTCTCACTCTCTCTCTGTCTCTCTGTCTCTCTCTCTGTCTCTCTCTGTCTCTCACTCTCTCTGTCTCTCTCTGTCTCTCTCTCTGTCTCTCACTCTCTCTGGCTCACTCTCTCTGTCTCTCACTCTCACTCTCTCTCTGTCTCTCTGTCTCTCTCTCTGTCTCTCTCTGTCTCTCTCTCTGTCTCTCTGTCTCTCTCTCTGTCTCTCACTCTCTCTGGCTCACTCTCTCTGTCTCTCACTCTCACTCTCTCTCTGTCTCTCTGTCTCTCTCTCTGTCTCTCTCTGTCTCTCTCTCTGTCTCTCTGTCTCTCTCTCTGTCTCTCTCTCTGTCTCTCTCTCTGTCTCTCTCTCTGTCTCTCTGTCTCTCTCTCTGTCTCTCTGTCTCTCTCTCTGTCTCTCTCTCTGTCTCTCTCTGTCTCTCTCTGTCTCTCTCTCTGTCTCTCGGAACAGACGTGGGCCTCCTCTTCCTCGACCAGGAGAAAGCCTTCGACCGGGTCAGCCACCACTTCATGGAAGAGCTGCTCGCCGCGTCCGGGTTTGGGCCGGCGTTCAGGTCGCGCGTGCGGCTCCTGTACGCGGGTGCGTCGAGCCTGCTGAAGGTTAACCAGCAGCTCGGCGCCCCTTTCCCCGTGGCGAGCGGAGTCAGACAGGGGTGCCCGCTGTCGGGCCTCCTCTACGCCCTGGTCATCGAGCCCCTCGTGCGCCGCCTCCAGCTCTCCCTGTCGGGGTACAGGGTGCCGGGCCCCGAGGGGGCGATCATCAGGGTATCGGCGTACGCGGACGACCTGTGTGTGGTCGCCACGGACGCGCACGACGTGGCTGCGCTGGGCCGAGCGGTGGCGACCTACGAGGCGGCGTCCGGCGCCAGAATAAACTGGGCAAAGACCTCGGCTCTGCGCCTGGGGCCGCAGGGAGCAGCGTGCCCGGTGCTCCTCCCGGGAGGCGTCGCCTGGCGGACCGACGGTGTCCGGTACCTGGGCGTCCACCTCGGAGGGCCCGACGTCACCCAGCGAAACTGGCCCGAACTGGGGGACCGGTTCGAGGCCAGGTTGGCGGCATGGGCGCGTTTCGCCCCGGCGATGTCCTTCAGGGGGCGGGTGCTGGTGGGCAACAATCTGGCGGCCGCGGTGCTGTGGCACAGAGCGAAGACCCTCCAGCCCCCGGAGTGGTTACTCGGAGGAGCAGCCCGCTCGCTCACCCGCTTCACGTGGCAAGGAAAGCACTGGCTGCGGCCGGGAGTCCTCCGACTGCCGGTGGGCGAGGGCGGCCAGGGCCTGGTGGACATCCACGCCAGGGTCCTGACCTTCAGGCTGCAGACCGTGCAGCGACTGCTGTACGGCAGAGAGACCCTGCCCTGGGTGGCACCCACCCTCGCCTTGCTGAGAGGCGCCGGGGGCGGCCTGGGTTACGGGAGAGAAATCTTCCTGTTAGACCTGGCCCGGGTCGACTACGCGGGGCTGCCGGCTTTCCACCGAAGCCTCCTGGACGCATGGCGCAGTCTGGCCTGGGAGAGGGGAGACCCGGAATGCACGCTCCAGCAGTTTCTGCGCGAGCCGCTGTTTATCAACGGCCGCTTCGCCGCGATCCGGGAGGAAGTGACGCTGGCCCACCGCTTCACCTCGGCGGGGATACGGGCGGTGGGAGACCTGGTGCAGGACCGCGACCGGCACCCAGCGTGGAGGTCCGCGGCCGACGTCAGCGGCGCCGCCGGACTCCGCACCGTGCTGGCCGGGGAAAAGCTGCTGCGGGCGGCGCTCGGGGCGATGCGGGAGCTGCGGCTGCGGCTCGTGGCGCCCGAAGACGGCGCCCCCCCTCCCTCCTTCCCCGAGCTGCGGCTCACCTGCACCCGGCCCGCCGGGCGTGACGACTCCGAAAAAATACTAAAACTCGGGAGCTGCCAGAGCGTGCCCTTTCGGAGCGCGCTGAAAGGAGCGCTGTACGCGTGCAGCGTGAAGACGCTGCGCTGCCGGGAGCTGGCGGAGCTCCCAGACACCAGGTGGAGGAGCGCCTTGGCACCATCGGGCGCGGCCACCCCCCAATGGGGCCGCCTATACAGGCCCCCCATCACCAAACGCTGCGGGGACCTGCAGTGGAGGCTGCTCCATTGGACGCTGCCTTCGGCAGCGTGGCAGAATAAGATCACCCCGGAGGCATCAGACCGGTGCGTGTTCTGCGGCGTGCGAGAAGACCTGGCGCACCAGTATATGGGGTGCGCGCGGCTGTCCCCGCTGTTCAAGCTCTTGGGGGACATCTCGACAAAACTGGGGTTGAGGTTCCAGAAGAACTGGTTCGTGTACGGGGTGCCGTACCTACCCAACAAAAGCCACGACCTCCTGAGTTTCGTGTGTGCACAAGCCAAAATGGCTATTTACAAAACCCGAAAGAAAAAACAGGCTGGCGCGTCGGATGCCGGCTGCTCGGCGGTGGCGACGACGCGCGGACTTGTCAAAGCGCGGCTCCGACTGGAACACGCGTACCATGCGCACGTGGGCGACGACCACGCCGTTTTCTGCGAGAGGTGGGGGGCCGGTCAGGCCCTCTGCACCGTGGCAGACGGAAAACTGACTTTTACTCTCTGACGGGTTGGCCTCGGAGGACGGCAGAAAACGGCGACGCGATACTGACGCTGCGCGTCAAAATGTGGCGCACTGTGCCGTTGTTCGCTGTCTCCAGCCGCTAGGGCTAAAAAAAAAAAAATGACTCCGGCGCAATTGCGCAGGAGGGAATAAAGTTGCCCTAAAAGTCAAAAGTCTGTCTCTCTGTCTCTCTCTCTGTCTCTCTCTCTGTCTCTCTCTCTGTCTCTCTCTCTGTCTCTCTGTCTCTCTCTCTGTCTCTCTGTCTCTCTCTCTGTCTCTCTCTCTGTCTCTCTCTCTGTCTCTCTCTCTGTCTCTCTGTCTCTCTCTGTCTCTCTGTCTCTCTCTCTCTGTCTCTCTCTGTATCTCTCTGTCTCTCACTCTCTCTGTATCTCTCTCTGTCTCTCTGTCTCTCTCTCTGTCTCTCTGTCTCTCTCTCTGTCTCTCTCTCTGTCTCTCTCTCTCTCTCTGTCTCTCTCTGTCTCTCTCTCTGTCTCTCACTCTCTCTGTATCTCTCTGTATCTCTCTGTCTCTCTCTCTGTCTCTCTCTCTGTCTCTCTCTCTGTCTCTGTCTCTCTCTGTATCTCTCTGTCTCTCTCTCTGTATCTCTCTCTGTCTCTCTCTGTCTCTCTCTCTGTCTCTCACTCTCTCTGTATCTCTCTGTCTCTCTCTGTATCTCTCTGTCTCTCTCTCTGTCTCTACCTCTGTCTCTCTCTGTTCCATCAGACGTGGCTGAGGCTGACCGTGCTGCCTCAGGACTGAGAGGTGCCTCTTCCCGGAGCCCGGCCCAGGTGGAGGTTTCCCTGGAGGAGGACGATGCCGACGACAGCGACGACGACGACGACGACGACGACGATGAGAGCGGTGAGGCGGTCCCCGACTTTGCGTCTCGTTCACGGCGCTCGGCTCATCGGCCAGGAGACATCTCCGGCGACAAGAACGCCGCGTCCGTGAGCTCGCGGCGAGTTCTCACGTCACGCGCGAGCAGCAGTAGGAGATGATGCTCGCACTTGCGTTGAACTTCCATCGCACCGTACGTAGCGAACAGTGCTAATCTGTGGTTCTCTGTGGGATGTCTCTGTGGGTCTGGGTGTCTGTGGGTCTCTGTGTGTGTCTCTATGGGTCTGGGTGTCTGTGGGTCTCTGTGGGTGTCTCTATGGGTCTGGGTGTCTGTGGGTGTCTCTGTGTGTGTCTCTATGGGTCTGGGTGTCTGTGGGTCTCTGTGGGTGTCTCTATGGGTCTGGGTGTCTGTGGGTCTCTGTGTCTGTCTCTATGGGTCTGGGTGTCTGTGGGTCTCTGTGTGTGTCTCTATGGGTCTGGGTGTCTGTGGGTCTCTATGGGTGTCTCTAGGGGTCTGGGTGTCTGTGGGTCTCTGTGTGTGTCTCTATGGGTCTGGGTGTCTGTGGGTGTCTCTGTGTGTGTCTCTATGGGTCTGGGTGTCTGTGGGTCTCTGTGGGTGTCTCTATGGGTCTGGGTGTCTGTGGGTCTCTGTGTCTGTCTCTATGGGTCTGGGTGTCTGTGGGTCTCTGTGTGTGTCTCTATGGGTCTGGGTGTCTGTGGGTCTCTATGGGTGTCTCTAGGGGTCTGGGTGTCTGTGGGTCTCTATGGGTGTCTCTGTGGGTCTCTGTGTGTGTCTCTATGGGTCTGGGTGTCTCTGGGTCTCTGTGTGTGTCTCTATGGGTCTGGGTGTCTGTGGGTCTCTATGGGTGTCTCTGTGGATCTCTGTGTGTGTGTACATTGAACGTCACGGAGTCAATCGCGCTAATCGGAGGTGCGGGGGAATGACAACAAACTGAACACAACAACGACAACAACAAGAAGCGGTTCTAAAGAATTTAGTTTGTCAATATAGACCATGATGATAGAAAAGTGGCGAAGCTCCCAGTGGCTCCGGGAACAGTCGTCATCGTTATAATCGTCATCGTTATAATCGGATCGTTATAATCGTCATCGATATAATCGGCGTTGTTCTGACCGACATCACAGATGCCGGGAGGCCGCCGGGCCCGGCGCTCCGGGGGGCCGCGTCCAGCCAGGCCTCCAGCCAGGCCTCCAGCCAGACGTCCAGCCAGGCGTCCAGCCAGGCGTCCAGCCAGACGTCCAGCCAGGCCTCCGGTGGGTGCCCCCGCTCGCCCCTGCGGGCTCGCCCCTCCGCGGCGAGGAGACGCCACCACGACTCCTCCTCCTCCTCCTGCTCCTCATCGTCATCGTCGTCATCGTCGTGGTCCGCCAGCGGCGACGACGACTTGGTGTGCGAGGAGTGTGGGATGTGCTTCGGGGATCCCCTCTTCTTCGACCGGCACCGGCGGCTCCACGGACGATCGGGGAGCAGCACGGAGCCGCCGCCGCCACCGCCCGGTGACGGTGGCGGTGACGGCGGCCGCCCCCCCCCGGGAGAAGGAGCTGCCCCCATCGGAGTCTCCCAAGCGGAGCACAATTCCAGGGGGCCCGCCGGGAACGAGCCGGAGCGACCGCTTCTGCCGCATCGTCGGCATCGGCGGCATCGGCATCGCGATCCTCATCATCGGTGTGACCCCTGCCGCCGCCGCCGCCGCCAGCAGCGGCGGCGGCGGCAGCAGCAGCAGGAGCAGCAGCAGCTGCAGCGGGCGACGGTGGAGTGGCTGTGGCAGTGCAACGAGTGCAAGTGCGGATTTCCCACCATCGCCGTGCTCAAGCGACACCTGCGGGCGCACGACGACGACGGCGCCGACGGCACCGGCACCGTGCGGGGCGAGGCGCCGCAGCAGCAGCAGCAGCAGGCGCACTTCACCATGATCGCCTACGCCGGGCACGGGCGCCTGTGGACGCCGGCGCCGGGAGTCGGCAAGGACGCGAGGACGGGGGCGACGGCGCGGGGACGGGGGCCGGGCGGTGGCGGTGGTGGTGGCGGTGGTGGTGGCGGTGGTGGTGGTGGTGGCGGCGGTGGTGGTGGCACCGGTGGAGCGAGAGACGGAGGGTCGGAGGCGCTGGTGAAGCTGGAGGGCGTGGAAGGGGAGGACCGAGGTACGCTGGTGGTAACGCCGGGAGTGTACTGTGGGTACGCTGGTGGTAACGCCGGGAGTGTACTGTGGGTACGCTGGTGGTAATGCCGGGAGTGTACTGTGGGTACGCTGGTGGTAACGCCGGGAGTGTACTGTGGGTACGCTGGTGGTAACGCCGGGAGTGTACTGTGGGTACACTGGTGGTAACGCCGGGAGTGTACTGTGGGTACGCTGGTGGTAACGCCGGGAGTGTACTGTGGGTACGCTGGTGGTAACGCCGGGAGTGTACTGTGGGTACACTGGTGGTAACGCCGGGGGTGGTGACGGGGCGTGTCTAACGGCTACCCCCCCCCCCTACCCCCCCTACCTCCCACCCCCCCCTACCCCCTCTACTCCCTCTACCTCCCGCGTGCCCCCCCCCCCAGCCCAGGGGCACCCCTCGGAGACAGGGCCCCCCCCCCCCAGGGGGAGCGGGGGAGGGGTCGGTGGTGGGGGCCGGCGGCTGGGGCCCACAGCCGGTGCCGGCAGTCGGCAAGAGCGGTGAGACCCACTCTGCCCTGTGCTTCTCTCCGCAAAGTCACGTGGGTAGAAGTGAAATGATGTAAAACAAAACAAACCGCGACGTTTCGATGGCAAGACAAACGGTGGAGTGGGCGAGAGAGCTGCCGTGGCAAGAGGTTATATAGGTAGGAAAGGGGGGGGGGCCAAGGGGGGAGAAAGGGGGGGGGGGGGTAGGGGAATGGGGGGGGGGCTGTGTGAGCGCTAGGGGGAGAACAAGTGAGGCTGGGTGGGGGAGTAGTGGGACACGGCGGGGAAAGTGATTCGGAAAAATCTACCAGTACCCAGCGGACAAGATGGAAACAACCGCGACAGTGAAGGCTTTATCTTCTTGGTTCTTTCGGTAAAGTCACGTAGAATGGAAACAATCAAAAATAAAAATAAAACATTATAATATAATTCTCACGACCAGGTCTTCACCTGATGACGGCTGCTTGCGTTGTGGCCGAAACGTCGTGAGAATTATTTTATTGTGTTTTATTTTATAATTTTTTATTGTTTCCATTCTCCGTGACTTTACCGAAAGAACCAAGAAGATGAATCCCTGCAGTCACGAAAGCTTTCAATCGAAAAGTGAAAGCTTTACCTGGTTAATAACATCCTTCCAATGATTGCTCAACTTGTATCCATCTTCTCGGTTGAAGTTATGTTTCTATATCTGGATGGCTTCATGAACAAACCTTTGATGGTAGCCCGAAGGTTTGCAGAGTACCTTGGTCTCTGCAAAGTCAATATCACGCGAGCCCGCAGCGTTGTAGCAGTGGTCAGCCGCGGCAGAGGTGTTGGTTCTGCCGTGTTGCAGATCTGCTTTGTGTTCGCGGACACGGTCCGAGACGTGTCGTTTCGTATCCTCAATGCGACTGTTACCGCAGGTGCCCCTCAGTTTGTAGACTCCGGGGTATTGCATGTCAGCAATGACCCCCTTCATGGATGGGATCAGATCACGGATTGTGTGTGTCCTGTCTTGATTTGAAACGTCGTGTTTTCTTTTACTCGATAATTTTTTCAATCTACGTGACTTTACCGAAAGAACCAGGGATTCATCTTCTTGGTTCTTTCGGTAAAGTCGTCACGTAGAAGGGAAGTAATAAAATAATAAAAATAAAACATAATAAAATAATTCTCACGACGTTTCGGCCACAACGCAAGCAGCCGTCCTCAGGTGAAAACCAGGTCTGTCGGGGAGACAGCGTCTGAATGAAACAGCACACGAGCTTGGAGCGTGTATATAAGCTGGGATGGGAGGGGGGGAAAGAGCGCTTCGACAAAAGAATTTGCATATCAAGAGGAATTTAGCATATTTATGGGAAATGCAGGTATGTGATTAGTACTACTTATGCCCGTGCATTATGCAGGATTAGCAACATCAAAGGGAGGGGATATGGGAAATGCAGGTGTGTGAATAGTACTACTTATGCCCGTGCATTATGCAGAACCAGGGAGTTTGTGTCCACCGTATTTAATTCTCCAAACCAAACCGGCCGACCCCGGGTCCCGCCGGCAGGCAGGCGACCGCCCATGGCGCTGACGCTGCCCCAGTGCCTGCAGATCATCGCGCTGCTGGACCGCCGGTGGTCGCAGGACTCCATCGCCCGGCTCTTCGGGACGTCGCAGTCGCGAGTCTCGCGCATCAACTGCAGCCGCCGCCTCATCCTCGACGCAGCCCGGGAGAAGGGGGGGGGCACCGGGGGGGGGAGACTCCACCACCGCCGCCGCCACCGCCACCACCGCCGCCACCGCCGCCACCACCGCCACCACCACCGCCACCACCGCCGCCACCACCGCCGCCACCACCGCCACCACCGCCACCACGGCGGCGAGGGACGGCTGTGGCGGCGGCGCCGCGTGGCAGTGGCGCTGTGACTCGTGTGGCGAGCGCTTTGCGCTGGTGGCGCACCTCAAGGCCCACCGGCGCGCCCGCCACGGCGCTCGCCGGCGAGGGGCCCGGGGAGGCCGCGAGGGTCGGGCGGCCGAGGGGGCGGTGCCGGTGCCGGCGCCGCAGTACACGCTCGTCTCTAACTTTGGGCCGCGGTGGTGGGGGGGGGGGCGGCGCTGGCGGCCTCGGGGCGCCGGCGGCGGCGGCGGTGGTGGGGGGCGAGGGGGACGCGGCCGGAGAGCGGTGGCAGCGGCAAGAGGGGAAGGAGGAGGAGGGGGGTGATGAGGAGATGTCTACAGACAGCTCCTCTTCCCCGAGCGGCGTGCTCACAGAGAGGGGATCCGGCAAAGTGAAGGAGGAGGTGGAGGAGGAGGTGGAGGAGGAGGTGGAGGAGGGTCGCTCCATGCGGACGACGGTGGCGGTGAAGGTGGAGCGCCAGGACGACGGTTACGGTGAGTCTCCGTCTCGCGCCACGGTGGCTACGAGATGTTGACTACCTCGCCTGGTGTGCAGGAGGTCGTGGGTTCGATCCCGACCCTGACGCCACAGTGGCTACGAGATGTTGACTACCTCGCCTGGTGCGCAGGAGGATGGGAGGGACAGACGGACGGAGCAGATTGTGGTGGAGGTGGTGGTGGAGGTGGTGGTGGAGGTAATGGTGGTGTTGGTGGTAGTGAAGGGGGTGAAGGTGGTGGTGGTGGTGGAGGTAGTGGTGGTGTTGGTGGTAGTGAAGGTGGTGGAGGTGGTGGTGGTGGTGGAGATGATGGAGGTGATGGTGGAGGGGGTGGTGTTGGTGGTAGTGAAGGTGGTGTTGGTGGTAGTGAAGGTGGTGGAGGTGGTGGTGGTGGTAAGAGGTGGTGGTGGAGGTAGTGGTGGTGTTGGTGGAGGTGATGGTGGAGGTGGTGGTGGAGGTCGTGGTGGAGGTCGTGGTGGTGTTGGTGGTAGTGGAGGTGGTGGTGGTTTTGGTGGTGTTGGTGGTAGTGAAGGTGGTGGTGGTGGTTTTGTTGTCGCGTTTGCGTCATGGGCTTCTGTCTGGCTGCTGATGGTGGTGGTGCTACTACTACTGCTGCTACTACTGCTGCTACTGCTGCCGCTACAGACGTGGGAGAGGCAGAGGCGATGTCGATGGTGGTGTTGGGTGGCGGCGGTGGCCTCCCGGTGAAGGAGGAGGTGATGGAGGAGGTGGTGAAGGAGGAGGTGATGGAGGAGGTGATGGGGGAGGTGGTGATGGGGGAGGTGGTCAAGGAGGAGGAGGTGGTGAAGGAGGAGGAGGTGGTGAAGGAGGAGGTGATGGGGGAGGTGAAGGAGGAGGTGATGGAGGAGCAGCAGAGGCCTGCGGAGGTGGTGGTGGAGTTGGAGGACACGACGAAAGGTGAGCCCAGCCCTCACGGGACCCTGTGCCCCCCCCACGTCCATAGCAGTAGCATCAGTAGTAGTAGCAGCAGTAGTAGCACCAGAAGTAGTAGCAGCAGTAGTAGCACCAGAAGTAGTAGCAGCAGTAGTAGCAGCAGTAGCAGCAGTAGTAGCAGCAGCAGCAGCAGCAGCAACAGTAGTAGCAGTAGCAGCAGTAGCAGCAATAGTAGCAGCAGTAGTAGCAGTAGCAGCAGTAGCAACAGCAGTAGCAGCAATAGTAGCAGCAGTAGCAGCAGTAGCAGCAATAGTAGCAGCAGTAGCAGCAGCAGCAGCAGTAGTAGCAGTAGCAGCAGTAGCAGCAGCAGTAGCAGCAATAGTAGCAGCAGTAGCAGCAGCAGTAGCAGCAGTAGTAGCAGCAGCAGCAGTAGTAGCAGCAGTAGCGACACCGGCACATCCAGACGGCCGCCACATCCACAGGCTGTGCCGGGCTCAACTTAAGAGAAAACGTTCAAGTCCGAGTTCTTGCTACCAATGTCTAGACTTTTACACTTTCCTTAGGCACCGAGTGTCGTACAGCCGGATCATCGCCCCCCCCCTCCTCCCGTAGGCGCCGACGAGGGCGGCCACGCTTGCCCCGACTGCGGCCGCCGCTTCGGCAGCCGCTCGAACCTCGCCAAGCACCGGCGCTCGCACTGCGACCGGCGTTCGTTCCGGTGCGGCGGCGGCGGCGGTGACGGCGGCGGTGCCACCGCGACACCTCGCCGCTGAGCTCATCGACACGGAGCGGCGTGAAGCATCGTCGCGTGGCGCTTTCAGATTGCGCTGCTTTTGCGGCCGTCTGGAACGCGCTCTTCCTTCCGATGTGAGGAAGCCATTGGGAGCTGTGCACTTTAAAATCCTTCACCTGGATTGACAAACTCATCTCTTCAGCACTTGGTGTCGTGTTTAGTGTGTTGTCCTTTCCCCCCCCCCCCACACCTCCGATTAGCGCGCTTGGGCACGTACGGCGCGAAGGAAGTTCAACGTACAGACACCGAGACCCACAGAGACCCACAGAGACACACAGAGACACACAGAGACCCACAGAGACACACAGAGACCCACAGAGACACACAGAGACACACAGAGACCCACAGAGACCCACAGAGACCCACAGAGACCCACAGAGACCCACACAGACCCACAGAGACACACAGAGACACACCGAGACCCACACAGACCCACAGAGACACACAGAGACCCGCAGAGACCCACAGAGACCCACAGAGACCCACAGAGACCCACAGAAACACACAGAGACCCACAGAGACCCACAGAGACCCACAGAAACACACAGAAACACACAGAGACCCACAGAGACCCACAGAGACCCACAGAGACCCACAGAGACCCACAGAGACCCGCAGAGACACACAGAGACCCACAGAGACCCACAGAGACACACAGAGACCCACAGACCCCCCAGGGACACACAGAGACACACAGAGACACACAGATTATCAAGGTTGGCTACGTACGGCGGTGCGAAAGCAGCTCAACGGACATCTAGAAATTCACAGCCACGGCCACAGCAGCAAGGAGATCGTAGCTTTGACGCTTTCGTGACTGCAAGGATTCATACTCTTAGTTCTTTCTGTAAAGTCACCACGTAGGTAAAAAATGAAATTAAAATTAATAAAAAATAAAAACAATAAAACCACGACGTTTCGGAGGCAACACAAGCTTCCGTCTTCAGGTGAAACTTCTCTCCACTTGATACAGATTTTTTGCTGTGACAGTTTCACCTGAAGACGGAAGCTTGTGTTGCCTCCGAAACGTCGTGATTTTTATTGTTTTTATTTTTTATTAATTTTAATTTCATTTTTTACCTACACGGTGACTTTACCGAAAGAACTAAGAGTAGCAAGGAGATCGTTGGCCGAATCATCTTTTCTCGAGCGACGTTGTTGTTGTTGTTCTTCAGCGTAGTTGAACGTTGGTGCTGTGGGGTTTCTGGACCGACCGTAGCTCCCCTGGGACGTACCGCAGGGGACGATGCAGGCGGCGACGATTGGACAAGTGGAGAATCCGGGGTGGACGTGACGGAGGTCGTGGGGTCAGGATAAAGTTGTACACAAATATGTAAATAATTTTTTACTCTAAACCGAAAATGTAAATAATACGAATGTGTGGATCATGTCGCCGCAAAGGGAATGAGTATTTAAGCAAAACCCGCGTCCGGTTCAAACGCAGATTGGCGCGCTCTTCTCGTTAGCGAGGGTTTGCGTGCGCTGCGAGCACGTAGCCGAGTTGGGTGCTAAACACACGGGGCGCTTGAACATTAAACTCCGGCGTGATTAGCTTGTTGGACACGCGTGTTCGGCCGCAAGCCGTCTTTCAACGCGGAGGCGACGTGGAACGTGGATCGTTTGAGCGATTGTGAAAACAGTGGGTTTCTAACCCTTTCTGGAAATAAACGCCAACACGCGCACGGCCATTGCGAGGCCTCATCAAGTCTGCTTTAACCGAACGCAGGACTTGTGGGATAACGCTCTGATAACACTGGTCAACAACAACAAAAAAATCTCCTAATCTCTGCTTGTTACCTGTATAAAAGACACCTGTTCACAGAAGCAATCAATCAATCAATCAGATTCCAAACTCTCCACCATGGCCAAGACCAAAGAGCTCTCCAAGGATGTCAGGGACAAGATTGTAGACCTGCACCTATTTACGAATCGTCTCGGGTGTGGACCAATCAACTTCAAGGACAGTGCACACACATTATCAGAGTTTTTTGTTTGCATTCCGACCGCAGGTATTCTGGTCTATGCAAACATGACTCCTTGTAAAAAAACGTGTCAGTTTTGTTGCCAGATAAAAGGGTAAAAAAACAATTATTATATTTTTTACTGCCAAATGAGGTTCCAATGGTGTGGATGCTTGCCCCAAGCTCTCATACTCTGATGGTGCATTGCCTTTGAGTTGTGCGCCTTTTGGCGTCATCTGGTCCAACACCATGTGAGACTAGGCTCTAAGGAAAGCTGTCTCGGGTGTGGACCAATCAACTTCAAGGACAGTGCATATCATTATCAGAGTTGTGTTTTTTGTTTGCATTATGACTGCAGGTATTCTGGTCTATGCAAACATGACTCCTCGTAAAAAAAGGTGTCAGTTTTGTTGCCAGATAGAAGGGTAAAAAAACAAATTATCACGCTTTTTGTTGTCGTTATCATATCCTCAAATCTTGTAACTCAATTTGAACCCGCTTCCCAATGTGGTATCGACTGCAAACTTGGCATACTTAAGTCATACTGATGACAACACTATATTCTATCATTAAAACATTTATTTATTTTTAAACGTTCTTTTTCACACGTTATGTTTCGGCTTGGGTCTATAATTGTCCACGCTCAACTGACGTCGGCTGTAATTGCCCACGGTCCTACAGTCACGAAAGCTTCAAATCTAGAATTGTCTCAGTGTGTGGACTATTCAGAGTGCGGGCAACAGAGCCAATTGAGATGTTGGCACTCAGCTGTGTGACGTGGACGGTGAATGTTCGGGGGGTGCTAGGTCGTGATTTCGGGTACGCGAACCTCCTGGGATTATTGCCAGAGAGGCCAAATCCCATTCTTAAAGGTATAAAGCCTGTTCCTAACTCGGCGGTGGCGAGATGTTAACTACATCGCCCGGTATGCTGGAGGTCGTGGGTTCCATCCCGACGCCTGCTGCTGTATATTCGGAGTTTGCGTGTCTCTCTCTCTCGCCTCGTGGTCGCGTGGAATTTTCTCCGGGTCCTCCGTTTCTTTCCCTCCCGCCATGCGACTCGATCAACGGCAACAAAAACCCACAACAGGGGGTGGTGGCAATGGGAGGCGGCGTTTATCACAAACATCACACGAGCAGAGCTACTCCACACATCGCGGTGATAATCGTTACTACCGTATACGCTAAATGACGACGACGACGATAAACAGGTCCCTGCGGGGTGGGCTGGTAGGAACGAACAAATGAACGGCTATAATAAAATGAAATGGCGGGGGTACGATACGAAGGGAGAGTTTGAGGCCTAGTTCTAGGCTTTAGGCCTAGCTGTAGGCTTTAGGCCGCTGTGAGTTAATTTTTTATTTAAATGTTTTAATTATTAATGTAAAAGCTTTAAATGTAAATGTTTCTATTTTAAAAAAACATCAGGGAATGTAACATTGTTAAACATTAACTCCCTTTCACACACGCGGGGGTACGATACGATGGGAGAGTTTGAGGCCTAGTTCTAGGCTTTAGGCCTAGCTGTAGGCTTTAGGCCGCTGTGAGTTAATTTTTTATTTAAATGTTTTAATTATTAATGTAAAAGCTTTAAATGTAAATGTTTCTATTTAAAAAAAAACATCAGGGAATGTAACATTGTTAAACATTAACTCCCTTTCACACACGCGGGGGTACGATACGATGGGAGAGTTTGAGGCCTAGTTCTAGGCTTTAGGCCTAGCTGTAGGCTTTAGGCCGCTGTGAGTTAATTTTTAATTTAAATGTTTTAATTAAAAACTATCTCAGGGAATTATAAGGGAATGTTACACTTATTTAGCCAGGGAAGCCTCACCGAGTCTAAAGGTTTTTGTAGGGTCCTGCCAAGTGTTTGCAGTAGGGGGCGATGTTGATACACCTAATCGGACATCGGACGGACGATATAATCTATTGTAGGCTGGTTCACTTCGTTCCTACCAGTATAATGAGCTCCTCCAAGCAAAGCACAACAGGGCATGGCTGGTGGCTATTTCACAAAAAACTCTCACGACATCGCGACTAAGCAACTCCAGCCTGCGTTGCTCCCCCACCGCGCCGAGGTGGTGGTGGTTGTTTTCAGAACGCGAATCCGATATCGGCAGCAACGCGATGAACGTCGTGTTAGGGAAGGCGTTTTTAAACGACACGGATTGGATCCAGAGATTGTAACGCGAGTCGGGAGAAGCGGTGGCATCGTCATCGTGAACACGCGCGAGGCATCGGGATGCTGCTGGATACTTCTAGACGCGACACTACCCACGCGCCTCACGTGTTATCGCGAACGATGCTTTGCCCCCTGTATTATAGATTATAACGCGACTTTTACATAACGCGCTGTTCTTTAGGAACGCAACAACCGCCGGCTACAGGAGAACCAGACTGTACGTGGAAGATCCAAAGCAGCAACGGCCTGGCTCCGTCGTAGTGTATAGTAGTGTATAGTGTAGTGTAGTGTGTAGTGTGTAGTGTAGTGTATAGTAGTGTATAGTGTAGTGTAGTGTGTAGTAGTGTATAGTGTAGTGTATAGTGTAGTGTGTAGTAGTGTGTAGTAGTGTATAGTGTAGTGTGTAGTAGTGTATAGTAGTGTATAGTGTAGTGTAGTGTGTAGTAGTATATAGTGTAGTGTGTAGTGTGTAGTAGTGTATAGTGTAGTGTGTAGTAGTGTATAGTGTAGTGTATAGTGTAGTGTAGTGTGTAGTAGTGTATAGTGTAGTGTAGTGTGTAGTAGTGTATAGTGTAGTGTAGTGTGTAGTAGTGTATAGTAGTGTATAGTGTAGTGTGTAGTAGTGTATAGTGTAGTGTGTAGTGTGTAGTAGTGTATAGTGTAGTGTATAGTAGTGTATAGTGTAGTGTAGTAGTGTATAGTGTAGTGTATAGTAGTGTGTAGTGTAGTGTGTATAGTGTAGTGTATAGTGTAGTGTGTAGTGTAGTGTGTGGTGTAGTGTATAGTGTAGTGTATAGTGTGTAGTAGTGTATAGTGTAGTGTGTAGTAGTGTATAGTGTAGTGTATAGTGTAGTGTGTAGTAGTGTATAGTGTAGTGTAGTGTGTAGTAGTGTATAGTGTAGTGTGTAGTAGTGTATAGTGTAGTGTATAGTAGTGTATAGTGTAGTGTATAGTAGTGTATAGTGTAGTGTAGTGTGTAGTAGTGTATAGTGTAGTGTGTAGTAGTGTATAGTGTAGTGTATAGTAGTGTATAGTGTAGTGTATAGTAGTGTATAGTGTAGTGTAGTGTGTAGTAGTGTATAGTGTAGTGTATAGTGTAGTGTGTAGTGTAGTGTGTGGTGTAGTGTATAGTGTAGTGTGTAGTAGTGTATAGTGTAGTGTGTAGTAGTGTATAGTGTAGTGTATAGTGTAGTGTGTAGTAGTGTATAGTGTAGTGTGTAGTAGTGTATAGTGTAGTGTGTAGTAGTGTATAGTGTAGTGTATAGTAGTGTATAGTGTAGTGTGTAGTAGTGTATAGTGTAGTGTATAGTAGTGTATAGTGTAGTGTAGTGTGTAGTAGTGTATAGTGTAGTGTATAGTAGTGTATAGTGTAGTGTGTAGTAGTGTATAGTGTAGTGTAGTGTGTGGTGTAGTGTATAGTGTAGTGTATAGTGTGTAGTAGTGTATAGTGTAATGTATAGTGGTATATAGTAGTGTACTGTGTAGTAGTGTATAGTGTAGTGTATAGTGTAGAGTGGTATATAGTGTAGTGTATCGTAGTGTACTGTGTAGTAGTATACTGTGTAGTGTATCGTGTATAGTAGGGTAGTGTAGAGTAGTATATAGTGTAGTGTATAGTAGTGTACTGTGTAGTCGTGTATAGCGTAGTGTATCGTGGAGTGTATAGTAGGGTAGTGTATAGTAGTATATTGTGTAGTGTATAGTGTACTGTGTAGTAGTGTATAGTGTGTGTAGTAGTGTATAGCGTAGTGTATAGTAGTGTATTGTGTAGTAGTATATAGTGTAGTGTATAGTAGTGTAGTGTAGAGTAGTATATAGTGGAGTGTATAGTGGAGTGTATAATAGGGTAGTGTATAGCAGTATATAGTATAGTGTATAGTGTAGTGTATAGTAGTATATAGTGTAGTAGTGTATAGTGTAGTGTATAGTAGTGTATAGCGTAGTGTATAGTAGTATACTGTGTAGCAGTGTATAGCGTAGTGTATAGTGTAGTGTATAGTAGTATATAGTGTAGTAGTGTATAGTGTAGTGTATAGTAGTGTATAGTGTAGTGTATAGTAGTATACTGTGTAGTCGTGTATAGCGTAGTGCATCAACATCATCATCCCAATCCACGGGCTGGGCACAGAGAGCCCTGCAGGTGTCCACTGCACATTCCGTCGTGTGTTGTGGTGGCCACGTCTGGCACCAATCGCTTGCGATGTCGTCGTCTAGACATCGTCTGTGAGCTCTTCGTCTCTTTCCTGTTCCTTACAAACTTTCCCCGAACAACAACAACAACACTTTCAGAGACATCACAGATCGCGACGATTCGATCGCAACCCCCAGGCGAGCGTCATCAGGTGAGAACTGCTGAACTAGAGGAGAGATCTTCCGTGGCACGAGGTTATACATCACAAGAGATCATCAGGTACGAGCTGTACCACCCGGCTTCGCCCGGGACTTGGATTCACCACGCCCCGCCGCCTTTGTCTCCCAAGTGGCGATGTTCACACACAACGCACCAGTTACTTGTTTGAGGCTGAGTCGACCTAGGAGAGGCCCAGGACCGGTTGAAATAATCGTCACCAGTGGTGGCCGTGAGCGGGAATCGAACTCGGGTCGCCGTGCTCGTAGCGCTGACCGCTACACCACCGCTCCCCACACAACAACAACAACCGCCATTCAATTTCGATTTAAAGCTTTCGTGACTGCAGGGATTCATCTTCTTGGTTCTTTCGGTAAAGTCACGTAGAAGGGAAGTAATAAAATAATAAAAACAAAACATAATAAAATTTCGATTTAAAGCTTCTTTCGTGACTGCAGGGATTCATCTTCTTGGTTCTTTCGGTAAAGTCACGTAGAAGGGAAGTAATAAAATAATAAAAACAAAACATAACAAAACAACATAATTCTCACGACGTTTCGGCCACAACGCAAGCAGCCGTTCTCTTCACCTGAGGACGGCTGCTTGCGTTGTGGCCGAAACGTCGTGAGAATTATATTATTTTGTTATGTTTTGTTTTTATTATTTTATTACTTCCCTTCTACGTAGCCGCCATTCACCGCTAAGCGGCGGTGGCATCACCACACGCACACAGCCACGCGTCGCGATCGGCAACTTCTACCTCGCCACTACCGGCAGCGTGTCGTGGCGTTCACTCGCGACCGGCTCCCAGCGCCGGGGGCGCCCCCTCGCTCTCGTGCTTCCTGGCGTGCACCTTGAGGTACTCCCGCCGGGTGAAGCGCTTGCCGCAGTCGTCGCAGGCGTACGGCTTCTCTCCCGTGTGCGTGAGCCCGTGCACCTTGAGGTACTCCCTGCGGGAGAAGCGCTTTCCGCACTCGTCGCAAGCGTGCGGACGCTCCCCCGTGTGCGTGCGCCGGTGCTCCGTCAGGTCGTAGCTCTGCGTGAATCCCCGGCCGCACTCGGCGCAGACGTGAGGCCTC
Source organism: Lampetra planeri (assembly GCF_965212315.1). Classification (NCBI taxonomy): domain Eukaryota; kingdom Metazoa; phylum Chordata; class Hyperoartia; order Petromyzontiformes; family Petromyzontidae; genus Lampetra; species Lampetra planeri. The sequence continues at coordinate 3,466,035 of NC_136161.1, forward strand.
TCTCCCGAGTGCGTGCGGTAGTGCATCCGCAGCACGGAGCTCTTGGCGAAGCGCTTGCCGCACAGCTCGCAGGAGAAGGGGCGCTCGTCCGAGTGCGACCGCCGGTGGTTCTTGAGGTTGCTGTGGTGGGAGAAGGCCCGTCCGCACTCGGGGCAGGCGTGCGGACGCTCGCCCGTGTGCGTCCGCGAGTGGACCTCCAGGCCCGAGCGCTCGGCGAAGCGCTTGCCGCAGGCGGGGCAGGCGTGCGGACGCTCGCCGGTGTGGGTGCGCGCGTGGGCCGCCAGGCTCTGGCGGTAGGAGAAGCCCTTGCCGCACACGGGGCAGACGTGCGGCTGCTCCCCCGAGTGCGTGACGGCGTGACGCGTCAGGCTGAACTTGCTCGAGAAGGATTTGCCGCACTCGCCGCACTCGTGCGTCCTCGCGGCGGCAACGCCGCCGCCGCCTCGCTTCCTCCTCTTCCGCTCGCCGTCGTCGCCGTCGTCGTCGTCGCCTTCGCCGGTTTCCGTGAGACACAGAAATAAACGGCGACGCCGGCGGTGGTTAACGTGCGCCTGGGGCGACGCGGATCGATCGGTTAGCGGGAGTGGCGCGACGGTGGCTGGGAGATGTTAACCAGCTCGTGTGGTCTATCTTGGTTCTTTCGGTTAAAGTCGTCACGTAGAAGGGAAATAATAAAATAATAAAAATAAAACAGAATAAAATTCCGATTTAAAGCTTTCGTGACTGCAGGGATTCATCTTCTTGGTTCTTTCGGTAAAGTCATCACGTAGAAGGGAAATAATAAAATAATAAAAATAAAACATCATAAAATAATACAATTCTCACGACGTTTCGGCCACAACGCAAGCAGCCGTCCTCAGGTGAAGAAAGACAGCGTCTGAATGGGCACCACCAAGCTTGGCAGCGTATATTTAAGCTGGGTTGGAGGGGATAAGGGGCGCCTTGACAAAGGAATTTGCATATCAACAGAGGAATTTAGAATATTTATGAGAAATGCAGATATGGGATTAGTCACTACTTGTGGAATGCGTAGGAGGTGGGGGGGGGTTTCAAAGTCATATTATGCCCGTGCATTATGTAGGATTAGCAGCATCAAAGGGAGGGAGTAGGGTTAGCAGTAATAGAGGGAACGAGTTTGAATAGTAAGGGGCTGCAGCAGCTATACCACCACGTAAAAAACTAAAATATAAACTACATCAGTATCATCAATATACTAAATATACTCTCCAATAAGCTGAGCTACTAACAGTAAGTCATACATTACAATTCTATGTCGCAAACATATAACTGTAGGCATATTATATTTAATGTGGCGCTGCACTCTGATGTTGTAGGAGAAAACATTTATTACAAAGTCTATTTATCTTCTTGGTTCTTTCGGTAAAGTCACGTAGAAGGGAAATAATAAAATAATAAAAATAAAACATCATAAAATAATACAATTCTCACGACGTTTCGGCCACAACGCAAGCAGCCGTCCTCAGGTGGAGAACAGGTCTGTCGAGAAGACAGAGTCTGAATGGAGAACAGGTCTGTCTTCTCGACAGACCTGTTCTCCACCTGAGGACGGCTGCTTGCGTTGTGGCCGAAACGTCGTGAGA
>NC_136161.1:3472635-3658406 GCF_965212315.1 Lampetra planeri
GGTACTACTACACATGAACAAGGTTTATAACAGGTAAATGCTATAAGGTAGAGCGCTTTATGCATATAGAATACTCTCGATGATTCCAATTTTACACGCTTTCTTTGAACTCACTGTCTTGTCGTATCCTCAAATCTTGTAACTCAATTTTAACCCACTTCCCAATGTGCTATCGACTGCAAACTTGGTATACTTATGTCAAACTGATGACAACACTATATTCTATCATAAAAAATAAAAAATATCTGTTTTTAAACAAAAAATTTTATGGGTCTAATTGTCCACGCTCAACTGACGTTGGCTGTAATTGGGCACGGCCCCTTACGTTATGGCAAGCTTTGGGGCCACTTCCTGGAGTCGTGAAGTTCTGCCATTACTAGCACGGTACATTTCATTAAAGCGTGTTTAAAAAACTATATGATTGTAAATATTACTTATTAAATGGAGGCCACGGACTGCGCCACGGAGCTTCTAGCGGTAAACAAGGCGCCGTATTTACCGGGTAATACTTCACGCTACCTTTACCCTGTACCCTTTACCTTACCCCTTGGCATGTCGATACCTTTACCCTTTTACCCGGTAAAAAGGATAGATTACCTTGCCGAAGTCTAGCTCCATCTGGGCCTGCCGCTCACCAATGCAAAGCCCCCGAACTGATTTGGGAGCAGACGGTCACTGACACCTTATTCTTTGTTTCTTTCGGTTAAGTCACGTCTAAAGATAAAATAATAAATTAAAATAAAATAATAGCGACGTTTCGATTACAACACAAGCAATCGTCATCAGGCATAAAAGAAATAGCAACAAAAATCTAACTAGAAAACTATAGACAGTTAGATTTTTGTTGCTATTTCTTTTATGCCTGATGACGATTGCTTGTGTTGTAATCGAAACGTCGCTATTATTTTATTTTATTATTTTATCTTTAGACGTGACTTAACCGAAAGAAACAAAGAATAATTGCTGCAGTCACGAAAGCTCCAAAATTAAGATTGGTCACTGACACCACCAATATCTGGAAGAACAACCCAGAGCCCAGGCATACTGATCGATATCATAGGCCTTGACCAGGTCAACACAGCAGAGGTGTGAGGTCCTGTTGGAATCCCCTACACCTCTGCTGTAGCAGACGGACAGAGAATGGAGCGTTGGACCACGGGAAACGTTCCTGGGGGTCAGAGATCGGATCACCGTTCTTTCCCTTAAGGATGATGATGGGTGAGGTGTTGCAAGTTACGTATTGTGATGGAATTAAATAGATTCACTCATTCACCCGCTCACTCACTCACCACTAACTCACTCTACCACTCAGTCACTCACCACTCACTCACCACCCACTCACCACTCACTCACTCACAACTAACTCACTCTACCACTCAGTCACTCACCACTCACTCACCACCCACTCACTCACAACTAACTCACTCTACCACTCAGTCACTCACCACTCACTCACCACCCACTCACCACCCACTCACTCACCACTAACTCACTCTACCACTCAGTCACTCACCACTCACTCACCACCCACTCACCACTCACTCACTCACAACTAACTCACTCTACCACTCACTCACTCCCTCAACACTCACTCAGTCACTCTACCACCCACTCACCACCCACTCACTCACCACTAACTCACTCTACCACTCAGTCACTTACTCACTCACCACCCACTCACTCACCACTCACTCACTCTACCACTCACTCACCACCCACTCAGTCACTCACCACTCAGTCACTCACCACTCACTCACTCACTCACCACTCACTCACCCACCCACTCACTCACCCACCCACTCACTCACTCACCCACTCACTCACTCACCACTAACTCACTCTACCACTCACCACCCACTCACTCACTCCCTCAACACTCACTCAGTCACTCACCACTCAGTCACTCACCACTCACTCACTCACTCACCACTCACTCACCCACCCACTCACCACTAACTCACTCACCACTAACTCACTCACTCACTCACCACTAACTCACTCTACCACTCACTCACTTACTCACTCACCACTCACTCACCACTCACCACCCACTCACTACTCACTCACTCACCACTAACTCACTCTACCACTCAGTCACTTACTCACTCACTCACCCACACACTCACTCACTCACCCACTCACCACCCACTCACTACTCACTCACTCACAACTAACTCACTCTACCACTCACTCACTCCCTCAACACTCACTCAGTCACTCTACCACCCACTCACCACCCACTCACTCACCACTAACTCACTCTACCACTCAGTCACTCACCACCCACTCACCACCCACTCACCACTCACTCACCCACTCACCACTCACTCACTCACCACCCACTCACCACTCACTCACCCACCCACTCACCACTCCACTACTCACCACCCACTCACTACTCACTCACTCACCACCCACTCACCACCCACTCACCACTCACTCACCACTCACCCACTCACCACCCACTCACCACTCACTCACCACTCAGTCACTTACTCACTCACCACCCACTCACTCACCACCCACTACTCACTCACTCACCACTCACTCACCACTCACTCACTCACCACCCACTCACCACTCACCACCCACCCACTCACCACCCACTCACCACTCACTCACCACCCACTCACCACCCACTCACCACCCACTCACCACTCACCCACTCACCACCCACTCACCACTCACTCACCACTCACTCACCAGTCACTTACTCACTCACCACCCACTCACTCACCACCCACTCACCACTCACCACTCACCACCCACCCACTCACCACTCACTCACCACCCACTCACCACCCACTCACCACTCACTCACCACTCACTCACCCACTCACTCACCCACCCACTCACCACTCCACTACTCACTCACTCACCCACTCACTCACTCACCACCCACTCACCACCCACTCACCACCCACTCACCACTCACTCACCCACTCACCACCCACTCACTCACCCACCCACTCACCACTCCACTACTCACTCACTCACTCACCCACTCACTCACTCACTCACCACTCACCACCCACCCACTCACCACCCACTCACCACCCACTCACCACCCACTCACCACCCACTCACCACTCACTCACCACTCACCCACTCACTCACCCACCCACTCACCACTCCACTACTCACTCACTCACTCACCACCCACTCACCACCCACTCACCCACCACCCACCACCCACTCACCACCCACTCACTCACCCACCCACTCACTCACTCACCCACCCACTCACCACCCACTCACTCACCCACTCACCACCCACTCACCACTCACTCACCACTCACTCACTACTCACCACTCACTCACCACTCCACTACTCACTCACTCACCACTCACTCACTCACCACTCACTCACCCACCACTCACCCGGCTCTGTCACAGGCGCCTCCACCTCAAGATGGAGGGATCGAAACGCGCCGAGCGACAAGATGCAGGCCAAGACGTCTCAAGTCTACACCGTGATGATGGGGCCAAGACGTCTTGATGCAGGACAAGACGTCTCAAGTCTACACCGTGATGATGGGGGTCAAGACGTCTTGATGGGGGCCAAGACGTCTCAAGTCTACACCGTGATGATGGGGGTCAAGACGTCTTGATGGGGGCCAAGACGTCTCAAGTCTACACCGTGATGCATGCCAAGACGTCTTTATGGGGGCCAAGACGTCTTGAGTCTACACCGTGATGCGGGTCAAGACGTCTTGATGGGGGTCAAGACGTCTCAAGTCTACACCGTGATGCAGGCCAAGACGTCTTGATGCAGGCCAAGACGTCTTGAGTCTACACCGTGATGCGGGTCAAGACATCTTGATGGGGGTCAAGACGTCTTGATGGGGGTCAAGACGTCTTGAGTCTACACCGTGATGGGGGTCAAGACCTCTTGATGGGGGTCAAGACGTCTTGATGGGGGTCAAGACGTCTTGATGGGGGTCAAGACGTCTTGATGGGGGTCAAGACCTCTTGATGGGGGTCAAGACGTCTTGATGGGGGTCAAGACATCTTGATGGGGGTCAAGACGTCTTGATGGGGGTCAAGACGTCTTGAGTCTACACCGTGATGGGGGTCAAGACCTCTTGATGGGGGTCAAGACGTCTTGATGGGGGTCAAGACACCGTGATGGGGGTCAAGACGTCTTGATGCAGGCCAAGACGTCTTGAGTCTACACCGTGATGGGGGGTCAAGAGGTCTTGAGTCTACACCGTGATGCATGCCAAGACGTCTTGATGGAGGCCAAGACGTCTCGATGCATGCCAAGACGTCTTGAGTCTACACCGTGATGCATGCCAAGACGTCTTGATGCATGCCAAGACATCTCGATGCAGGCCAAGACGTCTTGAGTCTACACCGTGATGCATGTCAAGACGTCTTGAGTCTACACCGTGATGCATGCCAAGACGTCTTGATGCATGCCAAGACATCTCGATGCAGGCCAAGACGTCTTGAGTCTACACCGTGATGCTGGTCAAGCTGCACCGTCAGTCGGGTGACACCATGGCCGACTGAACTCACCACAGTCCACGATCATCTCCTTCGAACCCTCCACCACCCGACGAGATGGACGCGCGTACAAACGCACGCCCAGGCGGGTTCATGAAGACGACGTCTAACTTGGTTCTTTCGGTGAAGTCATCACGTAGAAGGAAAATAATAAAATAATTATAATAAAATATAATATAATAATAAAAAATGAAACATTTCTGAACATTAAATAATAAAACTTAATAAAATAATAAAAATAAAACATTATAAAGTAATTAAAATAAAACATAATAAATTTTCGATTTAAAGCTTTCGTGACTGCAGGGATTCATCTTCTTGGTTCTTTCGGTAAAGTCACGTAGAAGGGAAATAATAAAATAATAAAAATAAAACATAATATAATAATAAATAATGAAACATTTCTGAACATTAAATAATAAAACATTATAAAATAATAAAAATAAAACATTATAAAGTAATTAAAATAAAACATAATAAATTTTCGATTTAAAGCTTTCGTGACTGCAGGGATTCGTCTTCTTGCTTCTTTCGGTAAAGTCACGTAGAAGGGAAATAATAAAATAAAAATAAAACATAATAAAATTTCGATTTAAAGCTTTCGTGACTGCAGGGATTCATCTTATTGGTTCTTTCGGCAAAGTCGCGTAGAAGGGAAATAATAAAATAATAAAAATAAAACATAAAATTTCGATTTAAAGCTTTCGTGACTCCAGGGATTCATCTTCTTGGTTCTTTCGCTAAAGTCACGTAGAAGGGAAATAATAAAATACAATTCTCACGACGTTTCGCAAAAACGATACGCAAATTATTTTGTCAAGGCGCTCTCCCCCCCTCCAACCCAGCAGCTTAAATAGTCGCTCCAAGCCTGGTGGTGTTTCATTCAGACTGTCTTCTCGACAGACCTGTTCTTCCCCTGAGGACGGCTGCTTGCGTTGTGGCCGAAACGTCGTGAGAATTGTATTTTATTTTTATTATTTTATTATTTCCCTTCTACGTGACGACTTTACCGAAAGAACCAAGAAGATGACATCAATTGGTTCCAGACACAAGAAATGTCTCACTGTAAAGCATTTCTACACGAAGTTTACAGTAATTACATGCATTAAAGCATACAAAAAAACCAAGACACAGAAAATAAATAAATAAATGGAATAAATGAACATTGAACTTCACTTTACCTGTAGTAAGGAGAGTTGTTGGCTTGAGTGGAAGGTGGTGGTGGTGGTGAGGAGGTGGTGGTGCTGGTTTTATAGTCTGTAAGGGGAAGTCCCCTTTGTCTGGGCAAGCGTCATGCACGCTGTCCATACAGCAGTAGTATAGTGTAGTGTGTCGTGTCCAGTAGTAGTGTAGTGTATAGTGTAGTGTATAGTGTAGTGTATAGTGTAGTGTATAGTGTCGTGTATAGCGTAGTGTATAGTGTAGTGTATAGTGTCGTGTACAGTAGTAGTATAGTGTAGTGTGTAGTGTAGTGTATAGTGTCGTGTACAGTAGTAGTATAGTGTAGTGTGTAGTGTAGTGTATAGTGTCGTGTACAGTAGTAGTATAGTGTAGTGTATAGTGTCGTGTATAGCGTAGTGTAATAGTGTAGTGTATAGTAGTAGTTAGTGTAGTATATAGTGTAGTGTATAGGAGTGTAGTGTATAGTAGTATAGTGTAGTGTATAGTGCAGTGTATAGCGTAGTGCATCAACATCACCCCAATCCATGGCTGCGCAGAGAGCCTGTAGGGGCCCACTCCGCATTTCGTTGTTTCCACTTTCCTCTGGGTCTTGTCATTCCAATCCGCCCAAGCGGTGGCCACGTCTCTCTGGCACCAATCTCTTGTGATGTCGTCGTCAAGACATTCCCCGTGAGCTCTTTCTCTCTTTCCAATCCCTTCCAAACTTTCCCCGAACAATAACAACAACAACAACTTTCGATTTAAAGCTTCTTTCGTGACTGCAGGGATTCATCTTCTTGGTTCTTTCGGTAAAGTCACGTAGAAGGGAAGTAAGAGTCTGTCGCCTCGACGGACCTGGTTTTCACCTGAAGACGGCTGCTTGCGTTGTGGCCGAAACGTCGTGAGAATTATTTTATTGTGTTTTATTTTTATTATTTTATTACTTCCCGTCTACGTGACTTTACCGAAAGAACCAAGAAGAAGAACAACAACAACAACACTCCATTGGTACCTCGTTTGCCAGTGTGCCACGAATGGCATCCATCGCTCTTTCCCAGTACGTTTGGTGATTGTTGTTGGGAACCGTTCTTCTACTTCCCGTCCAAACTTTCCTTGCCGACTTTGACCCTTCACCAACACCCTGTAAAATCTCGGCCTTTTCCCATTCTCTGCATGATTTTAATGTTGCCCGCGTTAGATCTTGCTTCGTCGAATCGAATGCTTTCTGGAAATGTATGAAACTAGTTGTAAACCATTCTAGATTTGAAGCTTTCGTGACTGCAAAGATTCATATTCCTGGGTTTTTTCGGTAAAGTCACGTAGGTAAAAAATAAAAATTAAAATCACGACGTTTCGGAGGCAACACAAGCCTCCGTCTTCAGGTGGAACCGTCACAGCACGCTCGCTGTATCAAGTAAATAAATACGGGGTCGGATCTCTTGGAATTTCTCATTTACTTGATACAGTTGTAAACCAACCTATTATCTTTGCTTTCTCTGCTTTAAGCCTTAACATCAATATTTTCTGTACTGTGTCCCTACCTTTCCTAAACTGTGTTGCTAGCTTTCCTAAACCCTGCCTGTTCATCCACCAAACGATCCTCAGTCTGCGCTTTTAATCAATGTAATAGTACTCTCATCAGTACCTTGCACACACGTAGCTCATTAGTGCCATCGTTGTCATCTATTTTTAAATCCTTTATATTAAGTTCGCTTGCTTGCTTGCGCGCTTACGACCGTGCAAATCTTTCGGTCGTTTTTTAACCCACTTCCCGTGATCCAATCGAGCTGACATTTTGCACACAGACTCGTTGTGCGTGACAATTAATTTTCGTGAAAAATGTTTTGCAAAATGTAACACTTTTTAGGGGAATTTTTTTTATATTTAATTACCAATTGCTTAATGGTGGCAGGCAATCATCTGACCCATAGGTGGCAGTCATCTCAAGCCAGAGGACGAGAGGACTCTAGCCGCCACGCATATAAAAGATTTACAGTGAAAAACTTTGCTTTTACGGGTTAATTTTTTTAGAATCTATGAGACCTCCTTTGTTGGGTATCGTCACGAGTGTGGATTTTGTCCACCCCTCGGATATTTCCCCTTCTATCCCCGTGCTTAGCGGGCTTCAACTCGCGGATTTCTTTACCAGAACTTCCTTCCCTCTAGCTTTAACCAATTGCTCCGCTTACACGGTCCTCTGCGGGCAAAGAGGCGGTGTCAAGAGGCGATTTGTTTATACCGGTAGGAACGAAGTGAACCAGTCTACAATAGATTATATCGTCCGTCCGTCCGATGTCCGATTAGGTGTAGCAACATGGCCCCCTACTGCAAACACTTGGCAGGACCCTACAAAAACCTTTAGACTCAGTGAGGCTTCCCTGGCTAAACAAGTGTAACATTCCCTTATAATTCCCTGAGATAGTTTTTAATTAAAACATTTAAATTAAAAATTAACTCACAGCGGCCTAAAGCCTACAGCTAGGCCTAAAGCCTAGAACTAGGCCTCAAACTCTCCCTTCGTATCGTACCCCCGCGTGTGTTAAAGGGAGTTAATGTTTAACAATGTTACATTCCCTGATGTTTTTTTTAAATAGAAACATTTACATTTAAAGCTTTTACATTAATAATTAAAACATTTAAATTAAAATTAACTCACAGCGGCCTAAAGCCTACAGCTAGGCCTAAAGCCTAGAACTAGGCCTCAAACTCTCCCTTCGTATCGTATTTGTTCGTTCCTACCAGCCCACCCCGCAGGGACCTGTTTGGCACCGGTCCTACCGCCAGCCCCCAGCAGAGACGGGCGGCATTACGCGGACCGCAATACGAGCGACACGTTACAAGACAGGAGGGCTGGGAGGAGGCATTGGGACCCCCCCCAGCAAGAGGAACCTTCATCGTGCTGTGGATGTCTGGGGAAGAGATCAAGGGAGGGAGAGGGGGGCAATTGCGGGAGAAAGTGGATTCATATTCCATTACTTACATATATTTTATTGTTAACACTCGTGTTGTTGTTGTTGTTGTGACCGGCTCGATTGGTTTAGGGCCAGGAAAGCCTCACGGAGAGTCTCAAGAGAGCTTGGCAAGAGGTGTTTGCAGTAGGGGGTAGTGTGGGTGGTGGTGATAGTGCTGCTGCTGCTGCTACTGTGGTGTTGAGTGATTTGCAGGGCGATTGTTTTGAGCATTTGGGGGATTCTAGATTTGAAGCTTTCGTGACTGCAAGGATTCATATTCTTAGGTTTTTTCGGTTAAGTCGCGTAGGTAAAAAATTAAATTTAATCAAAGTAAAATAAAAATAAAATAAAAATCACGACGTTTCGGAGGCAACACAAGCCTCCGTCTTCAGTTGGAACGGTCACAGCACGATAGCTGCATCAAGTGAGAGAAATTACAGGAAAACCGTGTCTCTATAATTTCTCTCACTTGATACAGCTATCGTGCTGTGACGGTTCCACCTGAAGACGGAGGCTTGTGTTGCCTCCGAAACGTCGTGATTTTTATTTTATTTTACTTTTATTAATTTAAATGTTTTACCTACGCGACTTTACCGAAAAAACCTAAGAACATTTTGGGGGGATGTTCTTGGTGAACATCGGTTACACTGTGTGGTTTATTAGCGATGCGGAGGGATGGATGCCACTGGGGGAGCTCCTAGGCAAAGCGACACCCCAACCAACATCTCCAATGTGCCACGCAGTTCTATTCGGGGCGTCGTGTTGCCAAGATGTCAACTCCCTCGCCTGGTATACAGGTCGTGGGTTCGATCCCAACTCTGCACATTTGGAGTCTGCGTCTCCCTCTCTCTCTTTGTCTCCCCAGTGGCGATGTTTACTACCCACCGCACCAGGTACTCATTAGAGGCTGAGTCGACTTAGGGGAGGAGCCCCAGGACCGGTTCAGATAATAAAACTGGTCAAAAAAGAATTTCTGGCCTGGACTTTTGCGACTCTCTGGGTTGTATCGCATTTTATTTCTAAGTTCGCTATGTTTGTCAGCTCGTTCATTCGTAGCTGATGATGGTTGCTTGTGTTGCAATCGAAACGTCGTATTCTAAAATAACACTGGTGAGCATTTTTTTTTTCTGGCCTGGACTTTTGCAGCTGTTTTAGACTAATTTCAGGGTGCCGATTGCAAATCTGATCACAGATTTGCTCTATCACATCTCATTTTTATGCTCTCGGCATACCTCATTTTCATTGATTTTACCTGAAATTAACTCTGTCACTTATGATTGCAAGTTGTTGCGAGTCGGTGACTGCTTTAGTGTTAAAATATGGCGCTGTATTTTTAGGAGAGTGCGTTTATAATATCATTTTATGTAGATATCCACATTTACTTAATATCTTTCTTCTGCAGTTTTTATTGAAAATGCAATATTTGATATCTCAAAAACCTGATGTGATGGACAAAAACTGATGCCAGATTTGGAATCGGCACCCCAAAATTACCTGGAAACCGTTGGAATACCTTATGCCAGAAAAAGTGTGTTGACCAGTGTTATCTGAACCGGACCAGTGTAATCTGAACCGGACCAGTGTTATCTGAACCGGTCCTGATCCTGATCACTGGTCACCATACGCACAGCTAGGTATATGTACAAAGACAAAGATCCCCCGTATAGCCTTAACAGACTGTAGGGGCAAGTGCTGTTAGCGAGCACCTATGAAGGCCGGAACGGTACACGAGGGGGTGGGTGGCCAGCACCACGCCCGACCGCCTTTGTCTCCCTAGCGGCGATGTTTACACACCGCAACAGGTACTCATTTGAGGCTGAGTCGACCTAGGGGAGGCCCAGGACCGGTTCAGATAAAATCGTCACTGGTGTTTGCCGTGAGCGGGAATCGAACCCGGGTCGCCAAGTTCGTAGTGCAGCGCGCTAACCACTACACCCACCGCTCCCCGTATATGTACATACACACACACGCACACGTCTACAGAGCATCGCTACTAATTGCTTAAAGCTGCACTATGAGCAAAGTCATTTAGAGAGTTCTACGCCACCCAAAGGAAATCCCCAACAGCAGAAGACAACAATCCATTGTCGCATCGTCAACAACGACACGGAACCTTCGAGAGCGGAGAGAAGAGGGCCATCGTTTCAAATCCTTCCGACTTTTTGTGACGCCGTGTGACGATGGAGGGGGGGCGGGCGGGCGGTCAAAAAATCGTCCAAAATCGCGTGACGTCATTTATGGACGGCCCCTTATCTCGTCCAATTCGCGCCATGAGCACAACACGTGGCGTTTATAGGAGAACTCACCCCCCACTCACTCCGCGGTGAGCGATTGGGGGGGCAGTGGTGGAGAGTGGAGCGGAGGAGTTCACACACCTGGACAGCGCGCTCACGACTTGGGCGCCACGGTGGCTAGGAGATGTTGACTACCTCGCCTGGTGTGCAGGAGGTCGTGGGTTCTATCCCGACCCTGACGCCTGCTGTGTATTTGGAGTTTGTGTTTCTCTCATCACGGTGGCTGGGAGATGTTGACTACCTCGCCTGGTGTGCAGGAGGTCGTGGGTTCGATCCAGACCCTGACGCCTGCTGTGTATTTGGAGTTTGTGTTTCTCTCTCATCATCATCATCACGGTGGCTAGGAGATGTTGACTACCTCGCCTGGTGTGCAGGAGGTCGTGGGTTCGATCCAGACCCTGACGCCTGCTGTGTATTTGGAGTTTGTGTTTCTCTCTCATCATCATCATCACGGTGGCTAGGAGATGTTCACTACCTCGCCTGGTACGCAGGAAGTCGTGGGTTCAATCCAGACCCTGACGACGCCTGCTGCTGTAGATTTGGAGTTTGTGTTTCTCTCTCATCATCACGGTGGCTAGATGTTGACTACCTCGCCTGGTACGCAGGAGGTCGTGGGTTCGATCTCGATCCTGACGACGCCTGCTGCTGTGTATTTGGAGTTTGTCTCTCTCTCTCATCATCATCATCACGGTGGCTAGGAGATGTTGACTACCTCGCCTGGTGTACAGGAGGTCGTGGGTTCCATCCCGACCCCGACGCCTGTTATATATTTGAAGTTCAACGTCTCTCTCTCTCGCGTTTGTCATCGCCAGGTCGCTTCTGAAAGAGCCACGTAGCTCAGTGGACCTTACCTGGTAGAATAAAACAGTTCATAGTTTACATGCGTATGCAATGGGTCCTTTTCCTGGCTTCCAACACTCCCGCGGACCTCAATCTCCGGTATCGTGACGTGGAAGTGGATATAACAGAACTACCTCCAAGGTTCCTTCTATCTTCAAGTGACCGCTCTGGTCCACACAGCATGGCCAACAGTCGCAGTGGTTTTCACAATCTTAATTTTGGAGCTTTCGTGACTGCAGGAATTACTCTGTGGTTCTTTCGGTAAAGTCACGTATGAAGATAAAATAATAAATCAAATACTAGCATACTACGACGTTTCGATTGCGACACAAGCAATCGTCATCGGGTATAAATGAAATAGCAACAAAAATCTAAACAGAAATACTATAGACAGACATATAGGCAGACAGATATCACCAAGATACACAGAGAGAGAGCAACACGTAGGCACACAAGGCCTCGCCACAGAGACGTTCTCTCTCTGTGTGCCTATGTGTTGCTCTCTCTGTGTATCTTGGTGATATCTGCCTGCTTATATGTCTGTCTATAGTTTTCTGGTTAGATTTTTGTTGCTATTTCATTTATACCCGATGACGATTGCTTGTGTTGCAATCGAAACGTCGTAGTATGCTATTATTTAATTTACTATTTTATCTTTATACGTCACTTTACCCAAAGAACCAAAGAGGTTTTCACATTAACTACCTCAGAGATCGATTGTTCTTCAAGTGGCACTCTGGTCCACTCACAGCAGATGGCAACGCTCTGATATATGAGAGTAATGTTCATAGTTGCGTGGAGATAAAGCCGATATTCTAATTCTATGCGAGTCAAGGGTTCTCTATGTGAGTCTATGGGTCTGTGTGTGAGCCTACGGCTCTCTCTGTCCGAGTAGTCTATGGGTCTCTGTGTGAGTCTATGGGTCTCTGTGTGAGTAGTCTGTGGGTCTCTGTGCCAGTCTATGGGTCTCTGTGCGAGTCTACGGGTCTCTGTGCCAGTCTATGGGTCTCTGTGCGAGTAGTCTGTGGGTCTCTGTGTGATGAGTCTATGGGTCTCTGTGCAAGTAGTCTACGGGTCTCAGTGCCAGTCTCTGGGTCTCTGTCCGAGTGGTCTATGGGTCTCTGTGACCTTACGAGACTCCCCCCACCACCACCCCCCCCCACCACCACCACCACCACCCCCCCCCCCCCCCACCACCCCCACCACCCCCCCCACCACCACTGTGCCTCAGCAGCGGGCGGCGTGCACCTTGCCGTGCCGCCGCAGCTTGGAGCTGTGCGAGAAGCCCTTGCCGCACTCCCGGCACACGTACGGCCGCTCGCCGGTGTGGGTGCGCGCGTGCACCCGCAGGTGCGAGCTCTGCGAGAACGCCTTGCCGCACTCGGCGCACGCGTATGCCCGCTCGCCCGTGTGCGTGCGGAAGTGACGCTCGAGCCCGGACTGCATCGCGAAGCGCTTCCCGCACTCCTTGCACGCGTGCGGCCGCTCCCCCGTGTGCGTCCTGCGGTGGGCCTCCAGGTTGTAGCGGTGCGCGAAGCCGCGGCCGCACTCGCCGCACGAGTGAGGCGGGGACGGGGCGTGCGCCGCCGCGTGCTTCTCCAGCAGCGAGGGGTGGGCGAAGCCCTTGCCGCAGACGGGGCACGCGTGGGGCCTCTCCCCGGCGTGCACGTACGAGTGCTGCTTGAGGTAGTAGCGGTGCGCGAAGGCCTTCCCGCAGTCGGGGCAGGCGTGCGGACGCTCGCCCGCGTGGATGGCGGCGTGCCGCTCCAGGTTGGAGCGCTGCGTGAAGCGCTTGCCGCACTCGTCGCAGGCGTGCGGACGCTCGCCCGTGTGCGTGGCGGCGTGCAGCTTGAGGTAGGAGCGGTGCAGGAAGCGCTTGCCGCACACGGGGCAGGCGTGCGGACGCTCGCCCGTGTGGATGCGGGCGTGCGCCTCCAGGTTGGAGCGCCGCGTGAACTTCTTGCCGCACTCGCCGCACGAGTGCCGCGTGTCCCCCGTGTGCGTGATGGAGTGCGCGCGCAGGTAGGAGGGGTGCGAGAAGCGCTTGCCGCACTCGGCGCACGCGTGCGCCTTCTCGGCCGCGTGCGTCAGCGCGTGCTGCTTGAGGTTGGAGCGCTGCGAGAAGCCGCGGCCGCACTGGCCGCAGACGTGCGGACGCTCGCCCGTGTGCGTGGCGGCGTGGGTCCTCAGCTTGGAGGGGCACGAGAAGGCCTTCCCGCACTCGGCGCACGCGTGCCGCCACCCGCCCGAGTGCGTGGCGGCGTGCGCCTTCAGCCGGTAGGGGTCGGCGAAGCCCTTGCCGCACTCGGCGCACGCGAACGGACGCTCGCCGCTGTGGATGCGCGAGTGCCGCACCAGGTTCGAGTTGCTCGAGAAGGCGCGGCCGCATTCGGCGCATTCGTGGGACGCCCGGCGCTCCGCCTTGGCACCGGCACCGGCGCGACGCGGCGTCGGTGCCGGCGTCGGCGGCGTCGTCTCCGGAGGGTCTCCGAGCGGCTCGCCGCAGCGCACGCAGCCCCCCGGCGTGCGACTGCCCGAGTCGTCGCCGTTGTCGTCTGTGCCGCCTCGTGGCTCCGCGTCAAAGTATCCGCCGGGGTCATCGGCGCACGCGGCGCACAGGCGTCCACCGTCGCGCTCGTCCGTCGCTTCGCCTGCGACGACGCAGACATCCGCGCGAGAGTTCAAACCCCCCCAGGCGCCGCCCGCCCACCCCACGCAGACGCACGGAGACTCGTCAACGACGACAGCCGCCCTCCGCCACCTAGTGGTGGTGACGTCACCACCACTAGGTGACGTCACCACCACTAGGTGACGTCACCACCACTAGGTGACGTCACCACCACTAGGTGGTGACGGCACCACCACTAGGTGGCGTCGACGTCACCACCACTAGGTGACGTCACCACCACTAGGTGACGTCACCACCACTAGGTGACGTCACCACCACTAGGTGGTGGTGACGGCACCACCACTAGGTGGCGGTGACGTCACCACCACTAGGTGGCGGTGACGTCACCACCACTAGGTGGCGGTGACGTCACCACCACTAGGTGGCAGTGACGGCACCACCACTAGGTGGCGGTGACGTCACCACCACCAGGTGGCGGTGACATCACCACCACTAGGTGGCGGTACTGCTAATCCTGCATAATGCACGGGCATAATGACTTTAAACCCCTCGCCAAACCTTCTACGCATTTCACAAGTAGTACTAATCGCATATCTGCATTTACCATAAATATGCAAAATTCCTCTTGATATGCAAATTATTTTGTCAAGGCGCTCTTCGCCCCTCCATCCCAGCATAAATAGTCGCTCCAAGCCTGGAGCGTGCCATTCAGACTATGTCTACTCGACAGACCTGTTCTCCACCTGAAGACGGCTGCTTGCGTTGTGGCCGAAACGTCGTGAGAATTATTTTATTATGTTTTATTTTTTATTATTTTATTATTTCCCTTCTACGTGACTTTGCCGAAAGAACCAAGAAGATGAATCCCTCGGCAGTTTGCTTGGGAGGTCGTCTCTGCCCCGGCGCTTTCCCCGATCTCAAGCCCCTGAACCGCCTTGCGCAACTCCCTCAACAGATGGCACCTCAAGGCAGCCACTCGCAGTGCTTCATCTTCTTGGTTCTTTCGGTAAAGTCACGTAGAAGGGAAGTAATAATATAATAAAAAATAAAACATAATAAAACAAAAAATTCGCAGTGCTGTTAGCCCCAACCGACAACACTGGCCCCAACAGCCCAACAGAGGCTACGCGGGTGGAATCTCCGTGTGTGTCCGTGCGTGCGTGTCCGTGTCTGTGCGTGCGCTTTGCATGGCGGCAGAATGAAATGTGTGCGCCCTTCCCACCTTTGCACATGTCCTCATCCGACAGCTCCACCTCAATGAAGTTTTGGTCCTCGGTGGCCGGATCTCCGTGGCGACCTTCCGGCTCCTCCGGAGTGTCGCTCTCCTCCTCCTCCTCCTCCACTTTGACGATGCTCAAGCACGGAACTGCGAATCGACACAACGGAAGGCGGCGCGTCCGCGTGTCAACGCTCCGGAGGCCCGTGTCTACGGGGAACCTCTCTCGCACCGTACGTAGCCACCCGCGCCGATCGCAGGTGGAGGGACAACAAACTAAAGACAACGATGACGACAACAAGCAGTTCTAAACAAATTAGTTGGTCGATCTAGCTGGTGGTGTTTTCTTGGTTCTTTCGGTAAAGTCGCGTAGGTAAAAAATAAATAATAAAAATGATAAATAATAAAAATAAAATAATAAATCACGACGTTTCGGAGGCAACACAAGCTCTTTACTTGATACAGCTATCGTGCTGTGACGGTTCCACCTGAAGACGGAAGCTTGTGTTGCCTCCGAAACGTCGTGATTTATAAAAAAAATTCAATTTTTTTTTTACCTACGTGACTTTACAGGGAGAGCGTTCCAGACGGCCACAGAAGCGCATCTGAAAGCGCCACGCGTTGACCACCGTCTTTGTGCGATGGCTCAGCCAAAAACCGCTGCTGCGAAGATCATGATCGGAGGTGGCGTGATGGTTGATGTTTCTTGACGAGCTCAGCCAAGGTACTGCGGTTCATTTCTGGATAGGGTCTAATGAGCGTGACCGTGTGGTGGTGCGTGTGGTGTGTGTGGTGTTGTGTATGGTGCGTGTTGGTGGTGCGTGTGGTGGTGCGTGTGGTGGTGCGTGTGTGGTGCGTGTGGTGTGTGTGGTGTTGTGTATGGTGCGTGTTGGTGGTGCGTGTGGTGTTGCGTGTGGTGGTGCGTGTGGTGGTGCGTGTGGTGTGTGTGGTGTTGTGTATGGTGCGTGTTGGTGGTGCGTGTGGTGGTGCGTGTGGTGGTGCGTGTGTGGTGCGTGTGTGGTGTTGCGTGTGGTGGTGCGTGTGGTGGTGCGTGTGGTGTGTGTGGTGTTGTGTATGGTGCGTGTTGGTGGTGCGTGTGGTGTTGCGTGTGGTGGTGCGTGTGGTGGTGCGTGTGGTGTGTGTGGTGTTGTGTATGGTGCGTGTTGGTGGTGCGTGTGTGGTGTTGCGTGTGGTGGTGCGTGTGGTGTGTGTGGTGTTGTGTATGGTGCGTGTGGTGGTGCGTGGGGCGTGTGTGGTGTTGTGTATGGTGCGTGTGGTGCGTGTGGTGGTGTGTGGTGCGTGTGGTGGTGCGTGTGGTGGTGCGTGTGGTGGTGCGTGTGGTGTGTGGTGGTGTGGTGGTGCGTGTTGGTGGTGCGTGTGGTGGTGCGTGTGGTGGTGCGTGTGGTGTGTGGTGCGTGTGGTGGTGCGTGTGGTGGTGCGTGTGGTGGTGCGTGTGGTGTGTGGTGGTGTGGTGGTGCGTGTTGGTGGTGCGTGTGGTGGTGCGTGTGGTGGTGTGTGGTGCGTGCGTCTCCCGGGGTGAAGCTCACCGCAGCTTCCCTCTTCGTCCTTCACCGCCAGCGCCGCCGCCGCCCGCAGAGTCTCGGCGCTGGGCTTCTCCTCCACGTCCCACTCGCTCCACAGCGCTGGCACGGCACGCGAGATGAGCAGCAGCATCATCAGCAGCAGCATCATCATCAGCAGCAGCAGCAGCATCATCAGCAGCATCAGCAGCAGCAGCATCATCAGCAGCAGCAGCATCAACAGCAGCAGCAGCATCAGTAGCAGCAGCAGCATCATCAGCAGCAGCAGCATCAGCAGCATCATCATCAGCAGCAGCATCAGTAGCAGCAGTAGCAGCAGCAGCATCATCAGCAGCAGCAGCATCAGCACATAAGCCACTTCGTTGAGCTATCATTTGTAAATAGGCCGGTCGCTTCTGGCAAGTAGCTACCTAGCCGAGTGGGACCTTACCTGGTCAAATAAAATTAGTTTCGTTGAAAAAATATAAATATAGTTGCATAAATTTCGATGTAAAGCTTTCGTGACTGCAGGGATTCATCTTCTTGGTTCTTTCGGTAAAGTCATCACGTAGAATGGAAATAATAAAAATAAAACATAATAAAATAATTCTCACGACGTTTCGGCCACAACGCAAGCAGCCGTCCTCAGGTGGAGAACAGGTCTGTCGAGATTGACAGAAGACAGAGTCTGAATGACCTGTTCTCCACCTGAGGATGGCTGCTTGCGTTGTGGCCGAAACGTCGTGAGAATTATTTTATAATGTTTTATTTTTAAATCCTTTATATTAAGTTAACTCGCTTGCTCGCTTGCGCGCTTACGACCGTGCAAATCTTTCGGTCGTTTTTTAACCCACTTCCCGTGATCCAATCGAGCTGACATTTTGCACACAGACTCGTTGTGCGTGACAATTTATTTTCGTGAAAAAATTTTTCTCCAAAACTTTACACTTTTTAGGAAAAATTTTTATTTATTTAATTACCAATTGCTTAATGTTGGCAGGCAATCATCTGACCCATAGGTGGCAGCCATCTCAAGCCAGAGGACGAGAGGACTCTAGCCGCCACGCATATAAAGGATTTAGAGTGAAAAACTTTGTTTTTACTGGTTAATTTTTTATTACTTTATTACGTGACTTTACCGAAAGAACCAAGAAGATATAGTTGTATAGTTCACGACGCACCGCACCGCACCGGGTGCTCGCTTGACGGGAACGCCGATCGGTAAACTAAACGACGAGCCAACGGCTCCAGGGTGAGACGCGTGGAGCTCACCAGCGGCGGCATCGCCGGAGTCTCCGCGTCGCTCCGCCGAGCCCGGAGACGAGTCGGCCGCGTCGCGCTCTCGCTTGATGGACGGGAACGCGACGTGGGGCTCCATCTGAGAAGCGGAGCAAAGCGAAGGGGGGGGGAGGGTGGGGGGGGTAACGTCGCCCTCTTAGCGGGCGCAGTTGAGAATTCGGGCAAGCGCCACCCCGGCCTGAAACAATCGGCAGGCGAACTCCGGTCGCCTTTCCCGCAGCAGCAGCAGCGGCGGCAGCAGCAGCAGCAGCAGTAGCAGCAGCAGTAGTAGCAGCAGTAGTAGCAGCAGTAGCAGCGGCGGCAGCAGCAGCGGCGGCAGCAGCAGCAGTAGCAGCAGCAGCAGTAGCAGCAGCAGTAGTAGCAGCAGTAGTAGCAGCAGCAGCAGTAGCAGCGGCGGTGGTGGCGGCTTTTGGCTACTGCCATCGAACAAAGATGGCGGCCATCGAACAAAAATGGCGGCCGCCGCGTCACGTGCGCGTGTCCGGACGCGCTTCCGTCCGATTACACAGGTCAAAAAAAGAAAATTCTAGCCTGGACTTTTGCAGCTGTTCTAGACTAATTTCAGGGTGCCGATTCCAAATCTGATCTCAGATTTGCTCTATCACATCTCGTTTTTAAATCCTTTATATTAAGTTCGCTTGCTTGCTTAGGACCGTGCAAATCTTTCGGTCGTTTTTTAACCCACTTGCCGTGATCCAATCGAGCTGACATTTTCCACACAGACTCGTTGTGCGTGACAATTAATGTTCGTGAAATTTTTTCCAAAATGTTACACTTTTTAGGACAAAAATATTATATTTAATTACCAATTGCTTAATAGTGCAATGCAATCATCTGACCCATAGGTGGCAGCCATCTCAAGCCAGAGGACGAGAGGACTCTAGCCGCCATGCATATAAAAGATTTATAGTGAAAAACTTTGTTTTTACGGGTTATACTTATTATGCTCTCGGCATACCCCATTCCCATTTTCATTGATTTTACCCGAAATTAACTCCGTCACTTATGATTGCAAGTTGTTGCGAGTCAGTGACTGCTTTAGTGTTAAAATATGGTGCTGTATTTTTAGGATAGTGCATTTATAATATCATTTTATGTAGATATCCACATCTATTTAATATTTTTCTTCTGCAGTTTTTATTGAAAATGCAATATTTGATATCTCAAAAACCTGATGTGATGGACAAAAACTGATGCCAGATTTGGAACCGTTGGAACACCTTATGCCAGAAAAAGTGTGTTGACCAGTGTTATTAATTCGAGGAAGTCCCTGGAGCTATGATGCACTTTGAAATCATCATCATCATCATCATCTGGATTGACGAACTTCAGGCTGGCCTGCCGACAATCCATCCTGGGTCAACCCACAGCACCGGGGTCTGTCCCGTGACCTCCTGCCAGCGAGCCTTCGACACATCACGTGGCCTCAGCGTGCACGTGGCCTGGTACGAGCGCCGTGGTGACATCACCGCCACTGAGTGGCGAATGGCGGCTTTTGTTGTTGTCGTGGCCAGTACGATGCCTGGCTGCCTTTGTCTCCCCATTGATGATGTTTACCCACTGCACCATTCATTTCCTTACGATACGAGGAAGCAACTGGAGCTATGAACTATTAAATAATCTCGATTAAAAACTAAGTTCTTCATAACAGACCCGTAGAGACACCCACAGATTAGCGCGGTTGGCTACGTACGGTGCAAAATAAGTTCAAAGTACACACACACACACAACAACAACCACCGCCATTCTCCACTAAGTGGCGGTGACGTCACCACGACGCTTGTGCCAGGCCATGTGCACCTTGAGGCTACGTGAAGTGTCGAACGCCCGCTGGCAGGAGGTCACGGGGCAGACCCAGCAGGTGCCATGGGTTGACTGACTGAGATGACCGAGATGAGTGGCTGATGCACCACCAGTGCCCCCTACTGAGCCAACTTGCTGTGCTTTAGCCACCCGGCGCTCCGCTCGTTGTTGTGAGCGTCGCTCCTCCGCCCTCCGTTGTTGCTGGAGGGCGACTGCCTCCAATTGCCCAGTAGCGTCCTTCACGAGCCTCCTCCACAGAGGCCGATCTTGACACCGCTGGTACCAGTCATCGGCAAGTCCACTCAGCTCCACGTCCTCCTGTACCACATCACTCCATCTCTTCTCTAGCCCGTGCCGCGCCCGTTTAGCCCCCTCGATCCTGCCAAACAAAAGCTGTTTAGGCATGCGGTGGCTGGGCATGCGGGCTACATGACCCAGCCAACGCAGCCTTGCCTGCCGGAGGAGCTCACTAATGGGACTTTGTCCAGATCTTTCAAGGATCTGTGAGCTCCTCACACAATCCTGCCTGGTTTAACCCAGGATGGATCGTCGGCAGGCCAGCCTAAATGTTTCTAATGTTTCGAAAGCGTAGAAAAGGGAGGGCATGACTGTGGCTGAGAAGACCTGAAGCTTCGTGTGAAGCGACAGACCAGGTAGCTTCCACACATCGTTACGCAGCCGATGCAAAGAAAATGCCGTTCGACTGATTCAGAGTGAGACCTCTGCTGTCAAACCGGAGCTGGTCATGAGCACACACATACACACAAATTACATATACACACAGTACACACACACATACACAGTACATATACACACAGTACACACACACATACACACAGTACACACACACACTACATATACACACAATACACACACACACTACATATACACACAGTACACACACACACTACATATACACACAGTACACACACACATACACAGTACATATACACACAGTACACACACACATACAGATTACACACACAGTACACACACCTACAGAATACATATACACACAGTACACACACACACTACATATACACACAGTACACACACACTACATATACACACAGTACACATACAGATTACACACACACACATTACATATACACAGTACACACACACTACATATACACACAGTACACACACATACACACAGTACACACACACACTACATATACACACAGTACACACACACTACATATACATAGTACACATACAGATTACACACACACACATTACACACACATACAGTACACACACACTACACATACACACACACTACATGTACACATACACACAGGACAGACGCACAATGTAACCCATGGCCTAGGCACACACGCATCATCATCATCATCAGCCATGGCCAATCCACTGCTGGATGATTCAATTACAAAGACAAAGATCCCCCGTGCAGCCTCAACAGACTGAAGGGGCAAGTGCTGTTAGCGAGCAGCACCTACAAAGACAAAGATCCCCCGGGTAGCCTCAGCAGACTGAAGGGGCAAGTGCTGTTAGCGAGCAGCACCTACAAAGACAAAGATCCCCCGGGTAGCCTCAGCAGACTGAAGGGGCAAGTGCTGTTAGCGAGCAGCACCTACAAAGACAAAGATCCCCCGGGTAGCCTCAACAGATTGAAGGGGCAAGTGCTGTTAGCGAGCAACACCGACAAAGACAAAGATCCCCCGGGTAGCCTCAGCAGACTGAAGGGGCAAGTGCTGTTAGCGAGTAGCTAGAGCAGCACCACGCCCGCCCCGGCCGCCTTTGTCTCTTTGACATCATCATCATCATCCTTCTAGCAAGAGAGAGAGAGACAGCCGCATCACTCGCGGGGAGAGAGAGGAGAGAGTGGAGAGAGAGAGAAAAAAGAGAGAGGAGAGAGAGAAAGGAGAGGAGAGAGTGGAGAGAGCCACCACCATCAGCACCATCATCACCATCAGCACCATCATCACCATCATCACCATCAGCACCACCACCACCATCAGCACCACCAGCACCACCACCACCATCAGCACCATCACCACCATCAGCACCACCATCACCACCACGACCACCATCAGCACCATCACCACCATCAGCACGACCACCATCAGCACCACCACCATCAGCACCACCACCATCAGCACCACCACCACCACCATCAGCACCACCACCATCAGCACCACCACCATCAGCACCACCACCATCAGCACCACCACCACCACCATCACCACCACCACCATCACCACCACCATCACCACCATCACCATCACCACCACCATCACCACCACCACCACCATCACCACCACCACCATCACCACCACCATCATCATCACCATCACCACCATCACCACCACCACCATCACCACCACCACCATCATCATCATCATCACCATCACCGTCACCACCATCACCACCATCACCACCATCACCACCACCACCATCACCACCACCACCATCACCACCACCACCACCATCACCACCACCACCACCATCACCACCACCACCACCGTCATCGTCACCGTCACCACCATCACCACCATCACCACCATCACCACCACCACCATGACCACCATCACCACCACCATCACCACCATCACCATCACCACCATCACCATCACCACCACCATCACCACCACCACCATCACCATCACCACCACCACCACCATCACCACCACCACCATCACCACCATCACCATCACCACCACCATCACCACCACCACCACCATCACCACCACCATCACCACCACCACCATCACCACCACCATCACCACCACCATCACCACCATCACCATCACCACCACCACCACCATCACCACCACCATCACCACCACCATCACCACCACCACCACCACCATCACCACCACCACCACCGTCATCGTCACCGTCACCACCATCACCACCATCACCACCATCACCACCACCACCATGACCACCATCACCACCACCATCACCACCATCACCATCACCACCATCACCATCACCACCATCACCACCACCACCATGACCACCATCACCACCACCATCACCACCATCACCATCACCACCATCACCATCACCACCACCATCACCACCATCACCATCACCACCATCACCACCACCATCACCACCACCACCATCACCGTCGTCACCGTGAGATGTGGAGCAGGCGTCGCGAGCAGAGGCCGCGGAGACGAAGACGAGGGAGGAGGGAGGGGGGAGGGGCAGGAAGAGGAGGGGCGGAGGGGGAGGAGCTACTCCACTTGCCCCTCCTCCCACTAACCCCGCCCCTCCCCCCCCCGCTCCTCCACCCCCCCCGCCCCTCCTCCCCCGCCCCTCCCCCGCTCCTCCCGCAAAGGCGGCCGGGCGTGGTGCTGGTGGTGGTGCTGGTGGTGCTGGTGGTGGTGGTGCTGGTGGTGCTGCTGGTGGTGCTGGTGATGGTGGTGCTGGTGGTGCTGCTGGTGGTGCTGGTGGTGCTGGTGATGGTGGTGCTGGTGGTGGTGGTGCTGGTGGTGCTGGTGGTGCTGGTGATGGTGGTGCTGGTGGTGCTGCTGGTGGTGCTGGTGGTGCTGGTGATGGTGGTGCTGGTGGTGGTGGTGCTGGTGGTGCTGGTGCTGGTGGTGCTGGTGGTGCTGGTGGTGCTGGTGATGGTGGTGCTGGTGGTGCTGGTGCTGGTGGTGCTGGTGGTGCTGGTGGTGCTGGTGATGGTGGTGCTGGTGGTGGTGGTGCTGGTGGTGCTGGTGCTGGTGGTGCTGGTGGTGCTGGTGATGGTGGTGCTGGTGGTGGTGGTGCTGGTGGTGCTGGTGATGGTGGTGCTGGTGGTGGTGGTGCTGGTGGTGCTGGTGCTGGTGGTGCTGGTGGTGCTGGTGGTGGTGGTGCTGGTGGTGGTGGTGCTGGTGGTGCTGGTGCTGGTGGTGCTGGTGGTGCTGGTGATGGTGGTGCTGGTGGTGGTGGTGCTGGTGGTGCTGGTGCTGGTGGTGCTGGTGGTGCTGGTGGTGCTGGTGCTGGTGGTGGTGGTGCTGGTGGTGCTGGTGCTGGTGGTGCTGGTGGTGCTGGTGATGGTGGTGCTGGTGGTGGTGGTGCTGGTGGTGCTGGTGCTGGTGGTGCTGGTGGTGCTGGTGGTGCTGGTGATGGTGGTGCTGGTGGTGGTGGTGCTGGTGGTGCTGGTGGTGCTGGTGATGGTGGTGCTGGTGGTGGTGGTGCTGGTGGTGCTGGTGCTGGTGGTGCTGGTGGTGCTGGTGGTGCTGGTGATGGTGGTGCTGGTGGTGGTGGTGCTGGTGGTGCTGGTGCTGGTGGTGCTGGTGGTGCTGGTGGTGCTGGTGATGGTGGTGCTGGTGGTGGTGGTGCTGGTGCTGGTGGTGCTGGTGGTGCTGGTGATGGTGGTGCTGGTGGTAGTGGTGCTGGTGGTGCTGGTGCTGGTGGTGCTGGTGGTGCTGGTGATGGTGGTGCTGGTGGTGGTGGTGCTGGTGGTGCTGGTGGTGCTGGTGCTGGTGGTGCTGGTGGTGCTGGTGGTGCTGGTGATGGTGGTGCTGGTGCTGCTGGTGGCGGTGGTGCTGGTGGTGCTGGTGCTGCTGGTGGTGGTGCTGGTGGTGGTGGTGCTGGTGGTGCTGTGGTGGTGGTGCTGGTGCTGGTGGTGCTGGTGGTACTGGTGGTGCTGGTGATGGTGGTGCTGGTGGTGCTGGTGGTGCTGGTGGTGGTGGTGCTGGTGGTGCTGGTGGTGCTGGTGATGGTGGTGCTGGTGGTGCTGGTGGTGGTGGTGCTGGTGGTACTGGTGGTGCTGGTGATGGTGGTGCTGGTGGTGGTGGTGGTGGTGCTGGTGGTGCTGGTGGTGCTGGTGGTGCTGGTGGTGGTGGTGGCCACCCACCCACCCCCTCGTGGTGTAGCCACAGCGCCGCCGGCAGCCTTCACAGCTGCTGCTGCAGCTGCTCGTCACAGCGCTTCGTGCCCCTGCAGCCTGACACGGTCGGCTCCGCACGGCGCGAAAGTCATGCAACAATCACTCCCAACAACAGCCCGTGCCAGGCCCGGTGCACTGGGAGGCCACGTGACGTGTCAAAGTCTCACAGATACCGGCTGGAGGCCACGTGACGTGTCAAAGATGCCGGCAGGAGGTCACGTGACGTGTCAAAGATGCCGGCAGGAGGTCACGTGACGTGTCAAAGATGCCGGCAGGAGGTCACGTGACGTGTCAAAGATGCCGGCAGGAGGTCACGTGACGTGTCAAAGATGCCAGCAGGAGGTCACGTGACGTGTCAGAGTCTCACAGATGCCGGCAGGAGGTCACGTGACGTGTCACAGTCTTACAGATGCCGGCAGGAGGTCACGGGACAGACCCAGCAAGTGCCACGGGTCGGCTGACTGAGATGAGTGGCTGATGCACCACCAGCAGGCCCCTATAGTGCAAATCGCTGCGTTGTATCTGCCCGGCGCTCCGCTCGTTCTCAATAATTCTCGCCGACTCTGGACACTCGCTGACCGACTCCACCGTCCTCTTCCGTCACCTGACCACGCTCCCTTCTCGATCATTCCCGTAGCCACCAGTCCCTTCACACTCACAGCTGACTCCCCTGTCATTACCTCTCGTAGCCACCAGTCCCTTCACACTCACAGCTGACTCCCCTGTCATTACCTCCCGTAGCCACCAGTCCCTTCACACTCACAGCTGACTCCCCTGTCATTACCTCCCGTAGCCACCAGTCCCTTCACACTCACAGCTGACTCCCTTGTCATTACCTCCCGTGGCCACCAGTCCCTTCACACTCACAGCTGACTCCCCTGTCATTACCTCCCGTGGCCACCAGTCCCTTCACACTCACAGCTGACTCCCCTGTCATTACCTCCCGTAGCCACCAGTCCCTTCACACTCACAGCTGACTCCCCTGTCATTATCTCTCGTGGCCACTAGTCCCTTCACACTCACAACTGACTCCCCTGTCATTACCTCCCGTGGCCACCAGTCCCTTCACACTCACAACTGACTCCCCTGTCATTACCTGCCGTGGCCACCAGTCCCTTCACACTCACAACTGACTCCCCTGTCATTACCTCCCATGGCCACTAGTCCACTCGCACTGCAGGCTGACTCCTCTGTCATTACCTCCCGTAGCCACCAGTCCCTTCACACTCACAGCTGACTCCCCTGTCATTACCTCCCGTGGCCACCAGTCCCTTCACACTCACAACTGACTCCCCTGCCATTACCTCCCATGGCCACTAGTCCGTTCACACTCACAACTGACTCCCCTGCCATTACCTCCCGTAGCCACCAGTCCCTTCACACTCACAACTGACTCCCCTGCCATTACCTCCCGTAGCCACCAGTCCCTTCACACTCACAACTGACTCCCCTGTCATTACCTCCCGTGGCCACCAGTCCCTTCACACTCACAACTGACTCCCCTGCCATTACCTCACATGGCCACTAGTCCGTTCATACTCACAACTGACTCCCCTGCCATTACCTCCCGTAGCCACCAGTCCCTTCACACTCACAACTGATTCCCCTGCCATTACCTCCCGTGGCCACCAGTCCCTTCACACTCACAACTGACTCCCCTGCCATTACCTCCCGTGGCCACCAGTCCCTTCACACTCACAACTGACTCCCCTGTCATTACCTCCCGTAGCCACCAGTCCCTTCACACTCACAGCTGACTCCCCTGTCATTACCTCCCGTAGCCACCAGTCCCTTCACACTCACAGCTGACTCCCCTGCCATTACCTCCCGTAGCCACCAGTCCCTTCACACTCACAACTGACTCCCCTGCCATTACCTCCCATGGCCCCCAGTCCATTCACACTCACAGCTGACTCCCCTGCCATTACCTCCCGTGGCCACCAGTCCCTTCACACTCACAACTGACTCCCCTGCCATTACCTCCCGTGGCCACCAGTCCCTTCACACTCACAGCTGACTCCCCTGCCATTACCTCCCGTAGCCACCAGTCCCTTCACACTCACAACTGACTCCCCTGCCATTACCTCCCGTAGCCACCAGTCCCTTCACACTCACAACTGACTCCCCTGTCATTACATCCCGTAGCCACCAGTCCCTTCACACTCACAGCTGACTCCCCTGTCATTACCTCCCGTAGCCACTAGTCCCTTCACACTCACAACTGACTCCCCTGCCATTACCTCCCGTAGCCACCAGTCCCTTCACACTCACAACTGACTCCCCTGTCATTACATCCCGTAGCCACCAGTCCCTTCACACTCACAGCTGACTCCCCTGTCATTACCTCCCGTAGCCACTAGTCCCTTCACACTCACAGCTGACTCCCCTGTCATTATCTCTCGTGGCCACCAGTCCCTTCGCACTCACAGCTGACTCCCCTGCCATTACCTCCCGTAGCCACCAGTCCCTTCACACTCACAACTGACTCCCCTGCCATTACCTCCCGTAGCCACCAGTCCCTTCACACCGCGTGCAGGCTCTATTGTCATTACCCAAATGTTGCCACCTATTTTAAATCTTGAATAGTCGCGCCCAGCCACGAGGGATGAACGTCTCGTCCAATCAGAGCCGCTGTTGTTGGGGGAGCCCCTGGCCAATGGGAGGCGCCCAAACACCGCCGCTCGTCATGGCGCCGGAGCGGCCGCTGTGTTCCCCCTTCCTTAGCGCGAGACCAACAATTACAACAACAATTACTACAACAATTACAACTACAATTACTACAACAATTACAACAACAATTACTACAACAATTACTACAACAATTACAACAACAATTACTACAACAATTACTACAACAATTACAACAACAATTACTACAACAATTACTACAACAATTACAACTACAATTACTACAACAATTACTACAACAATTACAACAACAATTACAACAACAATTACTACAACAATTACAACTACAATTACAACAACAATTACTACAACAATTACAACAACAATTACTACAACAATTACAACAACAATTACTACAACAATTACAACAACAATTACAACAACAATTACAACTACAATTACAACAACAATTACAACAA
Source organism: Lampetra planeri (assembly GCF_965212315.1). Taxonomy (NCBI): domain Eukaryota; kingdom Metazoa; phylum Chordata; class Hyperoartia; order Petromyzontiformes; family Petromyzontidae; genus Lampetra; species Lampetra planeri. The sequence goes on from NC_136161.1 coordinate 3,500,820, forward strand.
CAATTACAACAACAATTACTACAACAATTACTACAACAATTACAACAACAATTACAACTACAATTACAACAACAATTACAACAACAATTACTACAACAATTACTACAACAATTACTACAACAATTACTACAACAATTACAACAACAATTACTACAACAATTACAACAACAATTACAACAACAATTACAACAACAATCACAACAACAATTACTACAACAATTACAACAACAATTACTACAACAATTACTACAACAATTACTACAACAATTACTACAACAATTACTACAACAATTACTACAACAATTACTACAACAATCACAACAACAATTACTACAACAATTACTACAACAATTACTACAACAATTACTACAACAATTACTACAACAATTACTACAACAATTACTACAACAATTACTACAACAATCACAACAACAATTACTACAACAATTACAACAACAATTACTACAACAATCACAACAACAATTACTACAACAATTACAACAATCACAACAACAATTACTACAACAATTACTACAACAATTACTACAACAATTACTACAACAATCACAACAACAATTACAACAACAATTACTACAACAATCACAACAACAATTACTACAACAATTACTACAACAATTACAACAACAATTACTACAACAATTACTACAACAATTACAACAACAATTACTACAACAATTACTACAACAATTACTACAACAATTACTACAACAATTACTACAACAATTACTACAACAATCACAACAACAATTACTACAACAATTACAACAACAATTACTACAACAATCACAACAACAATTACTACAACAATTACAACAATCACAACAACAATTACTACAACAATTACTACAACAATCACAACAACAATTACTACAACAATTACTACAACAATTACTACAACAATCACAACAACAATTACTACAACAATCACAACAACAATTACTACAACAATTACTACAACAATCACAACAACAATTACTACAACAATTACTACAACAATTACTACAACAATCACAACAACAATTACTACAACAATCACAACAACAATTACTACAACATTTACTACAACAATTACAACAACAATTACAACAACAATTACAACAACAATTACTACAACAATCACAACAACAATTACTACAACAATTACTACAACAATCACAACAACAATTACTACAACAATTACAACAACAATTACAACTACAATTACAACAACAATTACTACAACAATTACTACAACAATTACTACAACAATCACAACAACAATTACTACAACAATTACTACAACAATTACTACAACAATTACTACAACAATTACTACAACAATTACTACAACAATCACAACAACAATTACTACAACAATTACTACAACATTTACTACAACAATTACTACAACAATTACTACAACAATTACTACAACAATCACAACAACAATTACTACAACAATTACTACAACAATTACTACAACAATTACTACAACAATTACTACAACAATTACTACAACAATCACAACAACAATTACTACAACAATTACTACAACATTTACTACAACAATTACAACAACAATCACAACAACAATTACTACAACAATTACTACAACAATCACAACAACAATTACTACAACAATTACTACAACAATTACTACAACAATCACAACAACAATTACTACAACAATTACTACAACATTTACTACAACAATTACAACAACAATCACAACAACAATTACTACAACATTTACTACAACAATCACAACAACAATTACTACAACAATTACTACAACAATTACTACAACAATCACAACAACAATTACAACAACAATCACAACAACAATTACTACAACAATTACTACAACAATCACAACAACAATTACTACAACAATTACTACAACAATCACAACAACAATTACTACAACAATCACAACAACATTTACTACAACAATCACAACAACATTTACTACTACAATCGCTAAGATAACTACGTAGTTGTAATCTTAATGAGGAGTACCATCGTTTGCTCTGTCACGCCCGTTCCGACGCTGAAGTTGAGAACTGTGACCGTGATTCACAATTAAATGCCCAAATATTCTTAGGTTTTTTCGGTAAAGTCACGTAGGTAAAACATTAAAATTAATAACAGTAAAATAAAATAAAAATAAAAATCACGACGTTTCGGAGGCAACACAAGCTTCCGTCTTCAGGTGGAACCGTCACAGCCACGACAGCTGTATCATTTACTTGATACAGCTGTCGTGGCTGTGACGGAAGCTTGTGTTGCCTCCGAAACGTCGTGAATTTTTATTTTATTTTACTTTTATTAATTTTAATGTTTTACCTACATGGTGACTTTACCGAAAAAACCTAAGAATATGAATCCTTGCAGTCACGAAAGCTTCAAATCTAGAATAAATGCCCAAATGTTTTCCCCTGTTATCATTGGAAAAGGTTCTCATTTTGATTGATGTAAACGCTTTAAATTAAGTCACTAAATCTGTGCACTTTGATTCCTTAAACGTATCGTGTTGTTCTAAACGTCATTTCACGACGCCGCAATCGGGGTGCGATCGTTTTTCTATTCACAATGGCCGTGCTGCGTGCCATCAACCTTGCGCTACGTAGACTGCTGTTGTGTTGTAGGTCACATTATTTCATTTATTGTAGGGTCTAGGGTTGACAAAAGCGAAGCCATCGTTGTCATCTCTACAGGGACGTACAACATATACCTCTTTGTACGAAATCATCAATGGTTGTTAAAGAAGCTCCCAGCCATGGGAATGTGGAATTTCCACCAGTGGAATTTGATGAGCGCCGCACTGCCGGACGAGGGCCTCCACACGCCTTGCTGGTCAGTGCGGATTGGTAAAGGCGGGTAGCATAGACCTACAGTACAACTGGATATAACCGCAGTCCGATGACAACCAGTTTGTACATGGTCAGCACCCATCCGGGCACTCAAAGGTCACATCTGCTTTGGCTTGACCGACCAGATCGGGCGCATTCCAAGTCCCGATCATTTGTTCATAGGCGTCGTGGGTCCTTGTGAAGCTGTTCTTAACAGTTAATATCTCGCGGTGGTGAGATGTTAACTACATCGCCTTGTATACAGGAGGTCGTCGGTTCAATGGTGAACCTAACGCCTGCATGTTTGGAGTTTGCGTGTTCTCCCCGTGGTCACGTGGATTTTTCTCCAGGTCCTCCGGTTTTCCCCGCCACATTTAGAAACATGCGCTTCGATACATTTACACACGATAAGTCACTTTCGTTGGCCTCATTTGTGGCCAGGTAGCTTCTGAACAAGCGATACAGAGCTCGAGTGAGCCTTACCCGATAAGAAATCAGTTAGATATTTTAAAAAGTTTTCACGGTTAAAATAAATTGGGTAAAAAAAACAAGTCTTTGAATACACACACTTTTATTTGCACTCTAAAGTGCAAAATAAATTATTTTCACCCCAGAAATTAATACAATTTGATGTGCTGAATAAAATGGCTGCCTTCCTATCGATGTTTACTTTGTGCAAATTAACCCACTTTTATTCAGCACATCAAATTTGATTAATTTCTGGGGACAAATACATTGATTTTCCACTAGTTTTTGACCCAATTTATTTTCTATACTTATAAATCAATGTCATGCCAATGTCCGATTTTTATCAAAGCCGCGATTCAGTTTACATTCTTGCGGTGTCCTACTCCGTCTTCACCTTGACCCTGCGGGTGATGAACCACGTGGACATCCGAGGTTAAGCTAATTTCTGGAAGAAACTTAACGGAGTCGGAGCACTTTTTTTATTTGGTCAACGCATCACGACGAGCCACCGCCGAAGCAAACAACGACGAGCACACGACAAGGGAGATGCGAGCAGCACCTCAAATGTTGACGCTTATATGGGACTATCGTCTTTAATGGTAAAAAGAACGAATAATGATACTACTATACTGTAACGTGATAACAAATGTAATGTTTCGATGTAAAGCTTTCGTGACTGCAGGGATTCATCTTCTTGGTTCTTTCGGTAAAGTCACGTAGAAGGGAAGTAATACAATAATAGAAATTAAACATAATTAAATAATTCTCACGACGTTTCGGCCACAACGCAAGCAGCCGTCCGTGCGTTGTGGCCGAAACGTCGTGAGAATTATTTTATTATGTTTTATTTTATTACTTCCCTTCTACGTGACTTTACCGAAAGAACCAAGAAGATGAAATGTAACGTTAATAGCTTCAAAAAGTCAGTCTCCACTTGTTCGCCATCATTGGAATCTTCAGGTGGTCTCCAGAGCCCGCAGGCGAATGTCTTGTCGGTATTGTAGCAAATTCTCGGAAGTGGTAACATTTGTTTGAAGCAACCTGCATAACAGCCATATGCAGGTGGTGTCAAGTAAGAACTTGACTCGTGCCGATGGCTCTACACAATCCTTACACACACAGCCCACAGAGGTGTTGTCTGCACGGCAGATCTTCTGCATTGAACTTCAGCTGGGAGGTCTGCACAGAAGTTTCAGCTGCAGCCTTGGTGAGGGTAGAGGCCTGGATCCCTGATCCCAGAACCGGCCCTAGACCTTTGGGGCCCCTAAGCAAAATTTGCTTGGAGGCCCCTTTGATGTATGATTTTTTTCACCCACTAGCTAGCAGTGACTCTAGGGGGCCCTCTGCTGGCTACGGGGCCCTTTGCAATTGCAAGGGTCGCTTAGTGGCTGGGCCGGCTCTGCCTGATCCTGTCCGATCCCTCTGGTCCCTCCACTCACCCACCCACCTACCCACTAACCCACCTACTCAACCAGCTACTTATCTACTCACCCACCCACCTACCTACTCACCCACCCACCTACTCACCCAGCCACTTACCCATCTATCTACTCACCCATCCAACGACCTACTCACCCACCCATCTACTAACCCACCTACTCACACATTCACTCATACACCTACATACACACACCCAGCTGCCTACCCAACACTATAATACATGATAATAGTTTCTTTACCTTTTTATCTGGCAACAAAACTGACACCTTTTTTTACAAGGAGTCATGTTTGCATAGACCACAATACCTGCAGTCGTAATGCAAACAAAAAACACAACTCTGATAATGTATGCACTGTCCTTGAAGTTGATTGGTCCACACCCGAGACAGCTTTCCTTAGAGTCTAGTCTCACATGGTGTTGGACCAGATGACGCCAAAAAAAGGTGCGCCTTTTGGCGTCAATGCGTGACGTTGATTATAAATGTAAACTCCAAATACACAGAAGGGGCGTCGTCAGGGTCGGGATCGAGCCCAGGACCTCCTGCGTACCAGGCGAGAGAGTCAACATCTCCCAGCCACCACAGCGCTCTCTCCTTACCCACCCACCCACCTACCCACACATTCAACCAGAATCAGAATCCTTTTTTATAATTTCAAAAGGTGAAGAGACATTTTGTTGTGACCAAAATATTTCGAGAGAGCCACATTACACACAGAGCTAGCTGTACACCACAAACACACACAGCAGGAACCAGCAGACAACAACAACAGTTCCAGACCACACCAAGACCACAACAACAAGTCCCAGACCACACCAAGACAACAACAACAACAGTCCCAGACCACACCAAGACAACAACAACAACAGTCCCAGACCACACCAAGACAACAACAACAACAGTCCCAGACCACACCAAGACAACAACAACAACAGTCCCAGACCACACCAAGACAACAACACACAGCAGTTCTAGTCGCTCAATGCATGGAACATAAACTGTCGATATTACGCGGCTAAGGATCAAAGAGTCACAAATCACATTTTGCAAATGCGGTTGTATCCTGCACCAATGTTCCGCTTCACGATAATATTTTTTCGAAGGAAAATTTTGCGACGTTGTGGGGTCGATCTGACAAACCCTCGGTAGTCATTGTGATGGTCCCCGATTCCTCTATTGAACCTCTGACTGATTAGGGACATTTTGTTTTTTAATTAACCATTTAAGTCCCAATGTGATACCGAAGATCGCCAAGATGAACGAGGAGATGATGCCACCATACATCAGAACACGCAATCCAGCGATCTGTAGAACAAAAAGAACGGAATCACAAACCGCAAATTCACTTCTGCACCTCCCTCGTTGTGCCCAGACAACTCCTACAGACACACAGACACAGGTGATGCACACAGACACAGGTGATGCACACAGACATAGGTGATGCAGACACACAGACACAGGCGATGCACACAGACATAGGTGATGTAGACACACAGACACAGGTGATACACACAGACACAGGTGATGTAGACATACAGACACAGGTGATACACACAGACACAGGTGATGCACACAGACACAGGTGATGCAGACACACAGACACAGGTGATACACACAGACACAGGCGATGTAGACACACAGACACAGGTGATACACACAGACACAGGTGATGTAGACACACAGACACAGGTGATACACACAGACACAGGTGATACACACAGACACACAGACACAGGTGATGCACACAGACACAGTTTATGCACACAGATACAGGTGATGCACACAGACACACAGACACAGGTGATGCACACAGATACAGTTTATGCACACAGACACACAGATACAGGTGATGCACACAGATACAGTTTATGCACACAGATGCAGGTGATGCACACAGACACACAGATACAGGTGATGCACACAGATACAGGTGATGGAGGAGCGGGGGGGGGGGGTGATAGGAACGGAGGCGGTGTGTGTGTGGGAATCACCGTACCCGTGAGTCTGAGGTGCAATCCTCGTATCGCACCACGTTGACCGTTGCGTTTCTCGCCACGAGGCACGGCGAGTCGCTGGGGAAGCCGCCTTGGATGCAGCAGACCGCCTCCGAGTTGAGCAGCGCCACGGACCCCCACGTCATGGAGGCCACGAGCGTGAGCAGGAAGTAGCGCGCGAGACGCTTTCCCTTGCCGCGGCCACAGCGAGCTCTGCACGCGTCGCAGACGAGGATGGTGAGGAGCACGAACAAGATGGCGATGGGACCCATGATGGTGACCCAGCCGAACTCCACGCTATGGTTGCAGGGGCAGTCGGTGATTTGGTTGAAGATCTCCTGAAGTCCAGTCATGAGCAGAGCGGCCAAGCCGTTGCTCAGAGGAACGCTCTTCGTTATTTTCTCCCATAAATTTCTGAGCTGATCCATGACGGGCTGCTGACTTTCTTCTGCCATGGTGGTGGTGGTGGTCGTGACGATGCTGCTGATGTTGATGGTGATGGCGAGTCACCAAGATGGGTTGCGATGGAGCACTTCCCATTGACGCGGGCTCTTAAATTCGTGGTGGTTGGGACGCCCCCCCCCCCCCCCCACATCGGATTTTCTAGTTCCTCTTCTGAGGTTACGTGGGGAATGCTCGCGTAGCGGTGGGGCGTCAACTGCTGTCACCTTGAACGGGGTCACCGCTCTCGCATGGAGAGCGGTGACCCCTGGAGTCTGTCGCGCCAGGTGAAGGGAGGTCTGGGCCGCCCTACTCAACACGCTGCCGCCGTGACCCTCGCCAGGACAAGCGGATTGAGACACGAGAAAATAGAAAAGAAGGTGAGCCTAAACATATAATGAGCGTAAATGTCTTCAACTACTTTGTGTTAATTTGATTATCATATCGGATGACGCAGCTTTAACAGGATGCCGTTCATTTTCATCGATAATAAACTCAGTGTTCTGACGGGACAGACCGCATGGCGAGCGCCATTTTGCTTTAGTTTAAATTTAAAGTTTATTTGACTCTTTAGGTGCAATATGCTTCACACGTAGAGTCAACGCATTGCTACCACTGCAAAGAAATTGCAACGAGCAGCCAGCAAATTAAGTGGCAAAAATAATTAATGAGATTTTGCGAAAAACTAAATTTGAAGATGTTATTGATAACTTTGCAATAAAAAGAAAATCTCAAAGTTAATCTCGAGTGTTAATTTCTCTCTCAACATGACTCTGCCCCTTTGTATTTATCCTTGCTATATACAGTGGTGGCTGAGTGAGTGGGTGGCTGAGTGAGTGGGTGGCTGAGTGAGTTTGTGGCTGAGTGAGTTTGTGGCTGGGTGAGTGGGTGGCTGGGTAATTGGGTGAGTGGGTGAGTGGGTAAGTGGGTGAGTGGGTGAGTGGGTGGCTGGGTGGCTGGGTGGCTGAGTGAGTCGGTGAATTAGTGAGTAGGTGGGTGGCTGGGTGAGTGGGTGGCTGGGTGAGTGGGTGGCTGAGTGAGTGGGTGCTGGGTGGCTGGGTAGCTGGGTAATTGGGTGAGTGGGTGGCCGGGTGAGTGGGTGGCTGGGTGAGTGGGTGGGTGGGTAATTGGGTGAGTGGGTGGCTGGGTGAGTGGGTGGCTGGGTGAGTGGGTGGCTGAGTGAGTGGGTGGCTGGGTGAGTCGGGGTGTGAGTGTGGCCTATTGTATAATACGGCCCTGCGTTGATGACTAAATGCGGGAGACGGAAAAAACCGGATGACCCGGAGAAAAAATCCACTCGAACACGGGGAGAGAAAGAAAGACGCAGACTCCAAATATACAGCAGCAGCAACAGGCGTCATCTGGGTCGGTATCGATCCCACGATCTCCAGGCCACTTCAGGGGTCACCGATCTCCATGAGAGAGCGGTGACCCCGTTCAAGGTGACAGCAGTTGACGCCCCGCCGCTATGCGTGCATCCTCCACGTAACCTCAGAAGAGGAACTAGAAAATCCGACTTGGGGGGGGGGGGGCGTCCCAACCACCACGAATGATGCCGGCTGTCATTTAAGAGCCCGCGTCAATGGGAAGTGCTCCATCGCAACCCCTCTTGGTGACTCGCCATCATCACCATCATCAGCAGCATCAGCAGCATCGGTTGTAGCATCAGCATCGTCACGATCACCACCATGGCAGAACAGAGTCAGCAGCCCGTCATAATTCAGCACCTCATACAATGTTGGGAGAAAATAGCGAAGAGCGTTCCGCTGAGCACCGGCTTTGCCGCCCTGCTCATGACCGGACTTCAGGAGGTCTTCAACCAAATCACCAACTGCCCCTGCAGCTTTGGCGAGGAGTTCGGCTGGGTCACCCTCCTGGCTCCCATCGTCATCTTGGTCGTGCTCCTCACCATCCTCGTCTGCGAGGCGCTCAGAGCTCGCTGTGGCCGCGGCAAAGGAAAGCGTCTTGTGCGCTACAGCGCGCTCACGTTCGTGGCCTCCGTGGCTTGGGTGTCCGTGACGCTGCTCAACTCGGAGGCGGTCTGCTGCATCCAAGGCGGCTTCCCCAGCGACTCGCCGTGCCTCGCGGCGAGAAACGCAACGGTCAACGTGGTGCGATACGAGGATTGCATCTCCATCTCACGGGTACGGTGATTCCCACACACACACCGCCTCCGTTCCTATCATCAACCTCCCCACCCCCCGCTCCTCCAACTGAGATATCCCTGCAGTGTCTGTGTATCACCTGTGTCTGTGTGTTTACATCACCTGTGTCTGTGTATATCACCTCTGTCTGTGTGCATCACCTGTGTGTGTCTGTGTGCATCACCTGTGTCTGTGTGCATCGCCTGTGTCTGTATGTCTACATCACCTGTGTCTGTGTGTCTGTGTGCATCACCTGTGTCTGTGTATCACCTGTCTGTCTGTCTACATCACCTGTATGTGTGCATCACCTGTGTCTGTGTGTATCACCTGTGTCTGTGTGTGTGCATCACCTGTGTCTGTGTGTATCACCTGTGTCTGTGTGTGTGCATCACCTGTGTCTGTGTGTATCACCTGTGTCTGTGTGTATCACCTGTGTCTGTGTGCATCACCTGTGTCTGTGTGTATCACCTGTGTCTGTGTGTATCACCTGTATCTGTGTGTATCACCTGTATCTGTGTGTATCACCTGTGTCTGTGTGTGTGCATCACCTGTGTCTGTGTGTATCACCTGTGTCTGTGTGTATCACCTGTGTCTGTGTGTATCACCTGTGTCTGTGTGTATCCCCTGTGTCTGTGTGCATCACCTGTGTCTGTGTGTATCACCTGTGTCTGTGTGTATCACCTGTGTTTGTGTGTATCACCTGTGTCTGTGTGTATCACCTGTATCTGTGTGTATCACCTGTATCTGTGTGCATCACCTGTGTCTGTGTGTATCACCTGTGTCTGTGTGTATCATCTGTGTCTGTGTGCATCACCTGTGTCTGTGTGCATCACCTGTGTCTGTGTGCATCACCTGTGTCTGTGTGTATCACCTGTGTCTGTGGGTATCACCTGTGTCTGTGTGTATCACCTGGGTCTGTGTGTGTGCATCACCTGTGTCTGTGTGTGTGCATCACCTGTGTCTGTGTGTGCATCACCTGTGTCTGTGTGTATCACCTGTGTCTGTGTGTGTGCATCACCTGTGTCTGTGTGTGTGCATCACCTGTGTCTGTGTGCATCACCTGTGTCTGTGTGCATCACCTGTGTCTGTGTGTATCACCTGTATCTGTGTGTGTGCATCACCTGTGTCTGTGTGCATCACCTGTGTCTGTGTGCATCACCTGTGTCTGTGTGCATCACCTGTGTCTGTGTGTATCACCTGTGTCTGTGTGTATCACCTGTGTCTGTGTGTGTGCATCACCTGTGTCTGTGTGTGTGCATCACCTGTGTCTGTGTGCATCACCTGTGTCTGTGTGTATCACCTGTGTCTGTGTGTGTGCATCACCTGTGTCTGTGTGTGTGCATCACCTGTGTCTGTGTGCATCACCTGTGTCTGTGTGCATCACCTGTGTCTGTGTGTATCACCTGTATCTGTGTGTATCACCTGTGTCTGTGTGTATCACCTGTGTCTGTGTGCATCACCTGTGTCTGTGTGTGTGCATCACCTGTGTCTGTGTGTGTGCATCACCTGTGTCTGTGTGCATCACCTGTGTCTGTGTGTATCACCTGTGTCTGTGTGTGTGCATCACCTGTGTCTGTGTGTGTGCATCACCTGTGTCTGTGTGCATCACCTGTGTCTGTGTGCATCACCTGTGTCTGTGTGTATCACCTGTATCTGTGTGTATCACCTGTGTCTGTGTGTATCACCTGTGTCTGTGTGTATCACCTGTGTCTGTGTGTGTGCATCACCTGTGTCTGTGTGTGTGCATCACCTGTGTCTGTGTGCATCACCTGTGTCTGTGTGCATCACCTGTGTCTGTGTGTATCACCTGTGTCTGTGTGTATCACCTGTGTCTGTGTGTATCACCTGTATCTGTGTGCATCACCTGTGTCTGTGTGCATCACCTGTGTCTGTGTGCATCACCTGTGTCTGTGTGTATCACCTGTGTCTGTGTATATCACCTGTGTCTGTGTGTGTGCATCACCTGTGTCTGTGTGTGTGCATCACCTGTGTCTGTGTGTGCATCACGTGTGTCTGTGTGTATCATCTGTGTCTGTGTGTGTGCATCACCTGTGTCTGTGTGTGTGCATCACCTGTGTCTGTGTGCATCACCTGTGTCTGTGTGCATCACCTGTGTCTGTGTGTGCATCACCTGTGTCTGTGTGTGTGCATCACCTGTGTCTGTGTGCATCACCTGTGTCTGTGTGTATCACCTGTGTCTGTGTGTGCATCACCTGTGTCTGTGTGTGTGCATCACCTGTGTCTGTGTGCATCACCTGTGTCTGTGTGCATCACCTGTGTCTGTGTGTATCACCTGTATCTGTGTGTATCACCTGTGTCTGTGTGTATCACCTGTGTCTGTGTGCATCACCTGTGTCTGTGTGTGTGCATCACCTGTGTCTGTGTGTGTGCATCACCTGTGTCTGTGTGCATCACCTGTGTCTGTGTGTATCACCTGTGTCTGTGTGTGTGCATCACCTGTGTCTGTGTGCATCACCTGTGTCTGTGTGCATCACCTGTGTCTGTGTGTATCACCTGTATCTGTGTGTATCACCTGTGTCTGTGTGTATCACCTGTGTCTGTGTGCATCACCTGTGTCTGTGTGTGTGCATCACCTGTGTCTGTGTGTGTGCATCACCTGTGTCTGTGTGCATCACCTGTGTCTGTGTGTATCACCTGTGTCTGTGTGTGTGCATCACCTGTGTATGTGTGTGTGCATCACCTGTGTCTGTGTGCATCACCTGTGTCTGTGTGCATCACCTGTGTCTGTGTGTATCACCTGTATCTGTGTGTATCACCTGTGTCTGTGTGTATCACCTGTGTCTGTGTGTATCACCTGTGTCTGTGTGTGTGCATCACCTGTGTCTGTGTGTGTGCATCACCTGTGTCTGTGTGCATCACCTGTGTCTGTGTGCATCACCTGTGTCTGTGTGCATCACCTGTGTCTGTGTGTATCACCTGTGTCTGTGTGTGTGCATCACCTGTGTCTGTGTGTATCACCTGTGTCTGTGTGTATCACCTGTGTCTGTGTGTGTGCATCACCTGTGTCTGTGTGTATCACCTGTGTCTGTGTGTATCACCTGTGTCTGTGTGTGTGCATCACCTGTATCTGTGTGTATCACCTGTGTCTGTGTGTATCACCTGTGTCTGTGTGTGTGCATCACCTGTGTCTGTGTGCATCACCTGTGTCTGTGTGTATCACCTGTGTCTGTGTGTGTGCATCACCTGTGTCTGTGTGTATCACCTGTGTCTGTGTGTGTGCATCACCTGTGTCTGTGTGCATCACCTGTGTCTGTGTGTATCACCTGTGTCTGTGTGTATCACCTGTGTCTGTGTGTGTGCATCACCTGTGTCTGTGTGTGTGCATCACCTGTGTCTGTGTGCATCACCTGTGTCTGTGTGTATCACCTGTGTCTGTGTGTGTGCATCACCTGTGTCTGTGTGTGTGCATCACCTGTGTCTGTGTGCATCACCTGTGTCTGTGTGCATCACCTGTGTCTGTGTGTATCACCTGTATCTGTGTGTATCACCTGTGTCTGTGTGTATCACCTGTGTCTGTGTGCATCACCTGTGTCTGTGTGTGTGCATCACCTGTGTCTGTGTGTGTGCATCACCTGTGTCTGTGTGCATCACCTGTGTCTGTGTGTATCACCTGTGTCTGTGTGTGTGCATCACCTGTGTCTGTGTGCATCACCTGTGTCTGTGTGCATCACCTGTGTCTGTGTGTATCACCTGTATCTGTGTGTATCACCTGTGTCTGTGTGTATCACCTGTGTCTGTGTGCATCACCTGTGTCTGTGTGTGTGCATCACCTGTGTCTGTGTGTGTGCATCACCTGTGTCTGTGTGCATCACCTGTGTCTGTGTGTATCACCTGTGTCTGTGTGTGTGCATCACCTGTGTATGTGTGTGTGCATCACCTGTGTCTGTGTGCATCACCTGTGTCTGTGTGCATCACCTGTGTCTGTGTGTATCACCTGTATCTGTGTGTATCACCTGTGTCTGTGTGTATCACCTGTGTCTGTGTGTATCACCTGTGTCTGTGTGTGTGCATCACCTGTGTCTGTGTGTGTGCATCACCTGTGTCTGTGTGCATCACCTGTGTCTGTGTGCATCACCTGTGTCTGTGTGCATCACCTGTGTCTGTGTGTATCACCTGTGTCTGTGTGTGTGCATCACCTGTGTCTGTGTGTATCACCTGTGTCTGTGTGTATCACCTGTGTCTGTGTGTGTGCATCACCTGTGTCTGTGTGTATCACCTGTGTCTGTGTGTATCACCTGTGTCTGTGTGTGTGCATCACCTGTATCTGTGTGTATCACCTGTGTCTGTGTGTATCACCTGTGTCTGTGTGTGTGCATCACCTGTGTCTGTGTGCATCACCTGTGTCTGTGTGTATCACCTGTGTCTGTGTGTGTGCATCACCTGTGTCTGTGTGTATCACCTGTGTCTGTGTGTGTGCATCACCTGTGTCTGTGTGCATCACCTGTGTCTGTGTGTATCACCTGTGTCTGTGTGTATCACCTGTGTCTGTGTGTGTGCATCACCTGTGTCTGTGTGTGTGCATCACCTGTGTCTGTGTGCATCACCTGTGTCTGTGTGTATCACCTGTGTCTGTGTGTGTGCATCACCTGTGTCTGTGTGTGTGCATCACCTGTGTCTGTGTGCATCACCTGTGTCTGTGTGCATCACCTGTGTCTGTGTGTATCACCTGTATCTGTGTGTATCACCTGTGTCTGTGTGTATCACCTGTGTCTGTGTGCATCACCTGTGTCTGTGTGTGTGCATCACCTGTGTCTGTGTGTGTGCATCACCTGTGTCTGTGTGCATCACCTGTGTCTGTGTGTATCACCTGTGTCTGTGTGTGTGCATCACCTGTGTCTGTGTGTGTGCATCACCTGTGTCTGTGTGCATCACCTGTGTCTGTGTGCATCACCTGTGTCTGTGTGTATCACCTGTATCTGTGCGTATCACCTGTGTCTGTGTGTATCACCTGTGTCTGTGTGTATCACCTGTGTCTGTGTGTGTGCATCACCTGTGTCTGTGTGTGTGCATCACCTGTGTCTGTGTGCATCACCTGTGTCTGTGTGCATCACCTGTGTCTGTGTGTATCACCTGTGTCTGTGTGTATCACCTGTGTCTGTGTGTATCACCTGTATCTGCGTGCATCACCTGTGTCTGTGTGCATCACCTGTGTCTGTGTGCATCACCTGTGTCTGTGTGTATCACCTGTGTCTGTGTATATCACCTGTGTCTGTGTGTATCACCTGTGTCTGTGTGCATCACCTGTGTCTGTGTGTGTGCATCACCTGTGTCTGTGTGTGTGCATCACCTGTGTCTGTGTGTGCATCACGTGTGTCTGTGTGTATCATCTGTGTCTGTGTGTGTGCATCACCTGTGTCTGTGTGTGTGCATCACCTGTGTCTGTGTGTATCACCTGTATCTGTGTGTGTGCATCACCTGTGTCTGTGTGCATCACCTGTGTCTGTGTGCATCACCTGTGTCTGTGTGTGCATCACCTGTGTCTGTGTGTGTGCATCACCTGTGTCTGTGTGCATCACCTGTGTCTGTGTGTATCACCTGTGTCTGTGTGTGCATCACCTGTGTCTGTGTGCATCACCTGTGTCTGTGTGCATCACCTGTGTCTGTGTGTATCACCTGTATCTGTGTGTATCACCTGTGTCTGTGTGTATCACCTGTGTCTGTGTGCATCACCTGTGTCTGTGTGTGTGCATCACCTGTGTCTGTGTGTGTGCATCACCTGTGTCTGTGTGCATCACCTGTGTCTGTGTGTATCACCTGTGTCTGTGTGTGTGCATCACCTGTGTATGTGTGTGTGCATCACCTGTGTCTGTGTGCATCACCTGTGTCTGTGTGCATCACCTGTGTCTGTGTGTATCACCTGTATCTGTGTGTATCACCTGTGTCTGTGTGTATCACCTGTGTCTGTGTGTATCACCTGTGTCTGTGTGTGTGCATCACCTGTGTCTGTGTGTGTGCATCACCTGTGTCTGTGTGCATCACCTGTGTCTGTGTGCATCACCTGTGTCTGTGTGCATCACCTGTGTCTGTGTGTATCACCTGTGTCTGTGTGTGTGCATCACCTGTGTCTGTGTGTATCACCTGTGTCTGTGTGTATCACCTGTGTCTGTGTGTGTGCATCACCTGTGTCTGTGTGTATCACCTGTGTCTGTGTGTATCACCTGTGTCTGTGTGTGTGCATCACCTGTATCTGTGTGTATCACCTGTGTCTGTGTGTATCACCTGTGTCTGTGTGTGTGCATCACCTGTGTCTGTGTGCATCACCTGTGTCTGTGTGTATCACCTGTGTCTGTGTGTGTGCATCACCTGTGTCTGTGTGTATCACCTGTGTCTGTGTGTGTGCATCACCTGTGTCTGTGTGCATCACCTGTGTCTGTGTGTATCACCTGTGTCTGTGTGTATCGCCTGTGTCTGTGTGTGTGCATCACCTGTGTCTGTGTGTGTGCATCACCTGTGTCTGTGTGCATCACCTGTGTCTGTGTGTATCACCTGTGTCTGTGTGTGTGCATCACCTGTGTCTGTGTGTGTGCATCACCTGTGTCTGTGTGCATCACCTGTGTCTGTGTGCATCACCTGTGTCTGTGTGTATCACCTGTATCTGTGTGTATCACCTGTGTCTGTGTGTATCACCTGTGTCTGTGTGCATCACCTGTGTCTGTGTGTGTGCATCACCTGTGTCTGTGTGTGTGCATCACCTGTGTCTGTGTGCATCACCTGTGTCTGTGTGTATCACCTGTGTCTGTGTGTGTGCATCACCTGTGTCTGTGTGCATCACCTGTGTCTGTGTGCATCACCTGTGTCTGTGTGTATCACCTGTATCTGTGTGTATCACCTGTGTCTGTGTGTATCACCTGTGTCTGTGTGCATCACCTGTGTCTGTGTGTGTGCATCACCTGTGTCTGTGTGTGTGCATCACCTGTGTCTGTGTGCATCACCTGTGTCTGTGTGTATCACCTGTGTCTGTGTGTGTGCATCACCTGTGTATGTGTGTGTGCATCACCTGTGTCTGTGTGCATCACCTGTGTCTGTGTGCATCACCTGTGTCTGTGTGTATCACCTGTATCTGTGTGTATCACCTGTGTCTGTGTGTATCACCTGTGTCTGTGTGTATCACCTGTGTCTGTGTGTGTGCATCACCTGTGTCTGTGTGTGTGCATCACCTGTGTCTGTGTGCATCACCTGTGTCTGTGTGCATCACCTGTGTCTGTGTGCATCACCTGTGTCTGTGTGTATCACCTGTGTCTGTGTGTGTGCATCACCTGTGTCTGTGTGTATCACCTGTGTCTGTGTGTATCACCTGTGTCTGTGTGTGTGCATCACCTGTGTCTGTGTGTATCACCTGTGTCTGTGTGTATCACCTGTGTCTGTGTGTGTGCATCACCTGTATCTGTGTGTATCACCTGTGTCTGTGTGTATCACCTGTGTCTGTGTGTGTGCATCACCTGTGTCTGTGTGCATCACCTGTGTCTGTGTGTATCACCTGTGTCTGTGTGTGTGCATCACCTGTGTCTGTGTGTATCACCTGTGTCTGTGTGTGTGCATCACCTGTGTCTGTGTGCATCACCTGTGTCTGTGTGTATCACCTGTGTCTGTGTGTATCACCTGTGTCTGTGTGTGTGCATCACCTGTGTCTGTGTGTGTGCATCACCTGTGTCTGTGTGCATCACCTGTGTCTGTGTGTATCACCTGTGTCTGTGTGTGTGCATCACCTGTGTCTGTGTGTGTGCATCACCTGTGTCTGTGTGCATCACCTGTGTCTGTGTGCATCACCTGTGTCTGTGTGTATCACCTGTATCTGTGTGTATCACCTGTGTCTGTGTGTATCACCTGTGTCTGTGTGCATCACCTGTGTCTGTGTGTGTGCATCACCTGTGTCTGTGTGTGTGCATCACCTGTGTCTGTGTGCATCACCTGTGTCTGTGTGTATCACCTGTGTCTGTGTGTGTGCATCACCTGTGTCTGTGTGTGTGCATCACCTGTGTCTGTGTGCATCACCTGTGTCTGTGTGCATCACCTGTGTCTGTGTGTATCACCTGTATCTGTGCGTATCACCTGTGTCTGTGTGTATCACCTGTGTCTGTGTGTATCACCTGTGTCTGTGTGTGTGCATCACCTGTGTCTGTGTGTGTGCATCACCTGTGTCTGTGTGCATCACCTGTGTCTGTGTGCATCACCTGTGTCTGTGTGTATCACCTGTGTCTGTGTGTATCACCTGTGTCTGTGTGTATCACCTGTATCTGCGTGCATCACCTGTGTCTGTGTGCATCACCTGTGTCTGTGTGCATCACCTGTGTCTGTGTGTATCACCTGTGTCTGTGTATATCACCTGTGTCTGTGTGTATCACCTGTGTCTGTGTGCATCACCTGTGTCTGTGTGTGTGCATCACCTGTGTCTGTGTGTGTGCATCACCTGTGTCTGTGTGTGCATCACGTGTGTCTGTGTGTATCATCTGTGTCTGTGTGTGTGCATCACCTGTGTCTGTGTGTGTGCATCACCTGTGTCTGTGTGTATCACCTGTATCTGTGTGTGTGCATCACCTGTGTCTGTGTGCATCACCTGTGTCTGTGTGCATCACCTGTGTCTGTGTGTGCATCACCTGTGTCTGTGTGTGTGCATCACCTGTGTCTGTGTGCATCACCTGTGTCTGTGTGTATCACCTGTGTCTGTGTGTGCATCACCTGTGTCTGTGTGCATCACCTGTGTCTGTGTGCATCACCTGTGTCTGTGTGTATCACCTGTATCTGTGTGTATCACCTGTGTCTGTGTGTATCACCTGTGTCTGTGTGCATCACCTGTGTCTGTGTGTGTGCATCACCTGTGTCTGTGTGTGTGCATCACCTGTGTCTGTGTGCATCACCTGTGTCTGTGTGTATCACCTGTGTCTGTGTGTGTGCATCACCTGTGTCTGTGTGCATCACCTGTGTCTTTGTGCATCACCTGTGTCTGTGTGTATCACCTGTATCTGTGTGTATCACCTGTGTCTGTGTGTATCACCTGTGTCTGTGTGCATCACCTGTGTCTGTGTGTGTGCATCACCTGTGTCTGTGTGTGTGCATCACCTGTGTCTGTGTGCATCACCTGTGTCTGTGTGTATCACCTGTGTCTGTGTGTGTGCATCACCTGTGTATGTGTGTGTGCATCACCTGTGTCTGTGTGCATTACCTGTGTCTGTGTGCATCACCTGTGTCTGTGTGTATCACCTGTATCTGTGTGTATCACCTGTGTCTGTGTGTATCACCTGTGTCTGTGTGTATCACCTGTGTCTGTGTGTGTGCATCACCTGTGTCTGTGTGTGTGCATCACCTGTGTCTGTGTGCATCACCTGTGTCTGTGTGCATCACCTGTGTCTGTGTGCATCACCTGTGTCTGTGTGCATCACCTGTGTCTGTGTGCATCACCTGTGTCTGTGTGTATCACCTGTGTCTGTGTGTGTGCATCACCTGTGTCTGTGTGTATCACCTGTGTCTGTGTGTATCACCTGTGTCTGTGTGTGTGCATCACCTGTGTCTGTGTGTATCACCTGTGTCTGTGTGTATCACCTGTGTCTGTGTGTGTGCATCACCTGTATCTGTGTGTATCACCTGTGTCTGTGTGTATCACCTGTGTCTGTGTGTGTGCATCACCTGTGTCTGTGTGCATCACCTGTGTCTGTGTGTATCACCTGTGTCTGTGTGTGTGCATCACCTGTGTCTGTGTGTATCACCTGTGTCTGTGTGTGTGCATCACCTGTGTCTGTGTGCATCACCTGTGTCTGTGTGTATCACCTGTGTCTGTGTGTATCACCTGTGTCTGTGTGTGTGCATCACCTGTGTCTGTGTGTGTGCATCACCTGTGTCTGTGTGCATCACCTGTGTCTGTGTGTATCACCTGTGTCTGTGTGTGTGCATCACCTGTGTCTGTGTGTGTGCATCACCTGTGTCTGTGTGCATCACCTGTGTCTGTGTGCATCACCTGTGTCTGTGTGTATCACCTGTATCTGTGTGTATCACCTGTGTCTGTGTGTATCACCTGTGTCTGTGTGCATCACCTGTGTCTGTGTGTGTGCATCACCTGTGTCTGTGTGTGTGCATCACCTGTGTCTGTGTGCATCACCTGTGTCTGTGTGTATCACCTGTGTCTGTGTGTGTGCATCACCTGTGTCTGTGTGTGTGCATCACCTGTGTCTGTGTGCATCACCTGTGTCTGTGTGCATCACCTGTGTCTGTGTGTATCACCTGTATCTGTGCGTATCACCTGTGTCTGTGTGTATCACCTGTGTCTGTGTGTATCACCTGTGTCTGTGTGTGTGCATCACCTGTGTCTGTGTGTGTGCATCACCTGTGTCTGTGTGCATCACCTGTGTCTGTGTGCATCACCTGTGTCTGTGTGTATCACCTGTGTCTGTGTGTATCACCTGTGTCTGTGTGTATCACCTGTATCTGCGTGCATCACCTGTGTCTGTGTGCATCACCTGTGTCTGTGTGCATCACCTGTGTCTGTGTGTATCACCTGTGTCTGTGTATATCACCTGTGTCTGTGTGTATCACCTGTGTCTGTGTGCATCACCTGTGTCTGTGTGTGTGCATCACCTGTGTCTGTGTGTGTGCATCACCTGTGTCTGTGTGTGCATCACGTGTGTCTGTGTGTATCATCTGTGTCTGTGTGTGTGCATCACCTGTGTCTGTGTGTGTGCATCACCTGTGTCTGTGTGTATCACCTGTATCTGTGTGTGTGCATCACCTGTGTCTGTGTGCATCACCTGTGTCTGTGTGCATCACCTGTGTCTGTGTGTGCATCACCTGTGTCTGTGTGTGTGCATCACCTGTGTCTGTGTGCATCACCTGTGTCTGTGTGTATCACCTGTGTCTGTGTGTGCATCACCTGTGTCTGTGTGCATCACCTGTGTCTGTGTGCATCACCTGTGTCTGTGTGTATCACCTGTATCTGTGTGTATCACCTGTGTCTGTGTGTATCACCTGTGTCTGTGTGCATCACCTGTGTCTGTGTGTGTGCATCACCTGTGTCTGTGTGTGTGCATCACCTGTGTCTGTGTGCATCACCTGTGTCTGTGTGTATCACCTGTGTCTGTGTGTGTGCATCACCTGTGTCTGTGTGCATCACCTGTGTCTGTGTGCATCACCTGTGTCTGTGTGTATCACCTGTATCTGTGTGTATCACCTGTGTCTGTGTGTATCACCTGTGTCTGTGTGCATCACCTGTGTCTGTGTGTGTGCATCACCTGTGTCTGTGTGTGTGCATCACCTGTGTCTGTGTGCATCACCTGTGTCTGTGTGTATCACCTGTGTCTGTGTGTGTGCATCACCTGTGTATGTGTGTGTGCATCACCTGTGTCTGTGTGCATTACCTGTGTCTGTGTGCATCACCTGTATCTGTGTGTATCACCTGTGTCTGTGTGTATCACCTGTGTCTGTGTGTATCACCTGTGTCTGTGTGTGTGCATCACCTGTGTCTGTGTGTGTGCATCACCTGTGTCTGTGTGCATCACCTGTGTCTGTGTGCATCACCTGTGTCTGTGTGCATCACCTGTGTCTGTGTGTATCACCTGTGTCTGTGTGTGTGCATCACCTGTGTCTGTGTGTATCACCTGTGTCTGTGTGTGTGCATCACCTGTATCTGTGTGTATCACCTGTGTCTGTGTGTGTGCATCACCTGTGTCTGTGTGTGTGCATCACCTGTGTCTGTGTGCATCACCTGTGTCTGTGTGTATCACCTGTGTCTGTGTGTGTGCATCACCTGCATCTGTGTGTATTACCTGTGTCTGTGTGTATCACCTGTGTCTGTGTGTGTGCATCACCTGTGTCTGTGTGTATCACCTGTGTCTGTGTGTATCACCTGTGTCTGTGTGTATCACCTGTGTCTGTGTGTGTGCATCACCTGTGTCTGTGTGTATCACCTGTGTCTGTGTGTGTGCATCACCTGTGTCTGTGTGCATCACCTGTATCTGTGTGTATCACCTGTGTCTGTGTGTATCACCTGTGTCTGTGTGTGTGCATCACCTGTGTCTGTGTGCATCACCTGTGTCTGTGTGTATCACCTGTGTCTGTGTGTGTGCATCACCTGTGTCTGTGTGTATCACCTGTGTCTGTGTGTGTGCATCACCTGTGTCTGTGTGCATCACCTGTGTCTGTGTGTATCACCTGTGTCTGTGTGTGTGCATCACCTGTGTCTGTGTGTATCACCTGTGTCTGTGTGTATCACCTGTGTCTGTGTGTGTGCATCACCTGTGTCTGTGTGCATCACCTGTGTCTGTGTGTGTGCATCACCTGTATCTGTGTGTATCACCTGTGTCTGTGTGTATCACCTGTGTCTGTGTGTGTGCATCACCTGTGTCTGTGTGCATCACCTGTGTCTGTGTGTGTGCATCACCTGTATCTGTGTGTATCACCTGTGTCTGTGTGTGTGCATCACCTGTGTCTGTGTGCATCACCTGTGTCAGTGTGCATCACCTGTGTCTCTGTGTGTGCATCACCTGTATCTGTGTGTATCACCTGTGTCTGTGTGTGTGCATCACCTGTGTCTGTGTGTCTGTCGGAGTAGTCTGGGCACAACGAGGGAGGTGCAGAAGTGAATTTGCGGTTTGTGATTCCGTTCTTTTCGTTCCACAGATCTGGGGAGTGCGCGTTCTGATGTATGGTGGCATCTTCTTCGCAGCCGTTGTGGCGTTCATCGGCATCATATTCGGACTTAAATGGTTAAGGAAAAAACAAAATGTCCCTAATCAGTCAGAGGTTCAATAGGAGAATCGGGGACCATCACAATGACTACCGAGGGTTTGTCAGATCGAGCCCTCAACGTCACCAAATCTTCCTTCGAAAGACTTCTTATCGTGAAGCGGAACATTGGTGCAGGATACAACCGCATTTGCGAAATGTGATTTGTGACTCTTTGATCCTTAGCCGCGTAATATCGACAATTTCATGTTCCATGCATTGAGCGACTAGAACTGCTGTGTGTTGTTGTCTTGGTGTGGTCTGGGACTGTTGTTGTTGTTGTCTTGGTGTGGTCTGGGACTTGTTGTTGTTGTCTTCGTGTGATCTGGGACTGTTGTTGTTGTCTTGGTGTGGTCTGGGACTGTTGCTGTTGTTGTTGTCTTGGTGTGGTCTGGGATTGTTGTTGATGTCTTGGTGTGGTCTGGGATTGTTGTTGTTGTCTTGGTGTGGTCTGGGACTGTTGTTGATGTCTTGGTGTGGTCTGGGACTGTTGTTGTCTTGGTGTGGTCTGGGATTGTTGTTGTTGTCTTGGTGTGGTCTGGGATTGTTGTTGATGTCTTGGTGTGGTCTGGGATTGTTGTTGTTGTCTTGGTGTGGTCTGGGATTGTTGTTGATGTCTTGGTGTGGTCTGGGATTGTTGTTGATGTCTTGGTGTGGTCTGGGATTGTTGTTGTCTTGGTGTGGTCTGGGATTGTTGTAGATGTCTTGGTGTGGTCTGGGATTGTTGTTGTTGTCTTGGTGTGGTCTGGGATTGTTGTTGATGTCTTGGTGTGGTCTGGGACTGTTGTTGTTGTTGTTGTCTTGGTGTGGTCTGGGATTGTTGTTGTTGTCTTGGTGTGGTCTGGGACTGTTGTTGTTGTCTTGGTGTGGTCTGGGATTGTTGTTGATGTCTTGGTGTGGTCTGGGACTGTTGTTGTTGTTGTCTGCTGGTACCTGCTGTGTGTGTTTGTGGTGTACAGCTAGCTCTGTGTGTAATGTGGCTCTCTCGAAATATTTTGGTCACAACAAAATGTCTCTTCACCTTTTGAAATTATAAAAAAGGATTCTGATTCTGGTTGAATGTGTGGGTAGGTGGGTGGGTGGGTAAGGAGAGGGCGCTGTGGTGGCTGGGAGATGTTGACTCTCTCGCCTGGTACGCAGGAGGTCCTGGGCTTGTCGCTTCTGAAAAAGAGCTGCATAGCTCGATGGACCTTACCTGGTCAAGTAAAAATGTATTATAGTGTTGGGTAGGTAGCTGGGTGTGTGTATGTAGGTGGATGAGTGTGTGAGTAGGTAGTTGGATGGGTGAGTAGATAGATGGGTGAGAAGGTGGGTCGGTGATTGGGAGCAGCGGGCAGGATCATTGATCCAGGCCTCTACCCTCACCAAGGCTTACAGCTGAAGTTCAGTGCAGCAGATCTGCCGCGCAGACAACGCCTCTGTGGGCTGTGTGTGTAAGGATTGTGTAGAGCCATCGGCACGAGTCCAGTTCTTACTTGACACCACCTGCATATGGCTGTTATGCAGGTTGCTTCAAACAAATGTTACCACTTGCGAGAATTTGCTACAATACCGACGAGAAATTCGCCTGCGGGCTCTGGAGACCACCTGAAGCTTCCAATGATGGCGAACAAGTGGAGACTTTGACTTTTGGAAGCTATTAACATTACATTTGTTATCACGTTACAGAGTAGTAGTATCATTATCCGTTCCTTTTTCCATTCAAAACGATAGTCCCATATAAGCGTTAACATTTGAGGTGCTGCTCGCATCTCCCTTGTCGTGTGCTCGTTGTTGTTTGCTTTGGCAGTGGCTCGTCGTGATCCGTTGACCAAATAAAAAAAGTGCTCCGACTCCGTTTATTTTCTTCCAGAAATTAGCTTAACCTCGGATGTCCACGTGGTTCATCACCCGCAGGGTCAAGGTGAAGACGGAGTAGGACACCGCAAGAATGTAAACTGAATCGCGGCTATGAAAAAAATCGTAGATTAGCATAACATTCATTTATAAGTATAGAAAATAAATAGGGTAAAAAGCTAGTGGAAAATCAATGTATTTGTCCCCAAAAATTTATCAAATTTGATGTGCTGAATAAAAGTGGGTTAATTGCACAAAGTAAACATCGAAAGGAAGCCAGCCATTTTATTCAGCACATCAAATTGTATTAATTTCTGGGGTGAAAATAATTTATTTTCCAATTTAGAGTGCAAATCAAAGTGTGTGTATTCAAAGACTTGTTTTTTTTACCTAATTTATTTCTTATCAGGTAAGGCCCAAGTAGCGCTTTTTCAGAAGCTACCTGGCCACAAATGAGGCCAACCAAAGTTTATCGTGTGGAAATGTATCGCAGCCAAAGACTCGAAGCACATGTTTCTAAATGTGGCGAAGAAAACCGGTATGACCCGGGGAAAAATCCACGCGACCACGGGGAGAACACGCAAACTCCAAATATGCAGGCGTGAGGGTCACCATTGAACCGACGACCTCCTGTATACAAGGCGAGGTAGTTCACATCTCACCACCGCGAGATATTAACTGTTAAGAACAGCTTCACAATGACCCACAACGCCTGTGAACAAATGACCGGGTCTTGGAATGCGCCCGATCTGGTCGGTCAAGCCAAAGCAGATGTGACCTTTGAGAGTGCCCGGATGGGTGCTGACCATGTACAAACTGGTTGTCATCGGACTGCGGTTATATCCAGTTGTACTGTAGGTCTATGCTACCCGCCTTTACCAATCCGCACTGACCAGCAGGTCGTGTGGAGGCCCTCGTCCGGCAGTGCGGCGCTCATCAAATTCCACTGGTGGAAATTCCACATTCCCATGGCTGGGAGCATTTTTAACAACCATTGAATATTTCAAACAAAGTGGTACATATTGCACGGCCCTGTAGAGATGACAAGGCTTCGTCTTTGTCAACCCTAGCCCCTACAATAAATGAATGCATGCAATTTGCAACACAACAGCAGTCTATGTAGCGAAAGGTTGATGGCACGCAGCACGGCTATTGGGAATAGAATAACGATCGCCCTCCGATTGCGAAGAGGTGAAATGACATTTAGAACAACACGATACGTTGAAGGCGTTTAATCGTCCTATTTGCGATCATTACAGAATGTGCTGTATGAAAGCTCATCTTCTTGGTTCTTTCGGTAAAGTCACGTAGAAGGGAAATAATAAAATAATAAAAATAAAACATAATAAAATAATTGTCACGACGTTTCGGCCACAACGCAAGCAGCCGTCCTCAGGTGAAGAACAATTCTGTCGGAAAGACAGCGTCTGAATGAACACCACCACGCTTGGCATAATACATAGTCTAATATTAAAATGTATAAGGTATAGGGTGGTGTATAGTAATACAGTATGTAATTTAATGTTAGGTTTGTCTATGGCAGTATATAGTACGGTGTAGACTCGTGTGATGTAAGAGAATAAAGTTTAGATGGAAGCATATTATATTTTTTGCGACATAGAATTGTAATGTATGACTTACTGCTAGTAGCTCAGCTTATTGGAGAGTATATTTAGTATACTGATGATACTATGTAGTTTATACTTTAGTTGTTTACGTGGTGGTTTAGTTACTGCAGCTACATACTATTAACATTCCTTCCCTTTAATAATGTTACCCCTATCCCCTCCCTTTGATGCTGCTAATCCTGCATAATGCACGGGCATAATGACTTTAAACCCCCCACCAAACCTCCTACGCATTTCACAAGTAGTACTAATCGCATATCTGCATTTCCCATAAATATGCTAAATTCCTATTGATATGCAAATTATGTTTGTCAAGGCGCTCTTCGCCCCTCCATCCCAGATTAAATAGTCGCTCCAAGCCTGGGGTGTTTCATTCAGACTCTGTCTTCTCGACAGAACTGTTCTCCAGCTGAGGACGGCTGCTTGCGTTGTGGCCGAAACGTCGTGAGAATTATTTTATTATGTTTTATTTTTATTATTTTATTATTTCCATTCTACGTAACTTTACTGAAAGAACCAAGAAGATGAATCCCTGCAGTCACGAAAGCTTTAAATCGAAATTTGCAGAGCTTCACTGCAAATACAGGAAGGGACGAGAGGTGAGGCAGCGACGAGCTCAGCCTCCCCTCTGATTGCGCAACACCTCAGTAACTGGATGGAACGGGGGCAATAAGCAGGTGCTTGTTACTATCTCTGTGTGTCACCAATGTAATGTTTGTAGACCCCTTCATTTTATGTCCTCGCCTTCCAGACGCCAGGTAACTTATTTCACGTGTCTGTGTATGAAGATATTTAGGCTCGCTGGTGTCGTCATAAAACTGCAATGAAAAAGCACCAGGGGAGGCAGCTATCACATCTGCCTCACCGAGGGGGGCGTGTCAGAAACGCCCCATCAGTGTGGACACGCCCCCCTCAGTGTGGACACACCCCCCTCAGTGAGGCAGCTATCACATCTGCCTCACTGAGGGGGGCGTGTCTTGAGCCCACGTGATTGACGCTCGCTCTCCCTCCACGTTAACCAGCTCTAGCAAAAAAATTCCAGCGGCTGCAAAAATGGAAAACGTTACATCTAACCTTAATATTTCTCAAAATTTGACTTTCAAAACAGGGAGTGATATACAATGGAAGACCAATGCCTGAGCTGAATGACCTAAGTTCAGAAGAAGGGACAGAAAATAACACGGTCGTTTCAAATGGAGTGGTACCAACGAAAAGACTGACTGTGTGGCCGTGTTGCGAAGAATCGCCTTTACTGCTTCCCCTGCCTTCTGTTCTCCGGTACCGACAACGATTGGACTAACGCGGGATTTTGTGACTTGAAAAATGTACCAAGGAGCCTCAACAATTATGAAAAATCGACAACTCACATTCAAAGTCAAATTGCTTAAAAACTTTTGAGCTTCAAGGATAGAACTGACTTTGAATGAACAGTGGAGATTAAATATCAGCATCCACAATGCTAAGGTAAAGGAAAACCGTGAGGTTTTAAAATACCTTATTAATGCGACCTGCTTCCTAGCCAAACAGGAATTAGCATAATTGTTTTTTTTACCCTTTTATCTGGCAACAAAACTGACACCTTTTTTACGAGGAGTCGTGTTTGCATAGACCACAATACCTGCAGTCATAATGCAAACAAAAAACATAACTCTGATAATGTATGCACTGTCCTTGAAGTTGATTGGTCCACACCCGAGACAGCGTTCCTTAGAGCCTAGTCTCACATGGTGTTGGACCAGATGACGCCAAAAGGCGCAGGTATTGTGGTCTATGTAAACATGACTCCTCGTAAAAAAAGGTGTCAGTTTTATTGCCAGATAAAAGGGTAAAAAAACTATTATCATATTTTTTACTGGCAAATGAGGTTCCAATAGAGGAATTAGCATTTCGTGGTAACGAGGATTCAAGCTCTTCTAATTGTGGCAACTATGTGGAGCTATTGCCTGGTTTTGCTGAGAAAGATGAAAAGTTAGCTAGACATTTGGAGACATCCACTGTGTTTTCTGGCTTATCAAACAGATTACAGAACGATTTAATCGAAGCAGTCGGTGAATTAATTAGAAGTGATATCAAAGAGGAGATGAACGCAGCCCCATTTGTTGCAGTCGAAGTAGACGAGACAACGGACATCACAAAGCCCAGGTCTCTGTAATGTTGCGTTACGTGGCTAAAAGTGAGGTGACTTGTGAGGTGAGGGAGGCGTTCTTGGGATTTGATGATGTCAGTGATGACAGACAAGCACCGGCTATTGCTGATTATGTTTTGGGAGTGTTGGGGAAACACAATTGCGTTGAAAAGCTGGTAACTCAGACTTATGACGGAGCCTCTGTGATGGCATCAGATCTTAGTGGGGTGCAGGCCAAGATTAAATAAAAGGTACCTGAAGCCATATTATGCACACAAATTTAACCTGGTGCTCTCGCATTCAGCAAATGTATGCCTGAGTGTAAAACGTCTTTTTAAACAGTTGAGGGACTTGCGACGTTTTTCAATAAGTCGACCAAGCGCACCCACCTACTGGACGATGTTGTGAAGCGGCGTTTACCAAGAGCAGCGCCCACGAGATGGAGCTCAAAATCTAGACTAGTTCAGACGATCAGCATGTACCAATCTGTTCTGCATGCTGTGTTCCGAATTATGAGCGAAAAGCCCGATGGTTGGGACAATGACACCCTGATGATGGCCGCCGGATATGATCTCTGGCTGTCAAAAAAGCATCAACCTGCTTATTCATAATGGCATATGAGGGCATTTTCAATGAAACCGATGTACTATTTCGTGTGCTGCAGAATAAAGTAATGGACATTGGATTTTGCTGTGCGCAAATCCGTGACACAATGGTGGTTGTGGAATGCCAAAGACAAGAGTTTGACAGTTTCTATGATCGATTCGAGCAGAAATGCGTCACTATCTCGGCCTCGCTGTGTGCTGCGTTGCAGAGCTAGCTGAGTATATAACCTCGCGTCTCCAATAAACCCTCAGAGCCAGGGTGAACATCTGACTCCGAACGTCATTTATTGAAATTGAACGAGAGGTAAAACTGGTAAGAAAACAGCACAGATATAGCATCTGTTAATACCCAGAAACACCAACACAATGAATAAACACCACAGCATCTAAACATTGTCTTATGAATGAGACATTTTGTTATTACAAGTTTGAATCCACTTACTCGATTAAGGGTAACAGTCACAACAAGGCAAGCTGCAGGCTTCATTGTCAACTAGGCCCCGCATTCATCGTAACAATTTGACAGCATTATAAAGGTCCTAACATTATAACAGTATTATAAAGGTCCTTCTAACATTATAGCAATATTGCCAATATTATAAGGACACAAACGAACTTACAGACAATGCTTCCCAAAGTCCCACAACGGACAACTGCGGCTGGCTTCACGTGGCCGCGATGTGTGCCGCCATCTTGAATTATGTCTGTAATGGCCGACTCCCGCGTGGTTCAGCGGAAACCTAAAATCGCAACTTCCTGGTCACGTGACCACCCGCTGGTTCAAAAACAGGAAATTCCTGCGTACACACGCCCCACATCTGCCGTGATGCAAGACACTTGCCGTGAAGCAGAAGAGTCACTCTTGGCCTGACCGACAATGCCCGAAGGTAACAGCTGATCAGAGAGAAGAGGAAAATAATGTTTAACAACATTCTGGACAATATCAGTGTTCAAATGAAAGCGAGGTTTGATCATTTCGGTGAGCTAACTTTCCTTGGTTTGGTTGATTGCACGAAATTTTATGAAACGTCACAACATTTCGATGACACCAAACTGCAGAGCCTATCGAAATATTCAAGGTACTTTGACTGTGTTAGACTAAAGGCTGACCTTATCGGATTGTATAGTTCACAAATGGTGAGGGACGAATGCAAATCACCCGGACAGCTCCTCAACTTTGTGGCGCGAGGCGACAAAGTCACTCCAGATGGTGGTGCTCACGATACCAGCTACAACAGCGTCCGTTGAAAGGTCGTGGTTCTCTGCTTTGAAACGACTCAAAACATACGGTCGGAATCGGACTGCACCAAGGACGACTTTCATCGCTGGCAATCATCTCTATTGAGACGGAGAGACTTTTAAAACTAAAAGAGAACAAAGAGGACTTCTACAACAAAGTCACTGACATATTTGTCCAGAAAGATAGGCGAATGGACTTCATTTACAAGTAAAGGTAAGGCCATGCAATATATATTTTCATTTGTGTTTAATGAGTATAAATAGTGGAACTGCATTCGCCTATAAAACGTGAATCGAATACGTAACTGACCTGTATGCGTGTGTTGTAAAGAATGCTGATATACAATATGAAACATACGACCGCCTAACCAATAGTCATTGTGCAACCTGCCAATTGAATGGTGAATTTAAGCTGCCTCTATCGAGTTCATATGTGTGTGAATCTGGCTCTGATACGAGCCAGCGCCTCCCCAACCATTGACCTCACGGCAAGTCACTGGCAGAGGAGCGGCGCTCACAACGACGAGCGGAGCGCCGGCAGGATAAACCGCAGCGATTTGGCACTGTAGGGGGCGCTGGTGGTGCATCGGCCACTCATCTCCATCAGTCGACCCGTGCCACCTGCTGGGCCTGTCCCGTGGCCTCCTGCCGGCATCTGTGAGACTTTGCCCGATGATGCTGGATGTAATAACCAGCGAAAAGTCGTACTCAAAAATTGTAAATGTTGTGGATTCACTCTTCAACACACCGGTGGGCTAACGTAGTGAACTATTTTGTCTTTTGTCAACGTGACACTTTTTTTGCTGATTGGTCGTGTCGGGTGGTGGAGGGTTACGACGCATTTATAAATAACGCGATCTCACCCAAAAACGTTTATTATGAATAACATTGGTCGCGAAAGCCTCCCACGTGTTAAACTCTTCTGTCTCGTCTGATCTCTCTCTGTCTCTCTCGTGCAGAGCTTGGAGAGCGACGCGCTGGAGTGTGGCTGGACCTACTCCAGGGAGCCCAAGAGGGGCAGGGATCGTGACGTCTGCTCCATCCTGTGACCTCCCATCCAGTGACCATGGCTATAGATGGCATTGGGGGGGGGGGGGCTCGTTATAAGTTATCTGGGTCGATATGTCAACGCCTCCCTTTGTGACGTGGTGAGACTGTAGTAGTTTCGCGTGTCAGAGTTCTTTTGCTCTCTAGGTTGGATAAGTGAACCATTGAAAGATTAGTCCCCTTTTTAAAATAAAATAAAACTTTGACGTTTTTACCGCGTGGATACTTCACCGTTGTCCAGAAGCCTCCCTGAGGTATAGGACGGGCAAGTGAACACGTGTAGTGAGTCCAACTGAGTTGCAGACGTTGTCTTTGGAGCAACACGTTCATTAACTATTTGCACAACATAATCCAGGGCTATGAACACAACATATAAATGAGTTGTACGCCTTTTGGCGTCATCTGGTCCAACACCAATGGAGACTAGGCTCTAAGAAAAGCTGTCTCGGGTGTGGACCAATCAACTTCAAGAACAGTGCATATCATTATCAGAGTTGTTTCTTTTTGTTTGTATTTTGACTGCTGTGTTGTGGTTATTGCAAACATGAAGCCTTGTATAAAGGTGTCAGTTTTGTACCAGTTTAAAGGGTAAAAACCTACTACTATAGTGTATAGTAGTGTAGTAGTGTGTAGTAGTGTGGTAGTTTAGTAATGTATAGTAGTGTATAGTAGTGTAGTAGTGTATAGTAGTGTAGTAATGTATAGTAGTGTTGTAGGTTATACTAATGTAGTGGTGTGGTAGTTTAGTAATGTATAGTAGTGTTGTAGTGTAGTAGTGTATAGTAGTGTAGTAGTGTATAGTAGTGTTGTAGTGTATAGCAGTGCAGTAGTGTATAGTAGTGTTGTAGTGTATAGTAGTGTAGTGTATAGTGTAGTAGTGTATCGTATAGTAGTATGGTAGTGTATAGTAATGTAGTAGTGTATAGTGTAGTGGTGTATAGTGTAGTAGTGTATAATAGTGCAGTAGTGTATAGTAGTGTTGTAGTGTATAGTGTAGTAGTGTATAGTAGTTTAGTAGTGTATAGTAGTGTTGTAGTGTATAGTAATGTAGTAGTGTGGTAGTTTAGTAATGTATAGTAGAGTGGTAGTGTATAGTAGTGTAGTAGTGTATAGTAGTGTAGTGTATAGTGTAGTAGTGTATCGTATAGTAGTGTGGTAGTGTATAGTAATGTAGTAGTGTATAGTGTAGTGGTGTATAGTGTAGTAGTGTATAGTAGTGTTGTAGTGTATAGTAATGTAGTAGTGTATAGTAGTGTTGTAGTGTATAGTAATGTAGTAGTGTGGTAGTTTAGTAATGTATAGTAGAGTGGTAGTGTATAGTAGTGTAGTAGTGTATAGTAGTGTAGTAGTGTATAGTATAGTAGTGTATAGTGTAGTAGTGTATAGTAGTGTAGTAGTGTATAGTAGTGTTGTAGTGTATAATAATGTAGTAGTGTGGTAGTTTAGTAGTGTATAGTAGAGTGGTAGTGTATAGTTGTGTAGTAGTGTATAGTAATGTAGTAGTGTGGTAGTGTAGTAATGTATAGTAGAGTGGTAGTGTATAGTAGTGTTGTAGTGTATACTAATGTAGTAGTGTATAGTGTAGTGGTGTATAGTGTTGTATATGTGGGTTATCAAAATTTGTTATGTTGTATGCGTGCGTGGGTGAAATTATTATGTTGTATATGTGGGTTATGAATATTCAGTGAAAATAATAATAATCAAATGAAATTTGGCCAAATGTGTAATTATCCGGAAATATGTTAATTTATGTAATTATGCACATTTAATTATGCCAATTCGAGAGGTAATCGTAGTAATTATGCGAGTGGGTGTAATTATGATAATGCAAGTCGTTATGATAACCAGACCCCGCCTCGGTGACGAGGGTGGGTTATCGATCGGAATAAGGCAATTAATCGTATGCAGTTATGCAGGTGTGGTGTAAGTATGCAAGATTAACTTAGATTCTTCACTCGGCATCGTTGTCTAGGTTCGTCTCATTCTCGCTTTAACATTCCCAGAGTGGGTATTCGTGGTTATATTTAGGTCCCCGGTTCACCCCGTTATCGCTTTAACATTTACTGAGTATGTATTAGTGTGTTTATTAAGGTCACCAAGTTCAGATCTTAACGCAGAAGCAGATCTTATGCATAGATTTCAGGAAAGAATCACACAACCACTTCTGTATTAATCAATTTATTACTAATTCAACCTCAACTATGATATAGTATGCGAACTCTCAATCCCGGAACGTCAACACGGCATCAATACAGTATCATCAACGATTGTCTGATTTCACTTTGACAACGGCACATGGATCCCGCATAACGCGATGGTTGTTAGTGAGAGAGAGAGTCGTTAAAATATGCAAATACTATGCTAAGAAAAACCTTAACGTTAATGAATGATTATACTCAATATTGTTCACGCAGTACCGCACTCCTTATTGATCATACGCAACCCTTATCACGTTGTTAGCACCTTGGGTCACGGGACAGTTGAATATTCTGTAGAGGATGCGAGTACGTGCGGCGATTATGACTGAAAGATACTTGAAAGATTATACGGCGATAAAAAACACAATCAAAACAGTTATTATTCTTAAAGGCACCAATCTCAACAGATACATCGGCAGGTTATCTGACAACAGAATGGCTCGGAGTAAGGGCCTGCGACGGTGCTCCTTTTCCGAAGATCGTTATCTTATACCAAGTTTACTAATTGGGGACCAGATCACCTGATAAGGATCTGGTGGGCCACCACTCCCCACGTGAGCGTGGCTCGGCGGAAGGAGGTGCCAAGAATCAATTCGTATTGATGGATCTGTTGGGAATTTATGCGATTAAGAGTACAGCCCACTAAATATTAAAGATAAAAATTACGAATACTCTTATAAACGACGGATGGCCATCACTCGGTCTCGTTGTGATGCCTTCACAGCCACGGATGGCTTATGGGTTCGAGTGTGTTTGAGTGGTAAGAGTTGTCTTGAATAGTCAGTGTTCGGAGTCGGTTCTTTATGTCAAACAGACGCCTGGTGGTCGTGTGGTGAGGGGGCGGTGCGCGTCATACGTATCAGTCGCTCCCCTGTCACCGTGGTGAACTGGTTCGGATGCCCGTTGATACGCTGTCGCAGTTTGGAACCCGGTCGGTAGGTGGCGCCCACAGCTCGCTCGCAGCGTGCAGTGTTGGGTCATCGACCAGGGTGAGCACGGAGCCTCGTCGCCAAACCGCGATCCTCACCACTCCGGCGGCAGCAGAGACCTCCGACTCGGCAGAGGTTGACCCACGCAGGCCTAGTTGAGCTGTCAAGCGGGTCTTGCCCGCCTGCAGAGGAGATGGGGAGCCGCTTGAGTCGAGCCCCGAGAGCCGGCTCCGGTGAGCCGATTGAACTCGGCTGAGTCCCAGACGAGCTGAAGAGTCGAGCCGACCCGCTGGTCGCAGCTCGCTCCTGAGTCGACCCTCCCGGTCGAGCTGAAGATGAGTCGAGCCGACCCGCTGGTCGCAGCTCGCTCCTGAGTCGACCCTCCCGGTCGAGCTGAAGATGAGTCGAGCCGACCCGCTGGTCGCAGCTCGCTCCTGAGTCGACCCTCCCGGTCGAGCTGAAGATGAGTCGAGCCGACCCGCTGGTCGCAGCTCGCTCCTGAGTCGACCCTCCCGGTCGAGCTGAAGATGAGTCGAGCCGACCCGCTGGTCGCAGCTCGCTCCTGAGTCGACCCTCCCGGTCGAGCTGGTTTCCAATGCTCAGGGTCCTTTCTTTTATGCCGAAAAATCCCTTTGGATCCTGCCCACAAGGCGGGGTTTCTTTCGATTTTTGCTGTGTCAGGATCTGTCCGTAGGTAGGTGTGTCCATGTGTGTGTCCGTACGTCCGTATGTCCTTGTGTGCATCACCCACGGTATATTCCGTTGTCATACTCCCTCCATAAAATCCACGAGCAAACAATCAGATGTTACAAATTGCCTCGAAGTCGTCTCTCTGTCTGGGTGCGATATTATCTCTTGTCTGGCCTTCTTCATGAACCAAAACACAGACGTTACAAATCGTCTCATAGGCGTCTTTGTCCGTGTTGCACGACCTGGAGGGAGGGGCAACACTCCCTCCGACCCTCACCGACGCACAAAGAAATGGTTAAAAAGTTTTAACATTTGTCCCTTACCATTTCACAGTTATGATTCTGTATGTAACCTAAGGTCTGTCGTTTCCCATCGTGGTGCTTGACTCAAGTGGAGGTGTTTCCCCGAGCGTATACACTCCTATCCCGCGCTGCGGGGATACAAAGACGGCCGGGATCTCCCTTTCTCTCCGACCCTGGGTTTAACATCGCTCTTTTATTATGTATTTTATATTCGACCTGGTGGTGATTCATCCCGTTATCCTGGCTTTTCCATAAGTTTTACTTTTGTCTTTTCATGCATATGCTTATTATTATTAATTTATTTCCGATATCTTAGGTTAAGGGGTAAGTTTCTTGATCCTAGGAATTCGTATTCCTTGGTGTCTGCATGGTTATATAAGCGGAATATAGTTTACGGTGAATAGCGTTAACATTGATGTTATGTACGATATTATGTATTGTGATGTCTTTAACTTAACTTGTTTGTCAGGGCTTTACTGACATGAAGTTGCATTTCATAGCCCCGCAGTCTTTGCCCCACCCTATCTCTGCTCGCCGTTGTTGTTGCTGTCCAGCTGACGCCGTTAACTCAAGGCCTCATTAATTTCCGTCACTCCTTGTAGGTGAGGGCGGTTGAACCTTGGAGTCAGTTCTGGTTTTTGTCTGCCTGCTTCTTCTTGTGTCCCCTGACCCCGGGAGTTATTATTTCAACTTTTATGGCCTGTCGAAGCCCGACTCGCTGTTGCTGGGCTGGTGGGTCGCTGGGTTGGTGTCGTTCCCGGCTTTTTGCTTACGTTTGCAGTTCGCCGTGCTCTTAATTTCCTTCCCTCTTCAACCTTATATCGACTATTCGCTCCTGTCTGGGTGCGATTCAATTTTGACTTAGGAAGGTTCTGATTGTCATATGCTTCGGGTCGAGTTGTATAGATGGAAATAACATTTCATATTGACTTAATGATGGTGATGGTTCAGTAGGCGTAACTTGTGGCCTGGTTTAATTGGAGTGGGTGTGAATATCAATAACTTTAGCCTACCCTGTTGTTAAATTCCGACTTTAACGTTACTTTAATAGCAATACAGAATAATTGAGCTTTTTGTCTTAACTAGGCGAACGCGAACTTCTGGTGACCCCCGTAGCCTTGTTGTTCAGCTGAGTCTGCATCCTTGAGAGATATACAACACTCTTATTCGTCTCACTGTGGCCATCCAACCTTCTGCTCTGGGAGTGTTATTAAATCAGCTCCCTCCCCTGTGCACACAGCCTTGAGCTGACCCACTTCCTTGGCCTTTTTGGGTTTATCTTTGCTCCCTCAGCTGCAGGAGGACAAGGCGTATTTCTACCTCCTCCCTGTGTGCACGTGTTCCAACTAGCTCGGAATCCCTAAACACACAATCAGTGATGATTCCTGGCTTTCTGTGGTTGTGATTTAGACAAAGGCGCCTCTGTTCCCTTCCATTGCCTTTGAGTTGACACTGCCCTATTATTCGCCCATGTGCTGAGGTCATAGAATTCGTTTTGACTTCAGTAATATTAACATTCAGTATTGGATTAGCAAATGGCAATGGTTCATTGATGTAGCTCGCAGCCTGGTCTCCAATTTGAGCGAGCGCGAGGATCGATAATTTAGCCTACTCTGTTGTTGAATTTCGAATTTTGACGTTACTTTAAAACCATGCAGGATGGTTGGGCTTTTTGCCTTAACTATGTCTGGCTGACTCTCCCCCTGTCTCTGCCGCCTACACGGGTGACATGTGCCCGTTCATCAGGCCTTATCTTTCCTTGAAGCAAGGTTGCAAATTCTGCCATCCTAGCCCTCCTCCAGTTCATTACTTAACAACCCCTGGTGTTTTGCAGTTTGCTGCGCTTTGGTGTGTTTTCATTCATTATAAAAAAACAAGTAAAAAGATAATATATAAAAATATCATCAAATATTATTAATATCAATTTTGGAAGAAGGGGTTAGTATACAACAATAGTGTAGTAGTGTATAGTAGTGTTGTAGTGTATAGTAATGTAGTAGTGTGGTAGTTTAGCAGTGTATAGTAGAGTGGTAGTGTATAGTAGTGTAGTAGTATATAGTAGTGTTGTAGTGTATAGTAGTGTATAGTAGTGTAGTAGTGTATAGTAATGTAGTAGTGTGGTAGTTTAGTAATGTATAGTAGTGTAGTAGTGTATAGTAGTGTAGTAGTGTATAGTAATGTAGTAGTGTGGTAGTTTAGTAATGTATAGTAGAGTGGTAGTGTATAGTAGTGTAGTAGTGTATAGTAGTGTTGTAGTGTATAGTAGAGTGGTAGTGTATAGTAGTGTTGTAGTGTATAGTGTAGTAGTGTATAGTAGTGTTGTAGTGTATAGTAATGTAGTAGTGTGGTAGTTTAGTAGTGTGTAGTAGAGTGGTAGTGTATAGTAGTGTTGTAGTGTATAGTAGTGTTGTAGTGTATAGTAGAGTGGTAGTGTATAGTAAAGTAGTAGTGTATAGTAGTGTAGTAGTGTATAGTGTATTAATGTGTAGTAGAGTGGTAGTGTATAGTAGTATAGTAGTGTATAGTGTAATAATGTGTAGCAATGTATAGTCGTATAGTAGTGTGGTAGTTTAGTAATGTATAGTAGAGTGGTAGTGTATAGTAGTGGAGTAGTGTATAGTGTAATAATGTGTAGTAGTGTATAGTCGTGTACTAGTGTGGTAGTGTAATAGTCGTGTAATTGTGTGTAGTAGTGTATAGTCGTATAGTAGTGTTGTAGTGTATAGTTGTGTAGTAATGTGTACTAGTGTGGTAGTCGTATAGTAGTGTGGTAGTGTATAGTAGTGTAGTAGTGTATAGTAGAGTGGTAGTGTATAGTAGTGTATAGTGTAGTAATGTGTAGTAGTGTATAGTCGTATAGTAGTGTGGTATAGTGTATAGTCGTGTAATAATGTGTAGTAGTGTATAGTCGTATAGTAGTGTAGTAGTGTATAGTCGTGTGGTAGTGTATAGTGTAATAATGTATAGTAGAGTGGTAGTGTATAGTAGTGTGGTAGTGTACAGTCGTGTAATAATGTGTAGTAGTGTATAGTAGTGTGGTAGTGTATAGTGGTGTAATAATGTGTAGTAGTGTTGTAGTGTATAGTAATGTAGTAGTGTGGTAGTTTAGTCATGTATAGTAGTATTGGAGTGTAGTAGTGTATAGTAGTGTAGAAGTGTATAGTAATGTAGTAGTGTATAGTAGTGTTGTAGTGTATAGTAGTGTAGTAGTGTAAAGTGTATTAATGTGTAGTAGAGTGGTAGTTTGGTAGTTTAGTAATGTATAGTAGAGTGGTAGTGTATAGTAGTGGAGTAGTGTATAGTGATGTAACAAAATGCTGCAAATGAGGCCGAGCCTCTGCCATGTAGATGGTAATAGACTACATAACAAATGACTGAGCCTTTATTATCTTCTCGTTGCATTTGCTTACGTGCAGTTTGCCGTTCTCTGTGTGCTATGTACGTGGTGTCCCCCTGTGTGTTCCCTCGCTACATGTTTCACCCCATTTCCACCTGATGATGAGTGCTTGTGTTGCGTTCGAAAAGTCGTGATTTATTTTAATTTAATTTATTTACATTTTATTTTATTTCTACATACGTGACTTTACCGAAAAAAACAATGAGTATAGTAATGTAGTAGTGTATAGTGTATAGTAATGTAGTAATGTGTAGTAGTAGTGTAGTAGTGTATAGTAATGTAGTAGTGTATAGTCGTGTCGTAATGTGTAGTAGTGTATAGTGTAGTAATGTGTAGTAGTGTGGTAGTGTATATGTAGTGACGACAGGGACAGTCGAGCTTGAGGCAACACCCGTTTATTAACACTTACGTAGGTACAGCGTATAACAGAAGTGGTAGCGGCCCCTTCACCTGTTTATTAAGGGTAAGTAATCCCAGGCTAGCTTCCGCTTATTCTCACACCCGTCCTTTCAAGTCGGCCCTTAGAAGGACGTCGACCTTCGCGGCTCTGGAGTCACACCGCTGGCTTGCTCTGGCCGGCCCTTAGAAGAACAGCGACCAGAGGAGTTCCAGGGACTAGCTGTCTGGCCTTCGATCTTCACTGGTTCTTCATCTTGACCCGTTCCCAACGTCTGCCTCGAGCTCCCTGGCTCTCCGCCTTTTATACCAACTTGCCACCGAGGGGCGGGGCTGTGTGGGATCACAGCATCCCCCCACAGCCCCCCCAGGGTGGTCACCGTTTGCGGACGTGGATGTGGACATCCCTGTGTAACCGTCCGTTTTCCTCCTGTAACACCCCCTACATATAGTAGTGTGGTAGTGTATAGTAGTGTGGTAGTGTATAGTGTAGTAGTGTATGGTAATGTAGTAGTGTCTAGTGCAGGGGTCCTCAAACTACGGCCCGCGGGCCACATGCGGCCCGCCGAGGACATTTATCCGGCCCATGGTCACTAATTGGGCTGCGCTGGTGAGCACTCATTGGGCTGCGGTGGTGGGCACTGATTGGGCTGCGGTGGCGAGCACTGATTTGGCTGCGCTGGTGAGCACTGATTGAGCTGCGGCGGTGGGCACTGATTGAGCTGCGGCTGTGGGCACTCATTGGGCTGCGCTGGTGAATGGTTCAATGGGCCAATTGACTGGACTTGCCCCCCAGGCCTAAGGCTGCCAGCCCTCCCCTGGCTGCGCTTGACTGGCTCTCCCTCCCTCAGCTCCCTCACTTGCCCCTCGGCTCCACTCCCACTGTTTTCCCGTGCTGGTCAGTGACAGACAGCCGAGGAGTAGGAAACCCAATTTAAATGACAGTAAGTGCATTTATATTCTGATTGCTATTCAGTTGTATGAGGTTATATGTTGTATGTTGTGTAAGCCCCGGTTCATACTGTTGCAATCTCTGAGCAGTGCGAGTTCAGCCATATGTTTGTATGGCTGAACTTGCATTAGATTCGGAAGAAAAAAGGCACATGTGCCTTCTTTTTTCCTGCAGTGGAATCGGATCGCATGGGTCTTCTCCCCCATGCGATCAGATTCTTATGCGAGTTCGCAGATCGCACTGCGATCTGTGAACAAAACTGCAGGTGTAATTAACTTTTAATGGCACCCGCACCAGTGTGAGCCTGGGGTAAAAGCGGAGTTCCCCCAATCAGACTGCATTGATGGGCAGTGCAGTCTGTATGTCTCTGTGTGGGCAAAGTTATTGCTGGTATATTGTTTTTGTAGCGCTGTATATATATATTGGTATTTTACTAATAGCAATTTTGACTCCCTAGGAAACAATGATGTTAAGAAAGAGAAAAATTGACTCGGAGTGTAGGATATTCAAAGAACAGTGGACTTATGATTACTTTTTCATGCAGTACAAGGAAAGAGCTGTGTGTCTGATATGCCAGAATATAGTGTCTGTGTTCAAAGAATACAATTTACGTCGACACTATGAAACTCAACATAAAGATAAATATGATTGTTTGGTCGGAGAAGTGAGAAAAGATAAAATATTAAAACTGAAAAATACATTAACAACTCAGCAAAATACTTTTGTGAAGCAGAAGCAGCTAAATATTTCATCACTGCGAGCAAGTTTTCAAGTTGCCAAGCTAATCGCGTGCACTGGCAGACCATTCGTGGAGGGAGAATTTGTTAAAGAATGCCTTCTTTCTGTTGCCAAAGAGATGTGTCCAGAGAAGGCCGATTTATTTAGTACAGTGAGTCTTTCAGGACCTACAATTACACGGAGGATTGAAGAAATGGGAGACAATTTGCATCAGCATTTGCAAAACTCCACAAAAAAACTTTTCAATTTTTCCTTGGCACTCGACGAAAGCAATGATGTTCGTGATTCTGCACAACTTCTAATTTTTATTCATGGGACGAATGACTATTTCGGAGTGACAGAAGAGCTTGCTGCACTGAAAAGCATCAAAGGAACAACTACAGGAGAGGATATCTATGAAAAGGTTTGCCAAACTGTGAATGGCTTGGAGCTGAACTGGGCTAAACTAGCCAGTGTGACAACTGATGGTGCTCCTAGCATGGTGGGGTCTAAGAAAGGAGTAATTACTCTCATTAACCAAGAGATGGACAAATATAACCATTCTCATCCAATAGCCATACACTGCCTCATCCACCAACAAGCGCTGTGTAGTAAATCACTGAAGTGGGACTCTGTTATGAAAATTGTGGTATCTTGTGTTAACTTCATTAGAGCTCATGCACTAAACCAGACAATTTCAGGAATTTCTGTCTGAGCTAAATGTTGACTATGACGATGTTCTGTACTACACAGAAGTCCGTTGGCTGAGTCGATTGAGAGCTTTGAAACGTTTCTATGACTTACTTCCACAGATTACAGCTTTTCTGCTTTCAAAAAACAAAGAAGTACCAGAGCTCAATGATGCAGAATGGAAATGGCACCTTGCCTTTCTGACACATGTAACAGAGCTACTCAACAGTTTCAATGTGCAACTTCAAGGAAAGGGGAAGCTCATCTGTGATATGCAATCACATGTCAAAGCATTTGAAGTAAAATTAGGCCTCCTCATCAAACAAGTGAAGGAGGAAAACTTCTGCCATCTCCCCACAACTCAAAATCTGTTAGCGGAAAAACCATTGGTTGCATTCCCAAACAAAACATGTGTGGATTCACTGGAAAAATTGCAAAAGGAGTTCCAATTTAGATTTAAAGAGCTTCATCTCCATGAACAGGACATACAGCTTTTCCGTAACCCATTTTCTATTGACATTGAAAATGTGGATACAATTTACCAAATGGAACTGGCTGAACTGCAGAATTGTGACTCTCTGAAAGACGGATTCAAGTCAAGCAGCCTTCATAATTTATATGCATCTCTCTCCTCTGAGACATATCCTCATCTCAGGAACCATGCACTCAAAATGGCAACCATCTTTGGCAGCACTTATGTCTGTGAACAGACTTTTTCCAGAATGAAACATTTGAAATCTCCAACCAGATCTAGACTAACGGATGCACACTTGCATCACTTGTTACGACTAGCAGTGACAAATATGGAACCGGACATTGACCATCTCATTAGCCAAAAGCAGGCCCATAGGTCCCATTGAAATACTGGCAAGTTTGTTGATTTAACTTTACTTGTTCTTCATTTCAAATATTGTATTTGTTCCCGTTTTGTTTCTTCACTTCAAAATAAGATATATGCAGTGTGCATAGGAATAT
Organism: Lampetra planeri; assembly: GCF_965212315.1. Lineage (NCBI taxonomy): Eukaryota > Metazoa > Chordata > Hyperoartia > Petromyzontiformes > Petromyzontidae > Lampetra > Lampetra planeri. Next base: position 3,542,613 of record NC_136161.1, read on the forward strand.
GTTGATAGTTTTTTTTAACTATAGTCCGGCCCTCCAACGGTCTGAGGGACAGTGAACTGGCCCCCTGTTTAAAATGTTTGAGGACCCCTAGTCTAGTGTATACTAATGTAGTAATGTGTAGTAATGTATAGTCGTATAGTAGTTTGGTAGTATGTAGTCGTGTATAGTGTAGTAGTGTATAGTAGTGTATGAAAATATATAAACACCCAGGTCTGTCATTCTGTAATTCTGTCATTGTGTGATTAACGCGGCACGGATTGGTTGAAGTGCGTCACGTGACCGGGACCAAGCAGCCAACCAGAGGTGCGCCCCTCACAAACATGTACGCCTCCGATAACGCAAGTATGGCGGTGACGTCAGATCTCTATCACAACACCTCAGCCGCGTTCGTGTGTAATTACGTCACGCCTCCAACCTTGCCGTAAATTTTTTTCTCAATTTTCAAAAACATCTACAACTCTTTAAAGCGCCGACTTATATTTGAGGCAAAATTACACAAGTTCTTTTTTATATTTTATTTAATATCGCAAGTGCCAAATCATCCTAACAGTTATTTCAGTGATTAATAAGCCATAGCTCTTAGAAGTTAATTTAAATATCACGCTTAAAGTTAAAATACATTTTCATTCAATCACATTAAAGTTACATCGCGGGACAAAAATGGTGTGGAGAGTGAAAGTTTTAAGTGAAAGCCACGTAAAGCCGCTCTTATTCGACTTATTTTTTTTTTGACAACTGAAATTGTTTATTACATTCACACATTGTCACTCATTGTCGAAGAAAGTTCAAATTTGGTTATGCAATAGTACGACAGATTTCATAAGGAGCCCTGGTGTTGCCATATTGGAAACCCCACATTGAGTTTCCCGGCTAATGCTTTAAAACAGGTAATCAATTACAAATGTACAACTCAAAACAAAGGAATACATTTTCACATTCCTTAGGTCTTTTGGTAAAGCAACGTAGATAAGTTCAAAAAATAATAAAATAAACAACTATGACGTTTCGATTGCAACCCAAGCTACCGTCATCAGGTGGAATAAGGGGGGGGGGGCACTAAAGGCAAGCCGTTTTAAAGGTTCAAAACGGGCGCTTGGGCCACGCCCACCCCAAACCTCCAAAACAGCTTGCCCCTATACTCTTTGGGTCCTTCGGTAAAGCCACGGAGACAGAAAAAAACATAAACAATTATTGAAAATTCTCAAGTACAGCAAATACGTTCGCGTTCTTTTTACAGTACTCTACTTTTGACGGTAAAACACACGTGTAATACATACACATATATTAGGTACGGACATGTACACACGGTTCTAATTACATGAGTACTGTAGCTTTTTTGGTGCTTAAATCCACTGCCCCACCGCACGCTGTGCGAGTGGATCGTAAGGATTTACTTGACCAGCCTGTTGGGGGCCGCCGCAGGCTGTGGTTGTACGGGGCCACCGCATGCGAGAGCGGTGACCCCGTTCAAGGGGACAGCAGTTGACGCCCCGCCGCTACGCTTGCATTCCCCACGTAACCTCAGAAGAGGAACTAGAAAATCCGACGGGGGGGAGTGGGCGTCCCAACCACCACGAATGATGCCGGCTGTCATTTAAGAGCCCGCGCCAACGGGAAATGTTCCATCGCAACCCCTCTTGGTGACTCGCCATCAGCAGCATCAGCAGCATCGATAGTAACATCAGCATCGTCACGATCACCACCACCACCATGGCAGAACAGAGTCGGCCCGGCATGGGTCAGCACCTGGGCACATTTTGGGAGGATATCGTGAAGAGCATCCCTCTGAGCAACGGCTTTGCCGCTCTGCTCATGACCGGACTTCAAGAAGTCTTCAACGAAATCACTGAATGCCCCTGCAGCTTTGGCAAGGAGTTTGGCTTGCTCACGCTCCTGGGTCCCATTGTCATCTTGGTCGTGTCCCTCCTCACCCTCACCTACGAGGCGCTCATAGATTGCTGTGGCCACGGCAAGTGTATGCGTCTCGCGCGCAACTTCGCGCTCACGTTCGTGGCCTCCGTGGCGTGGCTGTCCATGGCGCTGCTCAACTCGGAGGCGTTGTGCTGCATCCAAGGTGGCTACCCCAGCGACTCGCCGTGCCTCGTGGGGAGAAACGCAACGAACAACGTGGTGCTATACGAGAAGTGCATCTCGGACTCTCAGGTACGGTGATCCCCACACACCGCCTCCGTTCCGAAAAAACAACTTCCCCCCTCCCGCTCCTCCAACTGAGATATCCCTGCAGTGTCTGTGTATCACCTGTGTCTGTGTGTCTGTGTGTCTACATCACCTGTGTCTGTGTATCACCTGTGTCTGTGTGTCTGTGTGTCTACATCACCTGTGTCTGTGTATCACCTGTGTCTGTGTGTCTACATCACCTGTGTCTGTGTGCATCACCTGTGTCTGTGTGCATCACCTGTTTCTGTGTGCATCACCTGTCTGTGTGCATCACCTGTGTTTGTGTGTCTGTGTGTCTACATCACCTGTGTCTGTGTGCATCACCTGTTTCTGTGTGCATTACCTGTGTCTGTGTCTACATCACCTGTGTCTGTGCATCACCTGTGTCTGTGTGCATCACCTGCGTCTGTGTGCATCACCTGTGTCTGTGTGCATCACCTGTTTCTGTGTGCATCGTCTGTGTGTGTCTGTGCGCATCACCTGTGTCTGTGTGTCTCTCCGCGCTGTCTGGGCACAACGAGGGAGGTGCAGAATTTGCGGTTTGTGAACTCGGCCCTTTTGTTCCACAGCTCTATGGAGTGCGCCTGATGACGTATGGTGGCGCCATCTCCTCCATCGTCCTTAAGATCGTCCAAGCCAAATGCGGACATCTCAACTCCGTTCAAGACCCAAATGTCCCTCTGCAGTCAGTGGGTCAGTAGAAGAATCCGGGACCATCTCCATGACTACCGAGGGTTTCTCAGTTCGACCTCGTTCCCTACCCCTAAACGTCGCTAAATCTTCCTTCGAAAAAAATATTATCCTGAAGTGGAACATTGGTGCAGGATACAACCGCATTTGCAAAATGTGATTTGTGACTCTTTGATCCTTACCCGCGTAATTTCCACAGTTTCATGTTCCATGCATTGAGGGACTACTACTGCTGTGTGATGTTGTCTTGGTGTGGTCAGGGACTGTTTTTGTTGTCTTGGTGTGGTCTGGTACTGTTGTTGTTTTTTCAAGTTTCATTTATTAGGTGTAGCCCTGTGAGCCATGCGGCTCTTAAGTCGGGTGCAACCGCAACAAACAAAATATGAACTCTCAAAGCAACGACGCGCAACAGAAACATCCTGGAAAAACCAGCAAATCTTTAAAAAAACGCTGTGCAAAAATCCCAGTGCGATGCAAGTCAAACAATAACTATAAGACAATTTAGATTACCCATGTTTTCGAAATCACCAAAATAACGCTATAAAACAATGTAACAACAGTAATCATAGGAACTGTTATTTAAATGTAAAAATAAACAATATACTGTATAACATGTACGACCAAACTTGCAGCCAGAGCTGGCAGCATGATACTCCCAGTGTATGATGTGTGAGTGAGTCAGTGGTAGTGTGAGTGGGTGTATGATGTGTGAGTGAGTCAGTGTAAGATGAGTGAGTGTATCACGGCCTCCTCCCCTCGGCTCCATCGGCCCCGTCGGCTCCCTCGGCTCGCGCCTCTCACCCATCACAAACGGCCCCACCAGCCACTGGGAGCGCGCGCCTCAGGCGGCCATCCCACGTCGCAGGCCTCCTCCCCGCCATTGCGGCCAAGAAGCTGCGTCATCGCAGGAGCTTCTCCTCGGCCAAGAGATGCGAGTAGAGCCGATGCCTCCTGCGGGGCCGCCGAGGCCGCACACCCAGCGCCTCATCCTCTGAGCCCGAAGTGGCCCAGGCCTCGGAGCTAGAACTCTGGCCTGGCCAGGGCGAGCCGAGCCCCACCGCCGAGCCAGGCGAGACCGAGGCTCCCCAGGGCACCAGGCCACATTGCTGGGACACCACCACGACCACTGTCACCTCCTAACCCCTCACACTCATTCCCTTACACACTCCCCCACACACTAATTCCCTCACACACTCACCCCCTAACCCCTCACACACACTCATTCCCCTCCATACTCCCTCACACACTCATTCATTGTTGTCTTGGTGTGGTCTGGGACTTGTTGTTGTCTACTGGTACCTGTTTACACTATGAGATCTCTTTTACCAGTGGCAAAATATAGTAGTAGGGTAAAGGGTAAAAACCTACTACTATACTGGTACCTGCTGTGTGTGTTTGTGGGAGCTGTGTGTGTAATGTGGCTCTCTCGACATATTTTGGTCACAACAAAATATCTCTTCACCTTTTGAAATGATAAAAAAGAGGATTCTGATTCTGGTTGAATGGGTGGGTAGGTGGGTGGGTAAGGAGAGGGCGCTGTGGTGGCTGGGAGATGTTTACTCTCTCGCCTGGTACGCAGGAGGTCCTGGGCTCGATCCCGACCCTGACGACACCCCTTCTGTGTATTTGCAGTTTACATCTCTCTCTCCCTGTGGTTGCGTCGATTTTTCTCCGGGTCCTCCTGTTTTTCCTTCCACATTTAGAATCAACGTCACGCGTTTAGAGTATTGGGTTGACATAAATGTCCACGTGGTGATTAGCCACTTCGTTGAGATATCATTTGTGGCCATGTCGCTTCTGAAAAAGAGCTCCATAGCTCGGTGGGCCTCACCTGGTCAAATAAAAATATATTATAGTGTTGGGTAGGTAGCTGGGTGTGTGTATGCAGGTGGATGAGTGAGTGGGTGAGTAGGTAGTTGGATGGGAGAGTAGAAAGATGGGTGAGTAGGTAGGGGTGAGGTGGGTGGGTGAGTGGGGGGAGCGGGCAGCAGCAGGGATCCAGGCCTCTAACCTCACCAAGACTGCCAGCTGAGGCTTCTGTGCTGACCTCCCAGCTGAAGTTCAGTGCAGCAGATCTGCTGTGCAGACAACGCCTCTGTGGGCTGTGTGTGTAAGGATTGTGTAGAGCCATCGGCACGAGTCGGGTTCTTACTTGACACCACCTGCATATGGCTGTTATGCAGGTTGCTTCAAACAAATGTTTCCAATTTTGAGAATTTGTAACAATACCCACGAGAAATTCGCCTCCGGGCTCTGGAGACCACCTGAAGCTTCCAATGATGGCGAACAAGTGGAGACTGACTTTTGGAAGCTATTAACATTACATTTGTTATCACGTTACAGAGTAGTAGTATCATTATCCGTTCTTTTTTCCATTAAAGACGATAGTCCCATATAAGCGTTAACATTTGAGGTGCTGCTCGCATCTCCCTTGTCGCGTGCTCGTCGTTGTTTGCTTTGGCAGTGGCTCGTCGTGATCCGTTGACCAAATAAAAAAAGTGCGCCGACTCCGTTTATTTTCTTCCAGAAATTAGCTTAACCTCGGATGTCCACGTGGTTCATCACCCGCAGGGTCAAGGTGAAGACGGAGTAGGACACCGCAAGAATGTAAACTGAATCGCGGCTATGACAAAAATCGGACATTGGCATAACATTCATTTATAAGTATAGAAAATAAATTGGGTAAAAAACTAGTGGATAATCTATTATTTTGACCCCAGAAATTAATCAAATTTGATGTGCTGAATAAAAGTGGGTAAATTGCATAAAGTAAACATCGAAAAGAAGGCAGCCATTTTATTCAGCACATCAAATTGTATTAATTTCTGGGGTGAAAATAATGTATTTTCCACTTTAGAGTGCAAATAAAAGTGTGTGTATTCAAATACTTGTTTTATTTACCTAATTTATTTCTTATCAGGTAAGGCCCATGTAGCACTTTTTCAGAAGCTACCTGGCCACAAATGAGGCCAAACAAAGTGGCTTATCGTGTGGAAATGTATAGCAGCCAATGACTCGAAGCACATGTTTCTAAATGTGGAGGGAAAACCGGTATGACCCGGGAAAAAATCCACGCGACCACGTGGAGAACACGCGCACTCCAAATATGCAGGTGTGAGGGTCACCATGGAACCGACGACCTCCTGTATACAAGGCGAGGTAGTTAACATCTCACCACCGCGAGATATTAACTGTTAAGAACAGCTTCACAAGGACCCACAACGCCTATGAACAAATGACCCGGACTTGGAATGCGTCCGATCTGATCGGTCAAGCCAAAGCAGATGTGACTTTGGAAAGTGCCTGGATGGGTGCTGACCATACACAAATTGGTTGTCATCGGATTGCGGGGGCTCGTTGTGGTTTTATCCAGTTGTATCCGGTCTATGCTACCCGCCTTTACCAATCCGCACTGACCAGCAGGGCGTGTGGAGGCCCTCGTCCGGCAGTGTGGCGCTCATCAATTTCTACGGCCCTGTAGAGATGACAACGATGGCTTCGCCTTTGTCAACCCTAGCCCCTACAATAAATGAAAGAATGCGAATTGCAACACAACAGCAGTCTATGTAGTGAAAGGTTGATGGCACGCTGCACGGCTCTTGGGAATAGAATAACGATCGACCCCGATTGCGAAGTGGTGAAATGACATTTAGAACACGATACGTTTAAGGCGTTTTTGAGTACGACGTTTCGCCGGTAATTGCATCCAGCATCATCGGGAGATGACGAATTGCCCAATGATGCTGGATGCAATTACTGTATCAGCGAAACGTTGTACTACTCAGATTGCAAATGTTATTGTTTCACTCTTAAACACACCGGCGGGCAAAAAGTAGTGAACTATTTGTCTTTTGTCAACGTGACACTTTTTTGCTGATTGGCCGTGTCGGGTGGTAGAGGGTTATGACACATTAATAAATAACGCGATCTAACCCAAAAACGTTTATTATGAATATTGGTCGCGAAAGCCTATGTGTTAAACTGAATATAGATTAAAGTTATCAGGCTACACTCTGTACTTCAAACAAACATGGCTTAACTGTTTTTGAAATCACCAAAATAAAGCTATAAAAAATGTAACAGTGATCATAGAAACTGTGATTCAAATTTAAGAATAAACGATATACATAACATATAAATTTGCAGCCATAGTTGGCAGCATGAGTCACTCCATAACAGCAGGAGTATCAGTAGGAGTATCAGCATTTTTCAATGCACCTTTAAAGATCAGCACACTATAATCAAAACTCAAGGTCATACTTTACTTGTATGATATGCCTTTGTCTTTTATTGAATCCGATGAGTCATAAGCATATGGTTAATGGTAGAAAAACACGTATTTATTTGTACATAGTAAGGCACTTCACAAAACACAGACGGTATATCATTTCTAATAGGAAAAAGGGGGAAATGGGGAGAAGGGAGGTAGGGCAAGTAAGATCCGGGGCGAAAGAACAACAGCGTGCGGGCGGTGCCGCAAACAACCGCTGGCAGCCAAATCGCTGACAGGACACTTGGTAGGCGCAGGTGAAACTTGCACTTTTTGCTGACCAACACCCCCCTATCAAAGAGCCTCTTTGTAAACGATGTTTCTGGTCCTGCCTGCTGGTGCAAAGTAATGTAAATATTTGTCACTGTCTACACGAGAGCATCCAACATAAAGTTGGCCATGAGCAAAGCACTGAGTTGCCAAATTCAGTCCCACCACTTTTAAAGATTGTCCTTGCGCCTTGTTAATGGACATCGCAAAGCTTGTCGAGATGCACGATGTTCAGGGTTTTCTTCAACCCGTGCTGCTGCAGTGCGGTTTCTGGCTTGTCGAGATGTACTGTTCAGGATTGACCTCAGCATTGGCTGCTGCAGTGGCTGTGCAGTCAGCAGCTTGTTTTAGTGCACGCTGCTCTTCAGTTTACTCAGCCTGTGCTACTGATGCGCCTTCGTTGTTTGTTGGAGAACGTTGCTGCTGCTGCAGTGTTTGTTTTGCGTGGTACAGCGCCACTCTCTTTTGTGTGTCTTTTTTTCTTGGAGAGGATTTATTTCTTTTTGGCATTTTTGCCGCGAAAGAAAACCTCACTCCCTCCCGTCACCACTCAGCAAGCTTGTTAGCGTAATCGGCCTGGCCTATCTCTCTCCTCCTGTGATTTTTACTTCCAAGTGTTCCTCAGAGGAGAATTCATGCATCTGTAAATATGAGCAGATGCGCACCAATCAAAGCCAATTCACATCACCGCACTGCTCAACCACTGGACGGGATAGAGTGCAAATATTTTAGAACCATGACGAAAACAATTTATGTCTGAAATGATAAAAATCGTGTTTAAATGTCAAACTCTTAACTCTGAATATATTTACTAACATAAAAATTAATCAAAAAAATAACATTGCTTAATCCCTGTCAGTTAATATGAAAATAGCAATAATATAAATTAAAAAGGTAATAGTTATCTATGTTTTAAAGAAGCTGTACATCTGTGTGTTGCCTGTCGTGTCTACCTGAATTCTCAATAATAAGACCAGCTAATCAGATGAAATACACATTCAACATATGACATCTGAAAGATGTAATATAAAACAAACATCTTAAATATGTAACATTTAGCAAAACTATCTTCTAGAAACATGTAGAGTATTTTCAAAACACTCTATAAAAGTCAAGCACTGATAACAAAACACAAAGGAAGTAATATAATAATGCGATATATTAGCATACAATATATCTAAAATGATGTATTCTGCAATGAATGATAATTAGCATAAATATATATAAAAAATATATTCTTAGGTTTTTTCGGTAAAGTCACGTAGGTAAAACATCAAAATTAATGAAAATAAAATAAAATAAAAACAAAAATCACGACGTTTCGGAGGCAACACAAGTCTCCGTCATCAGGTGGGACCGTCACAGCCGAATTAGCTGCATCAAAGGAGCTAATTCGGCTGTGACGGTCCCTGTGACGGTCCCACCTGATGACGGAGACTTGTGTTGCCTCCGAAACGTCGTGATTTTTTTTAATTTTATTTTATTTTCATTAATTTTGATGTTTTACCTACGTGACTTTACCGAAAAAAACCTAAGAATATGATTCCTTGCAGTCACGAAAGCTTCAAATCTAGAAATAAAAAATATATATATCTGAATTAAAACAAACTCTTCCACAAATAAAAATGTAATTGTGCTCTATCCACCAGCTCAATGTTGAAATTAAAGCTGCTGGACGGCCATTTAGTAATGGTTAATTTAGCAAACAATATAACGAAATAAAGCACTAAATGTAATCAACTATCATAAAAAAACGTTCTGTTTAGAATCACTATCTTACATGTAAATCACCCTCGCAGTACTATATAAAAAATAAGCCTGAACCAAGCAAACCCAACAAGTTAAATGCAATTGTTAATAAAAAAGAAAAGAAGGTAAAATATATTTCAGCCACCATTTTTTTAAATAAATTTGCCGCAAGCAAAATGATTAAATAAAAAAAATCAAACTCATAAATAAATAACTAAATAAATAAGTTTTCTTACCTGTAAATGTGTAGATGCACAGCAATCAAACGGAATGAATATCACCTAACAAATCAATTTCTGCATTGACGGGATTGAGTAGAAGTGTTAATATTAGAGAAAGATGTCCGATTAACAATTAATCTAATTTAAACAATAGTGTATAAAATAAATCAAACTCTTTACTCTGAATATATTTATATCATGAAATATAGTTTAATCCCTAGCAGTGTATGTAAAAGAACAGAAAAACGATTTATTAAACTTAAACATCAATACGTGTCGATTTAAAGCTTTCGTGACTGCAGGGATTCATCTTCTTGGTTCTTTCGGTAAAGTCACGTAGAAGGGAAGTAATAAAATAATAAAAATAAAACATAATAAAATCAAATAATTCTCACGACGTTTCGGCTACAACGCAAGCAGCCGTCTTCAGGTGAAGAATGAGACACTGCCAAGCTAGGAGCTTATATATAAGCTGAGTTGGAGGTGGAAGAAGAAGAGAGCCTTAACAAAAGAATGTGCATATCAAGAGGAATTTAGCATATTCATGGGAAATGCGTAGGAGGTGGGCGGGGGGGTTTCAAAGTCATATTATGCCCATGCATTATGCATGATCAGCAGCACCAAAGGGAGGGGGGTAGCATTAACAAAGGGAGGGCATGTTAATAGTATGTAGAAGCAATGAAACATGTGAATGGGAAAACGGAGCTGTTAATGCGCGCGACTCACCTTGTAGCTTGCCCACTGCGCGTCTGTGCACGTTGCCAAGGGCAACCCCCGGTCAGCATTTCGCGCATGCGCAACGGCGTGCTTTGTCGCGCGCCGGTCGGCAAAAGTAAATAAATAAATTAAGAGAAATCGCACTAAATCGATAATTAAACCACTTTAAAGGTGACGGATGAAAAAACGGAAATGCCTATTCCCACCGCGGGGTTCGGGGCGTGCCGCCCAGATACATTTGTAGTAGGTTCAAGGAGACTTGGACGACGTAGTCGGAGGCACACTTATTTATTAACCACAGTTCTATATTACAGGCCGAGATGTACAACACTCGAAGGGGTATCGGCCCCGCCACCCGTCTAACAGGGAGATCCCACAATCTCTGTCCCGGCTAGCCTACTCCCAGGTCCTCCACTACAGGGCTAGGGGAGGCTAGCTGACCCAGCTCTGGTTAAGCTGGGATCACGGCACCCTGAGTCACCAGACCGGCTCTTAGAAGAACATCGGCTCTGGGCTCTCGGGGCCACACCACTGGCTTGCCCTGGTCGCTCCTGAGAAGGACAGCGATCCAGGGGAGTCCCAGAGCCTATCTAGCCGGTCTTCTTGCTTCGCTGGTTTAAGCTGAACACTGAACCCCGAGCCCTCCGGCTCACCGCCTTATATAGCAACTCCCCCACCGAGGGGTGGGGTCGTGGGGAATCCCAGCTCCGTGTCAGCCCCCCAGGCTCAACGGTGCGGACGTGGATGTAAGCATCTCCTCGCGTACGGGCGTAACCACGCCCGGTGTGTTTGTTTGCCCTCCGTAACACCTCTACACATTTCTTCCACGTAAACCCCATGGTCCGAGCGCCAAATTCCTCGCAAGCGAGCGTACACAGAGGGACGGACAGACAGACAAAGAATGACGTTATTAGGTAAGAGAAGAAGAAAAGAAGATGCGTACGCGATACCGTTCCCCCTTTAATCCCGTTCAGTTACAGGGCGGGTAAGTGAACCGGGTCGTGTTAGTCAACATGGGATCATTCAACCCATATTGCGTACGCACCTAAAGCTGTGACGTTTTAATACATTTTCAATAAACTTGTACTTTGTGTACTTATCTATCTAGAGTGACTGGGGTGGGAGCGTGGCTAGATGTTCACTCCCTCGCCTGGTACGCAGGAGGTCGTAAGTTAGATTCCCAGCCCCTGACGATGCCTGCTGCTGCTGTGTATTTTGGAATTGCGTCTTCCCTGACCAACCTCGCCTTTCTCCATCCACCCCACACGATCTCTCCCAAATTTGTGTGCACACCGCACAGTCGGCTAAGCCGTTTCCGTATTAATACTAAAATTTACCATTTGTAGCTTCTCATCTGAGCTATAAATAACCCTGAGTGCATTGTTCCTCGTGTAATAACGCTCGTTGAGGCGACTTCTGGAATCAACTTTGCATTACAGCTTTCCTTCACGCTGCTGACAGGCAGCGTGAGAGGGACAGATAGAGAGAGAGACACACTGCCACGTGGCAACCCAGAGCCCCGCTCCCGCGTGGCCCCCTTCCTCTGTTCATTCCCGTTCTGACCACGTGTCGTACGTCTCCACCCCTATTTAATACCCGGGTCACGTGGTACGTTTCCACCAATCCTGGTTAGCCTCTATGGAATATTCCAGAGGCTCCCGAGACCACGCCCCTGACTCGTCTCCCCATTGGCTGTGGCTAAAGCCAGCAGAACCAATCCTCTACAATCAGCTGTCACCTTTCCATTACGTCAGGGCCACACCCCTAGGCTTCCCCCCATTGGCTATGAACCAGGACCGGCAGAGCCAATTGTCGTGACGAGTTGTAATCCGTCAACGACCCGGATATAACCTCACATTACATCACCCCCCCCCCCCCCCGGTATAAAAAGTCAGCCGTCTCGGCTGGGAAAAGGGGTGACAGGCCGAATCCCTGTGAATAATCTTACAACAAGGTAAGGGGGAGTAGGCGTCAACGCGCCGAGGAATGTAAAGCATTAAACAACAGACATACATTAGGGCACCCCTGGAGCGCAGTAACACCAGGGTAACAGACCGCAAGGCAAGCAGTATTAGCGAAACGGGAAAGACTTCGACCGCGTACGCGACGCCGGACCCTCTCCTTTCGTTCGTGGTTGCCTCGCCGATTGTTCAGCAAGAGGTGGTTGCCGTGGAGAAGAAGAAGTTTTGGTTTCCGTTGTGTCTGGGACAGGCCCCTTTGGAGGTGGAACGTCCGGGGTCTCGTCGTCCTTCAAAACCTGTGCGTCTGCGGGGGGTAGAACACAGCCTCGCTGGGGATCAATCGGCTCAATCGGCGAGGCAAGTGGCACATTCGATACGCCAGACCCTGGCAGGTCAACAAGTGGAGATGAAGGACCAGCACGCGGGTCAACATAAGGTTTGAGTCGCGACGAATAGACATACCAACGACGTTGGCCGTACTGGATGCGAACACTCTGGGGATTCCGAATGTCCACCAGCCTCACAGGCCCCCGCCAAGGCTTGTGCAGTTTAGGGGACGTGCCCACTGGCACCTGAGGGCAATTGAGCCATGCCCGATCACCCACCGACTAGGGCATGTCAGTTCGCGATCGACGCGCATACCTCTCGTTCCTTGCCTGCGTACGGGCCGTCGCACATCTGGAGGCCTCTCGCGCCTCCGTAACCTGTTTAAGCGAGTCCCGTACGTGATCAGGCAAGGAAGGGGACGGTTGTTTACCCGCCGCACCCAGTTGCACATCAATCGGGGGTACATTCTCACGACCATACATCAGGAAAAATGGCGAATATCCTGTGGACGCGTGCGGAACCATGCAGTATGCCGCCAGGACGCTCGGTATGTGCAAGTCCCAATCGGTTTGTTTTCACTCACCGTGTGACAAAGCATGGCCGAAAGGGTGCGGTTAAAGCGTTCCACCATGCCATCCATTTGCAGATGGTAAGGGAAAGTATGGATTTTCTTTGTGCCTAGCGCAGCGCATACATCCTTGAGCAATTTGGAGGAGAAGTTACATCCTTGATCCGTGAGCAGCCCTTCGGGTGCTCCTTTATCCATGACGTAACCATTCAAGAAAGCCTCGGTGATGGACGAGGCCGTCTGGTCAGGCAGAGGCCAGGCCATAGGCCAGCGAGAAAAATATTCGACCCCGACCAAAAGGTATTTGTTTACCCTAGCCGATGGAGGGAACGGGCCCAGGATGTCCAGAGCAACTAGCTCATTAATACGGGACACCTCAATTGAACGTAGTGGCGGAACATAATTTTGACGAGGCGATTTCCTCTTTGCACAATCATGGCATGACCGGATAAAGTCAGTGACATCTGCCGTCATGCTGGGCCAAAAGAAATCCTGCTGCATCACGGCCAACGTTTTCTGCACACCGAGGTGCATCAGTTTGTCGGCGTGCAGAGCGCGGAGCAGGTCGTGGCGAAGGGATGTCGGCACAACCAGGCGTGAACGGTCAGACAATCCATCCGTACACATCAATAGTCCCGCCTGGCCCCAGAACATCTGCCATTTCCATCCCGCCAAATGAGATCTCGGTTTCCCGATCAGTTTCCGCAGCGGAGCCAGAGAGGCATCGGCCTCCTGCTCGCATAGCCACACCGAGTGCGGCAAATGCAGTGTATTGTCGGCGCCAACGGGTACATCCTGGCCTTCATCGTTCGACATCGCCCCCATAACCGGACAGGGCGAGGTAGGCAGCACTGCACAGCAGTGCGTACCCATCAGACAGGCACAGAGAGGAGTCGGGGGCAACCTGGAGAGAGCGTCCGCGTTGCCATGGCAAGTACCCTTGCGGTACGTGATCTCGAAGGAAAATTCCTGTAATGATTCCAACCACTGAGCCAATTGACCCGATGGTTGTTCCAATTTCAACGAATATTGCAAGGCAGCGTGGTCAGTGCGCACGAGGAATTTCCTTCCATACAGGTATGGCCGGTACTGGCGAACAAAATGTATGATTGCTAACAGTTCCCGTCGCGTCACGCAATATCGCGTTTCGGCAGGGGACAGAACCCTGCTGCCGTATGCCACCACTCGCTCGACCCCGTCTTTCCGTTGCGACAAAACGGCTCCTATGCCGATATCGCTAGCATCCGTGTCAAGGATGAACGGCTGGGAAAATTCCGGGTAGTCGAGCGTCGGCGCGGTGGGGAGGTGATCCCGAAGGGATTGAAAAGAGCGCTCCTCTTCCGGGCCCCATTTAAATCGCTGATTTTTACCCGTCAGAACATGCAGTGGCTTAGCCAGCGTCGCGAAGTTCTTAACAAAACGGCGATAGTAGGATGCGAACCCAATAAACCGCCGTACGTCGCCCACTGAAGTGGGCGTGGGCCACTCTCGGACACACGCCGTTTTCTGAGGGTCCGTGGACACACTGTCCGAGCTGACGATGTGACCCAAGTATCGGACGGACCGTTGCAAAAGGTAGCACTTTTTTGGTTTAAATTTTAGGTCAGCCGAGCGCATCCTCTGAAAGACAGTCTCCAGGCGTTGGAGGTGTTCTTCGAACGTGCAGCTGAATACGATGATATCGTCCAAATATATGAGGCATGTTTCCCACTGCAGCCCCGCTAGCACCAGTTTCATCAAACGTTGGAACGTCGCCGGTGCCGCATTCAAGCCCATAGGTAAGCGGTTAAACTCAAAGAGGCCTTGTGGTGTGCGGAACGCCGTTTTTGGTTTGGACGCGTCGTCGAGGGGAAGCTGCCAAAACCCAGACGACAGGTCGAGGGTGGAGAAAAAATTTGCCCCTGACAAAGCGTCCAAAGAGTCGTCCATCCGTGGCAAGGGGTATGCGTCTGCCACGGATATCTTATGCAATCGGCGGAAATCTACACTAAACCTCGTCCCACCATCCTTTTTCTTAACCAGCACCACCGGCGCGCCCCAAGGACTGTTGGACGGTGAAGTTATGTCTTCCACTGCGCCGTGCACGTGTTCCCTTTCAGCAGGGCTCATGCGATGCGGGTGCATACAAATCGGTCCTGCCCCACCGGTGTCAATATGGTGCGACAAGAGCGAGGTATGGCCCAGATCCAAATCGTTTTTACTGAAAACGTCAGCGTACTCCAACAATAATGAATGCAAAGCACTCCTTTGCATGGCTGACAACGATGTATTTTCCCCGCACAAATCTGCGATTCATCGATCGTGTGAACGATCATATCGAGGCCCGCCAACGGCCCTTTTAGTGGGTGGTTTACCCTCAAAGCTGGTGAAATCGGTAGTGGTGTGAGCCAATACCGATCCAGCCGGGACGACGACCCGGTTTGGGCCCCCATTTAACACTTGTATAAATGGGGCCTGACCAGGCCGAACGATAGTTTGAGCCGCTACTAGGTAAAAGGATCTTGCCACCGAGTTCGACGGGGACAACAGCACACCCGTCGCACCGTCCGCAGCATCCAACCGCTTTCGGTAATGCAGTGGAACAAGCATTTGCGAGCCCGACGGCACCTCCACCATGGCAGAAACAATCGCGTTAACTGCGTTACCCGGGGGCGAACGGCCCAGCAGGGAAGGCAGGAACGACATCCTACGGCCCCCTGGCATTTCTAAGCAACCTTGGTCGACGAGTATCTTAATTAGATGCGGCGCAAGAAATTTGTGCCGAATAGGCATGTGACGGCCAGTGAACGAGAAATCAACACTGGTCCCTCCGCGGTGATATTCCCAATAGCAATGCGCACATCAACTTGCCCCAAAATACCCATGCTACCCCCATTAGCAGCAACGCACGCGTCATTAACCGGTCGGATCCATGACGTAGGAATGGACAGGAGATGAAAAATTACATCGGAAATGATGGTGGCAGACGCGCCAGTGTCTACCAAAATACGAACATCGACGCCATCGACGGTACCCCATACCGTCGAGGACCCCGACGCGGCTGCCACCACCCTACGGGCCAATTTTTTCCATTGTGTCGCAGAGTGCAGCATCGACACAGGTACACGACAATTACCGTCCGGAGTGCAAACATGTGTGCGAGTGGATGGGTGATGTGACAAGACCTGCCGGGTATCTGATGTGTGCCGACTTGCCCGAGGGTGTCGTGGATCCGCGTCCGGTGGAGGAGATGGAAGCCGTCCCGACGGGAGCTGAGAAGGCAGAGGTCGGCAGCGGCAATTCCGGGCGAAATGGCGTCATCGGCCACACTTAAAACACGTGGCCGCCGTCGCCCGGCGGTCGCTCGTCCCGGTCTCTGCACGTGGTCGTCCGGCCCCATCACGCCGCTCGCACGGCCGGCGTTTCAGGACCCAGCGAGGAACAGCAGCCATCACCTCGTCGTCGCTGGAGTCATCGGAGCCGTGGACGACCCAATGTGGAGACCACCCCAACGGTGGACCGTCTATTTCAGGATTCCCCGTCCATGCCGCCATCTGATCCCAGCGTTTTAGGTTGAACTTGGCGTCCAAGCAGCGCGCCACCCATCGCGACGTCAGCAGTTCGTGGTCGCACACCGGCAACGAGATGATAAGTTTCTGGGCCAGCTCAATCATTCTGGAAAGGATGAGAGGATCCAGGAGATCAACTGACGAGTCGGGGTAGGCGGCCATGGCCAGCGCTAACAGCGCCCCTCGGTACGCCAAGGGCGATTCCTCTGGTCCTCGACGACGTGACATCAATTTCCTGGTAGCTGCCGTCGGCGGTTCGTAATTCTCCGCCATTTCCGTGAAAGCGTCACGAAGCGTCTACTTCTTGGTCGCCGGGATGGATCGAAAGACCGCCAGGGAGACATCATCTAGCAGCGTGGGTAGCACCTCCAGTGCCTACGCCTCCGTCCAATCATACGGATCAAAAGGCTGACTCGAACCGCCACGTGAACGCACTCCAATCGCCCCCGGCGACAAATTCCTTGATTTGAGGAAGGCGATGTCAGCGGTGAATGTTCGACGCCTCGAGCGTCTCCATTCCCGCTTCCCGCGTATTTCACGGCTCCGTCAAGATGGCGTCCGGCGGCCGCGTGGCAGCAACCCCGCCCAAGATGGTGTCCGGCGGCTTCATCGCAACAGCCCCGCCCAAGATGGAGGCTTCTCCCTGCGCGGCAGGAACAATGGCGGACGTCGATTCCCGCTGAAAATCCTGGTCATCGACACTTGGTTGAAATCCACGCAGCCGCACGAGGGCCGCTGAGGATGCGACCGCCATCACCAAATTCAGCAAAATCGCATGGAGCGAATAAATTTGCTCCGCCAGTCGCCGCCATCCCTCGTCCACAGTCGAGGACGTTGCTTCTCCAGCTTGTCGGCGATGAGCGGCGTCGGGGAGAGCAGCAGCCGGAGGCAGAGGACCCGCAGCTCCCAGCAGCTCGTCCTCGTCCACCTCAACTTCTTCCTCCGCCGGAGGGTCCGGTGGGTTCTTCTTCTTGAGGTGCTTGGGCATCTTAAAGGATCGTGCAAACGGTCTCAAGAGATACTTCTGACACCAATGTAATAACGCTCGTTGAGGCGACTTCTGGAATCCTGTCTTTTATTCAACTTTGCATTACAGCTTTCCTTCACGCTGCTAACAGGCAGCGTGAGAGGGACAGATAGAGAGAGAGACACACTGCCACGTGGCAACCCAGGGCCCCGCTCCTACGTGGCCCCCTTCCTCTGTTCATTCCCGTTCTGACCACGTGTCATACGTCTCCACCCCTATTTAATACCCGGGTCACGTGGTACATTTCCACCAATTCTGGTTAGCCTCTATGGAATATTGCAGAGGCTCCCGGGACCATGCCCCTGACTCGTCTCCCCATTGGCTGTGGCTAAAGCCAACAGAACCAATACTCTACAACCAGCTGTCACCTTTCCATTACGTCAGGGCCACGCCCCTAGGCTTCCCCCCATTGGCTATGAACCAGGACCGGCAGAGCCAATCGTCGTGACGAGTTGTAATCCGTCAACGACCCGGATATAACCTCACATTACACTTGTACTGTTCGCCTTATGGCCTTGTTCTTTGGTCTGACACTAACTAGGCCCTAAAGACGGATGCCGTCTGGTGCAGGCTAATCCGTTTCAAAGACAATGCCATATATAATTATAATTAACACGCTCTGATAATTATGAGAGCGTGTTTGTATTAACCACACACGGTAAACTTATGGTGAAGATGCAGTAACTTGATTCCTTGCAAAAGGACTTATTGCCAGGAAAGCGTAAATCCGATTCGTAACTCGCCATGAGGTACGGCGCCATTTTTTGATTTCCTGCGAAAAAACGACAACTCGTATAATGCAACTCCTAAGTGAACGTCTTGCACCTGCAGTAGCAATCAGAGATGCCCTCCATCGCAACACCACAGCTGAATTTCTGTCAATTATTTTTTGTTAACTAATTTGATATTAAAGTTGATTTCAATATTTAAAGTCTCGTGCAATATTTTCATTTCACCAATAACTCGAAAGTCTCTTAACATGACCGAGTTCCTGTTGGTCGAGTGACATAAAATTTATATAAAATTTAAGTTGAATATTGCCAGAAAGGTTACATGTTGGAGCTAATACTGGTAGGAACCTCCTGGTTACACTAGCCCAAAGGGGATTATTGTGTCCGTCCGTCGTGCATCCAAAAATGGGAGAGGTCGGGCTGGGTGGAGAGGGGAGGGTGGGGTGGGAGGGGTGGGGCTGCGTGGGGAGGGGCTGGTCACCCCGTGGTGCCCTTATATAACTCAACGTTTAACCTACTCACGCCGGCTTGTGCCCGCCCTCAGTCGGGCATATTTGCAGAATACACCACGCCGCTGTTGACCCTGGCCATTGACCGAGCAACCCAACGTTCCTACCATCTCCCTCTGCAGGAATGTGTTTTAACATACAGCTTACTGGTCCAGAAGATTGCCCCAAATTTATGTGGGGCGTGCCTCATACTCCACGTGGGGGCTCTGGGTCCAATCACCATTGCCCGATCATCATAATAATGAAAAGCACGTGGCTGTGCGTAGTGAGTCGCAGAGTGCACGTGATTCGTTGCAGGTAAGCTCACGCCTGATACGTTCACCCTCCAGACTCGTACTAATTGTAGCACTCCCATCCAAAAAAACCATTCTGGAGAATAGTTATCAGTCGTCTCAAGGAAATCGCCACAACTTTCCACTACAACACCGGAACGAGACAACTCGGCATCTAGACCTCGAAGTATACCTCAGATGGTACAGTGCACATTTATACTAGTGTAGTGGTTAATCGCAGGTGAGCTCACACTGGCTACAACTGTGAACATTGGCCATAATTCATCCACTGCTGGAATGTATGACGACATTGGCCTACCGTACGTAGCCCACTGTGCTAATCTGTGGGTGTCTATTGGTCCTCACGGCTGAGTCTGTGGGTCTCTGCGTAATGTGCGTACGTACTTGTTTCAGGGACGTGCGGTCAGGGGAGGCAGAGCCTCACCTACTGGAAGAGACGAGAGGTGAGGCAGCGACGAGCTCAGCCTCCCCTCTGATTGCGCAACCCCTCAGTAACTGGATGGAGCACGAGCAATAAGCGCGTGTCCGTTACTAGCTCAGTATGTAACCAATGTAATGTTTGTAGAACCCTTCATTTCATGTCCTCGCCTTCCATACGCCAGGTAACTTATTTCACGTGTGTGTAGAGGTGATCGCCACTCACCATTCAGTAACCTGCAGTACCACTGGGTGTCAGCAGGGTACAGCAGCGTTACCTCACTGGGGAAATGCCGTGGGTCAAATAGAGGTGAGAGCAGATTCAAACGACGGATCCTGAGGGGATGATGTCACCTCCCAGGGTCAACCAGAAGGTTCCAGAAAAGGGGCGTGGCTTGGTCGGAGCCAACCACGAACCGGTATAAAAGCCAGAGCGCTGAGAGCTCTGGCTCGGTTTATCTCCACATGAAAACTGAAGCCTGGGCTGGAGCTCAGTGAGGCCAGTGGTCAGGGGGAGAATAAGTCCCGGATAGATAGGACCCTGGACCCCAAGCTCTACATCCCATCTAAGGGCTGGAGCTCGGTGAAACCAGTGGTCCAGACCCACAGACCGAGTTGTCGGGTCAGTCGGCTTCCGCTATGTCCTCGCTGGAGGACGTTAGGCTAGCGGGTCACCAGTGATAGGTCCTGCCGAGTCCGGAGGCCGTACCTCCCCAGGTATCGGGTAAGGGGACCGTCATACCCCTTGTGTGTTAGGGACCGTGTCGCAAAGAAAGACAATAAATATAGAGTGCCTCGTAAAGAAGTTTGTCGCTGGCCGGGGAACGCCTGGGAATTTCCCAGGAAGAGCAACAGTCTGTGTAGTTGTGTATAGTGTATAGTAATGTAAAGTCGTGTATAGTGTATAGTAATGTAGTCGTGTACAGTAATGTAGTTGTGTATAGTGTATAGTAATGTAGTCGTGTATAGTAATGTAGTTGTGTATAGTGTATAGTAATGTAGTTGTGTATAGTGTGGTAGTGTATAGTAATGTAGTCGTGTATAGTGTAGTCGTGTGTAGTAGTGTATAGTTGTGTAGTAGTGTATAATGTAGTGTAGTGTGGTAGTGTATAGTAATGAAGTAGTGTATAGTGTATAGTAGTGTATAGTAATGTAGTAGTGTATAGTAATGTAGTAGTGTATAGTAATGTAGTAGTGTAGTAGTTTATAGTGTATAGTAGTGTAGTAGTGTATAGTAATGTTGTGCTGGAGTCTGTTGCCAGGTGAAGGGAGGTCTGGACTGCCCTACTCAACACGCTGCCGCCGTGACCCTGGCCAGGACAAGCGGATTGAGAAACGAGCAAATAGAAAAGAAGGTGAGCCTAAACATATAATGAGCGTAAATGTCTTCAACTACTTTGTGTTACTTTGATTATCATATCGGATGACACAGCTTTAACAGGATGCCGTTCATTTTCATAGATAACAAATTCAGTGTTCTGACGGGACAACCTCATGGCGAGCGCCATGTTTCTTTAGTTTAAACTTAGTGTCTTTGACTCTAATTTTAGGTGCAATCTTCCCCACACATAAAGAGTGAACGCCTCGTTACCACAACAAAGAAATTGCAACTTAAGTGGAAATAATAATGAATGAGATTGTGCGAAAAACGCAATTTTAATATGTTATCGATACTTTTGCAATGAAAAGAATCTCTTCTCAGGGGATAATTTATCTTACAACTTATGAAAATAAACAACTCTGTGGGCTCTCATGAAATTGTCTTTTCCGAGACCAAGGTGCTCTGCAAACCTCCTAGCTACCATCAAAGGTTTGTACACGAAGCCATACAAATATACAAACACAGACATAATTTCAACCGTGATGATGGTTACAAACTGAGTAATCATTGGAAAGATGTAATTAACCATGCAAAAAAGATTTAACTACACTTATTTGGACAATCTTATTTGACAGACAACTATTACAGGTTACTGATAGACAGCCAGTTTTGTTTTACCAGGTTTAGTTTTTCTTTTTTCACACTTTTGTTATTTAGGCTAGGCGTAGTCACAAACCGCACTTCTCCATAACAAAGGCTCAGTCTTTTGTTATGCAGTCTTTTCTTAGTCTTAAGCCTCACCTTACCATATTAATAAAAAAGTGTGCCGTTCCTGGCCCTTCCCCCCTCAACCATTATATATACGGAGTGGTATCTCTTGGAATCTCTCATTTACTTGATACAGCTGTCGTGGCTGTGACGGTTCCACCTGAAGACGGAAGCTTGTGTTGCCTCCGAAACGTCGTGATTTTTTATTTTTATTTTATTTTACTTTTATTAATTTTAATTTAATTTTTTTACCTACGTTACTTTACCGAAAAACCTAAGAATATGAATCCTTGCAGTCACGAAAGCTTCAAATCTAGAATTGACACGACTGCCCCTTTGTATTTATCCTTGCTATATACGTATATTCCAAAATATGTCTTTGTTAAAAAAATTTGTATCATACAAATCACAAAAAAACGTGGTCAACATTAGTTTCCGTAGGCCCTAGACACTGCCTACTGACCTATTGGATAATACCTCCCTGGTGGCTGGGTGCGGGGTGAGTGGGTGCTGGGTGAGTGGGTGGCTGAGTGAGTGGGTGGCTGGGTGAGTGGGTGGCTGGGTGAGTGGGTGACTGGGTGATTGGGTGGCTGGGTGAGTGGCTTGGTGGGTGATTGAGTGGGTGGCTGGGTGATTGGGTGGCTGGGTGAGTGGCTTGGTGGATGATTGAGTGGGTGGCTGGGTGAGTGGGTGGCTGGGTGAGTGGGTGAGTGGGGGAGTGAGTGGGTGGCTGGGTGATTGGGTGGCTGGGTAATTGGGTGAGTGGGTGGTTGGGTGAGTGGGTGGCTGGGTGAGTGGGTGGCTGGGTGAGTGGGTGAGTGAATGGGTGGCCGGGTGAGTGGGTGGCTGGGTGAGTGGGTGGCTGGGTGAGTGGGTGGCTGGGTGAGTGAATGGGTGGCTGGGTGAGTGAATGGGTGGCTGGGTGAGTGGGTGGCTGGGCGAGTGGGTGGCTGGATGAGTGGGGGAGTGAGTAGGCCCTCGTCACACTGCCTACTGTGGCCTATTGTATAATACTGCCCTGCGTTAATGACTAGATGTGGGAGGTGGAAAAAACCGGAGGACCCAGAGAAAAACTCCACGCGACCACGGGGAGAGAGACGCAGACTCAAAATATACAGCAGCAGCAAGCGTAATCAGGGTCGGTATCGAACCCACGATCTCCAGGCCACATCAAGGTGACGGCAGTTGACACCCCGCCACTATGCGGGCATTCCCTCCCTTCCCCCTTCCCTCCGTCCCTCACTCGCTCCGTCCCCACGTAACCTCAGAAGAGGAAATAGAAAATCCAACGGGGGGGGGGGGGGGTGGGCGTCCCAACCACCACGAATGATGCCGGCTGTCATTTAAGAGCCCGCGCCAACGGGAAGTGCTCCATCGCAACCCCTCTTGGTGACTCGCCATCAGCAGCATCAGCAGCATCGATAGTAACATCAGCATCGTCACGATCACCACCACCACCATGGCAGAACAGAGTCGGCCCGACATGGGTCAGCACCTGGGCACATTTTGGGAGGATATCGCGAAGAGCATCCCTCTGAGCAACGGCTTTGCCGCTCTGCTCATGACCGGACTTCAAGAAGTCTTCAACGAAATCACTGAATGCCCCTGTAACTATGGCAAGGAGTTTGGCTTGCTCACGCTCCT
Source organism: Lampetra planeri (assembly GCF_965212315.1). Classification (NCBI taxonomy): domain Eukaryota; kingdom Metazoa; phylum Chordata; class Hyperoartia; order Petromyzontiformes; family Petromyzontidae; genus Lampetra; species Lampetra planeri. The sequence goes on from NC_136161.1 coordinate 3,565,822, forward strand.
GGGTCCCATTGTCATCTTGGTCGTGTCCCTCCTCACCCTCACCTACGAGGCGCTCATAGATTGCTGTGGCCGCGACAAGAGGGCGCGTCTCGCGCGCAACTTCGCGCTCACGTTCGTGGCCTCCGTGGCGTGGCTGTCCATGGCGCTGCTCAACTCGGAGGCGTTGTGCTGCATCCAAGGCGGCTTCCCCAGCGACTCGCAGTGCCTCGTGGGGAGAAACGCAACGGCCAACGTGGTGCGATACGAGAAGTGCATCTCAGACTCTGAGGTACGGTGATCCACACACACCGCCTCTATTCCTATCATCAACTTCCCCCCTCCCGCTCCTCCAACTGAGATATCTCTGCAGTGTCTGTGCATCACCTGTGTCTGTGTGTGTGCATCGCCTGTGTCTGTCTATCTGCATAACTCTGTCTGTCTGTCCGCGCTGTCTGGGCACAACGAGGGAGGTGAAGAAGTGAATTTGCGATTTGTGACCTCGGCCATTTTGTTCCACAGCTCTATGGAGTGCGCATGATGACGATTGGTGGCGCCGCCTCCTCCATTGTCCTTAAGATCGTCCAAGTCAAATGCGGACATCAGGACCCATATGTCCCTCTGGAGTAAGTGGGTCCGTCGAGGAATCCGGGACCATCAAAATGACTACCGAGGGTTTGTCAAATCTACCCCTAAACGTCGCTAAATCTTCCTTCGAAAACAATATGACCCTGAAGAGAAACATTGGTGCAGGATACAACCGCATTTGCAAAATGTGATTTGTAACTCTTTGATCCTTAGCCGCGTAATATCCACAGTTTCATGTTCCATGCATTGAGGGACTACAACTGCTGTGTGTTGTTGTCTTGGTGTGGTCTGGAACTTGTTGTTGTCTTGGTGTGGTCTGGGACTTGTTGTTGTCTTGGTGTGGTCTGGGACTGTTGTTGTTGTTGTCTTGGTGTGGTCTGGAACTTGTTGTTGTCTTGGTGTGGTCTGGGACTTGTTGTTGTTGTTGTCTTGGTGTGGTCTGGGACTTGTTGTTGTTGTTGTCTTGGTGTGGTCTGGGACTGTTGTTGTCTTGGTGTGGTCTGGAACTTGTTGTTGTCTTGGTGTGGTCTGGGACTTGTTGTTGTTGTTGTCTTGGTGTGGTCTGGGACTTGTTGTTGCTGTTGTCTTGGTGTGGTCTGGGACTGTTGTTGTTGTTGTTGTTGTCTTGGTGTGGTCTGGGACTGTTGTTGTTGTTGTCTTGGTGTGGTCTGGGACTGTGGTTGTTGTTGTCTTGGTGTGGTCTGGGACTGTTGTTGTTGTTGTCTTGGTGTGGTCTGGGACTGTTGTTGTTGTTGTCTTGGTGTGGTCTGGGACTGTTGTTGTTGTTGTTGTCTTGGTGTGGTCTGGGACTGTTGTTGTTGTTGTCTTGGTGTGGTCTGGGACTGTGGTTGTTGTTGTCTTGGTGTGGTCTGGGACTGTTGTTGTTGTTGTCTTGGTGTGGTCTGGGACTGTTGTTGTTGTTGTCTTGGTGTGGTCTGGGACTGTTGTTGTTGTTGTCTTGGTGTGGTCTGGGACTGTTGTTGTTGTTGTCTTGGTGTGGTCTGGGACTGTTGTTGTTGTTGTCTTGGTGTGGTCTGGGACTGTTGTTGTTGTTGTCTTGGTGTGGTCTGGGACTGTTGTTGTTGTTGTCTTGGTGTGGTCTGGGACTTGTTGTTGTTGTTGTCTTGGTGTGGTCTGGGACTGTTGTTGTTGTTGTCTTGGTGTGGTCTGGGACTTGTTGTTGTCTTGGTGTGGTCTGGGACTGTTGTTGTCTTGGTGTGGTCTGGGACTGTTGTTGTCTTGGTGTGGTCTGGGACTGTTGTTGTCTTGGTGTGGTCTGGGACTGTTGTTGTCTTGGTGTGGTCTGGGACTTGTTGTTGTCTTGGTGTGGTCTGGGACTGTTGTTGTTGTTGTCTTGGTGTGGTCTGGGACTGTTGTTGTTGTTGTCTTGGTGTGGTCTGGGACTGTTGTTGTTGTTGTCTTGGTGTGGTCTGGGACTTGTTGTTGTTGTCTTGGTGTGGTCTGGGACTGTTGTTGTTGTTGTCTTGGTGTGGTCTGGGACTTGTTGTTGTCTTGGTGTGGTCTGGGACTGTTGTTGTCTTGGTGTGGTCTGGGACTGTTGTTGTCTACTGGTACCTGCTGTGTGTGGTTGTGGTGTCCAGGTAGCTCTGTGTGTAATGTGCCTCTCTCGAAATATTTTGGTCACAACAAAATGTATCTTTACATTTTGAAAGGATAAAAAAAGCATTCTGATTCTGGTTGAATGTGTGGGTAGGTGGGTGGGTGGGTAAGGAGAGGGCGCTGTGGTGGCTGGGAGATGTTGACTCTCTCGCCTGGTACGCAGGAGGTCCTGGGCTCGATCCCGACCCTGACGACGCCCCTACTGTGTATTTGGAGTTTACATCTCTCTCCCCCTGTGGTTGCGTCGATTTTTCTCCGCGTCTCCTGTTTTTCCCTCCACATTTAGAATCAACGTCACGCTTTTGGAGTATTGGGCTGACATAAATGTCCACGTGATGATGATGATGATAATCCACTTTCTTGAGCTATCATTTGTGCCCATGTCGCTTCTGAAAAAGAGCTCTATCGCTCGGTTGGCCTCACCTCTTCAAATTAAAATGTATTATAGTGTTGGGTAGGTAGCTTGTTGTGTGTATGTAGGTGGGTGGGTGAGTAGGTGGGTTAGTTTATGGGTGGGTGAGTAGGTAGTTGTATGGGTGAGTAGGTAGTTGGGTGAGTAGGTAGGGGTGAGAAGGTGGGTGGGTGAGTGGGGGGAGCGGGCAGCAGCAGGGATCCAGACCTCTAACCTCACCAAGGCTGCCAGCTGAAGCTTCTGTGCTGACCTCCCAGCTGAAGTTCAGTGCAGCAAATCTCCTGTGCAGACAACGCCTCTGTGGGCTGTGTGTAAGGATTGTGTAGAGCCATCGGCACGAGTCAAGTTCTCACTTTACACCACCTGCATATGGCTGTTATGCAGGGTGCTTCAAAAGAAAGTGAACACTTCTGAGAATTTGCAACATTACCCACGAGAAATTCGCCTCCGGGCTCTGGAGACCACCTGGAGACGATTCCAGGCACGTGTTGTTGACAATGATGGCGAACAAATGGAGTCTTTGACTTTTTGAAGCGATTAACATTACATTTGTTATCACTTTACAGTATAGTAGTATCATTGTCCGTTCTTTTTTCCATTAAAAACGATAGCCCCATCTAAGCGTTAACATTTTTTGAAGCACCCTGTATTTCTCAGAGGGGGGGGGGGGGGGGGTTACACTATTTGAGGTTCTGCTCACATCTCCCTTGTCGCGTGTTCGTCATTATTTGCTTTGGCAGTGGCTAGTCGTGATCCGTTGACCAAATAAAAAAAGTGCGCCGACTCCGTTTATTTTCTTCCAGAAATTAGCTTAACCTCGGATGTCCACGTGGTTCATCACCCGCAGGGTCAAGGTGAAGACGGAGTAGGACACCGCAAGAATGTAAACTGAATCGCGTCTATGGTTAAAATCGGACATTGGCATAACATTCATTTATAAGTATAGAAAATAAATTGGGTAAAAAACTAGTGGATAATCTATTATTTTGACCCCAGAAATTAATCAAATTTGATGTGCTGAATAAAAGTGGGTAAATTGCATAAAGTAAACATCGAAAAGAAGGCAGCCATTTTATTCAGCACATCAAATTGTATTAATTTCTGGGGTGAAAATAATGTATTTTCCACTTTAGAGTGCAAATAAAAGTGTGTGTATTCAAATACTTGTTTTATTTACCTAATTTATTTCTTATCAGGTAAGGCCCATGTAGCACTTTTTCAGAAGCTACCTGGCCACAAATGAGGCCAAACAAAGTGGCTTATCGTGTGGAAATGTATAGCAGCCAATGACTCGAAGCACATGTTTCTAAATGTGGAGGGAAAACCAGTATGACCCGGGAAAAAATCCACGCGACCACGTGGAGAACACGCGCACTCCAAATATGCAGGTGTGAAGGTCACCACGGAACCGACGACCTCCTGTATACAAGGCGAGGTAGTTAACATCTCACCACCGCGAGATATTAACTTTCAAGAACAGCTTCACAAGGACCCACGACGCCTATTAACAAATGACCGGGACTTGCAATGCGCCCGATCTGGTCGGTCAAGCCAAAGCAGATGTGACTGGAAAGTGCCTGGATGGGTGCTGACCATACACAAATTGATTTATCATCGGACTGCGGGGGCTCGTTGTGGTTATATCCAGTTGTATCCGGTCTATGCTACCCGCCTTTACCAATCCGCACTGACCAGCAGCGCGTGTAGAGGCGTCCGGCAGTGCGGCGCTCATCAATTTCCACTGGTGGAAATTCCCCATTCCCATGGCTGGGAGCATCTTTCACAACCATTGATGATTTCAAACAAAGTGGTACATATTGCACGGCCCTGTAGAGATGACAACGATGGCTTCGCCTTTGTCAACCCTAGCCCCTACAATAAATGAAAGAATGCGAATTGCAACACAACAGCAGTCTATGTAGTGAAAGGTTGATGGCACGCTGCACGGCTCTTGGGAATAGAATAACGATCGACCCCGATTGCGAAGTGGTGAAATGACATTTAGAACACGATACGTTTAAGGCGTTTTTGAGTACGACGTTTCGCCGGTAATTGCATCCAGCATCATCGGGAGATGACGAATTGCCCAATGATGCTGGATGCAATTACTGTACCAGCGAAACGTTGTACTACTCAAAAATTGTAAATGTTGTGGTTTCACTCAACACACCGGCGTGCTAAAGTAGTGAACTATTTGTATTTTGTCAACGTGACACTTTTTTGCTGATTGGCCGTGTCGGGTGGTGGACGATTACGACACATTTTTAAATAACGCGATCTAACCCAAAAACGTTTATTATTCATAATATTGGTCGCGAAAGCCTATGTGTTAAACTGAATATAGATTAAAGTTATCAGGCTACACTCTGTACTTCAAACAAACGTGGCTTAACTATATGTTTTTGAAATCACCAAAATAAAGCTATAAAAAACAATGAAACAGTGATCATAGGAACTGTGATTCAAATTTAAGAATAAACGATATACATAACATATCAATTTGCAGCCATAGTTGGCAGCATGAGTCACTCCATAACAGCAGGAGTATCAGTAGGAGTATCAGCATTTTTCAATGCACCTTTAAAGATCAGCACACTATAATCAAAACTCAAGGTCATACTTTACTTGTATGATATGCCTTTGTCTTTTATTGAATCCGATGAGTCATAAGCATATGGTTAATGGTAGAAAAACACGTATTTATTTGTACATAGTAAGGCACTTCACAAAACACAGACGGTATATCATTTCTAATAGGAAAAAGGGGGAAATGGGGAGAAGGGAGGTAGGGCAAGTAAGATCCGGGGCGAAAGAACAACAGCGTGCGGGCGGTGCCGCAAACAACCGCTGGCAGCCAAATCGCTGACAGGACACTTGGTAGGCGCAGGTGAAACTTGCACTTTTTGCTGACCAACACCCCCCTATCAAAGAGCCTCTTTGTAAACGATGTTTCTGGTCCTGCCTGCTGGTGCAAAGTAATGTAAATATTTGTCACTGTCTACACGAGAGCATCCAACATAAAGTTGGCCATGAGCAAAGCACTGAGTTGCCAAATTCAGTCCCACCACTTTTAAAGATTGTCCTTGCGCCTTGTTAATGGACATCGCAAAGCTGAGCTGGATGGGGAATTTAAGCCTTTTAAATTCAAAGACTGTGTCATTTGGGACGATAAGTATGCGAGGGATAAAGACGTCCCCACCTTTAGAATTGCCTGTAATGATTGTAGCTTTGATAACATCAGAATGTAATTCTTTCACAATTAACCTTGTGCCATTGCATAGTTTAGGTGGGTCCAAGTTTCTCAATAGCAATACAGGTGCCACAATTTTTAGTAGCAAGTTGTGTGGTGGAACACCCGGGAGCTGCAGAGAATTCAAGAATTCAACTGGATAGTGAACAATTGATCATGGTCCAACACTGAGTCAATAGATTTGTAGGACTTGCTCTCTGCAGATAATTTCTGCAGCAACATGGAATTTATTCTGTGAACAGCATCATTTTTTGGGCCAAAATGGCCCTCTCCTGTAGCCACACAACATATTGAAAGTGTTGTTGCATGTTTGGGTACACTTTATCCTCCAGTTCCTCTTCCGAAGTGGAAAGGATACCTTTAGACACGGCGATAAGTCCATCTGTGCTGTCAGCAAGAATTCTGCCATTTCCAATATCAAGAAGAGCTTCAGCAAAGTTTCCTGCCTCTTGGTCTCCATGGAGATATACACGCATGTTTGTAGTTAGTCTCAGTTTCATTACGTGCCTCCAGAGGAACGAAGACTTGATGCAGGCATTTAACTCATTAACTTTGGTTCCTCGAAGTACCACAGGTAAGGTTTATCGGAAGTCACCAGCCATGAGAAAAGTTACACCATCCATAATCCTGGAATTGTTGCGGAAGTCCTGCAAAGTTGTGTTGACAGCCTCAAATGCTCCCTTGTGGGACATGGTGCATTCGTCCCACACTATTAATTCACAATTAACCAGGACTTGTGCAAGGGCAGTCCCCTTTGAAATATTGCAAACAGGGTTTTTTTGTCGGGACAGATCTAATGGAAGCTTGAATGTGGAATGGGCAGTTCTTCATCCAGTAAGCAGAGTTGCCGCAATCCCTGATGATGCCACAGCCAGGGAAATTTTCTCCTTTCGGCGAACCTTAGCCAGGAGCAGGTTGAGAACAAAGGTCTTCCCAGTACCGTCAGGTGCATCAAGGAAAAATATGCTTCCATTTTTAGACTCAATGCCATCCAAGATTTTCGTGTAGGCTTCTCTTTATGCATCCATCAGCTTTGGCTCATTTTCGTCAATAAATTTAAGAAGCTCTAAACCATCATAGGATATTTCACATAGGATCTCTTGGGCAAGGGCATGCAGGTTGTCCCTGGAGGGTGTTGGTAGTCCGATAAATGTGAGGTATTTTCCACCAATGAAGTGAAGTTTGTCTTCAAGGAGGATGAGGGCCTGGTTAAAGATGACATCAGAAAAGTTCACCTCGAGGTTGGGATTTTGTTGTTGAGCTCTGTGGAGGATGTCCTCACTCATGCCTTCTTTGTATTTTCCCCAGAGTCCCATGGGGTTAGATGGGCTGCAAACTTGAAGAATTATGCGGAGGAGCAATCTCAGTTGAGAAGGGGACTGACTAACAGAAGCTTCTGTCATAGATTTATCAAGATGCTGATCATCCTCAAGAATTACACGAAGATTGCAAACTTCCCTGCATGTTTCACAAACAACTCCTTCCACTGTTTTGAGGTCTTGAAAAGATTTTGGCCCTTTCACAACATGGAGAAGCATTCGCAGAAAGTAGCACTCCTGCTTGTTGTGATGAACTGTGTAGACTCTTCCCCAGGCATCAGATTCACCGTTACCAGCACGTCGCTTCCATTTTTCTTTAGCAGTCCATGTATAGTAGGAGGGAACTTTATGGTAGAGCAGGTTGGCAGCAAATGGGTCACTTTGGCACAAAAAAACGCCATCAGGGTTGTATCTTGTGGAGCCAGGGCCTATTCTTGGGCATTTCCTTCGGTGAAGTCGATGCGTTGACCATTTTCGAGGTGAACTGTCAAATGCTCCAATGTGGGAGAACGCTCATGGATGGGGAATCCAAGAATTCTCCAAATGGCCTCATTGGTGCTGATGTATCTTCCTTTGACAAAAGCTGAACTTCATTCACACTTTGCCCCTCTTTTTGTAAGGCAAACACGGCCATGTTAGATCCCTTGTTGATGTATTTACAAACATATTTGATGGCTTTCACAGAATTACAGAATTACACATTAATGTGGGCCTCAAAGATCTTGCACAGAAGAGGGCAGTAGGGAACGATCCACTGGTTGTCAACCTTCATTTCAGAGTTAGTGCCAGGTCTGAGCTTTGTTTCAAATCCACCATCTTCTGTATTTCTGTGACGATATAGAGGTTAGCCATTATGCCCTTCCTGAGTTTCTTTCAAGAAGTTTATTGGAGACTTCTTGGTACACTTGCGGTCTTGCATATGTTGAGTGGGGTGCTGATGTCAGGTCACACTCACCTCGGGGGGAATGCCGTCAAGGAAAAGTGACATCATGCGACCCGGGGTATTTGAGGGAAGACCTGTGACGTAGACGGGGTCTTCGCGGGGAGCCAAGAGAGTGAGTAGTAGGGGAGTAGGGGGCTCCGGGATAGAGGGTTTGAGAGCCAGGCTAAAGGGCTGGTTTACTCGGCTGGCCGAGTTGGATGAACCCTCAGTTAGTGCTATGGGGAGAGCCTGATAGCCTGGTAGGGTGTAGGGAACTCCCAGTACCCTTCCCCTGGGGAATTAGTAATAACACTGTGTTAACCCCTTCCCCCGAGTTAGACGCGAGCCCTGAATAAACAGTTCGGCGTCAGCCCCTACACGACCGGATTCAGCGTCGTTCTTACCACACAATAACTGGTGTTGGAAGTGCCTTCTGTACGTGCGGAAATGTCAAAATCCGGTGCGAAACGGAAGACCATGCCTGGCGTACCTTCGGTGGGGGAGGACGAAGCTGCGGCTGGCCTGGCGGAGACCCCGGAGTTTGGGGCCAAGGAGACGCGCCCCAGAGGTGGCCCGGCTGGAGCCGGAGGAGGCGGCGACTGGGGGAGCCGCGGTGCCGCCAGCCGACGTCTGGCGCGGCTCCGCGTTCGGGTGCAGGGGCTGCGGCCGCCCTGACTCCGGCGGCCGCCGCTACGGGTGAGTGTGGTCAGGGGGATGGGGCGGTGCACCTGCGGCTGCGTAAGCAGCCCCCTGTTTGTGGCTACTACACCGTTGTCCAAAAGCCTCCCTGAGGTCTAGGACGAGCAAGTGAACACGTATTTGAGACTCTTTTTATAATGATTACACAAACCCCGCTTACCCCCCCTACACCCCCTCGTTATCGAGGGTGGAGGTGTGCATAAAGTGAACCAGGCTCCATAAATATTAATACATGAACGTCTGCTGAGTAATGTTTTTTTTTATCTTACTATGCGTACGCGATACCGTTCCCCCTTTAATCCCGTTCAGTTACAGGGTGGGTAAGTGAACCGGGTCGTGTTAGTCAACATGGGGATGGTTAAACCCGTTTTGCGTACGCACCTAAAGCTGTGACGTTTTAAGATTTTTAATAAACTTGTACTTTGTGTACTTATCTATCTCGAGTGACTGGGGTGGCGGCGTGGCTAGATGTTCACTCCCTCGCCTGGTACGCAAGAGGTCGTGAGTTAGATTCCCAGCCCCTGACGATGCCTGCTGCTGCTGTGTATTTTGGAATTTGCGTCTTCCCCGACCAACCTCGCCTTTCGCCATCCACCCCACACGATCTCTCCCAGATTTGTGTGCACACCGTACAGTCGGTTAAGTCGTTTCCGTTGTTCCACTCTTAATACTAAAATTTACCATTTGTAGCTTCTCACCCCGAGCTATGAATAACCCTGAGTGCAATATCCCTTGTATTATTCGCCTTTTGGCCTTGTACTCTGGTCGACACTGACTAGGCCCTAAAGACGGATGCCGTCTGGTGCAGGCCAATCCGTTTCAAAGACAATGCCATATATAATTATAATTAACACTTTCTGATAATTATGAGAGCGTGTTTGTATTAACCACACGCGGTAAACTTGTGGTGAAGATGCAGTAACTTGATTCCTTGCAAAAGGTTTCTGTTTGGCGTTTGAACATGTAACACAACTCCTGACTTATTGCCAGGAAAGCGTAAATCCGATTCGTAACTCGCCACGAGGTACGGCGCCATTTTTAGATTTCCTGCGAAAAAACGACAACTCGTATAATGCAACTCCTAAGTGAACGTCTTGCACCTGCGGTAGCAATCACAGATGCCCTCCATCGCAACACCACAGCTGCATTTATTTCAATTCTTTTTAAGTAACTAATATGATATTAAAGTTGATTTCAATATTTAAAGTCTCGTGCAATATTTTCATTTCACCAATAACTCGAAAGTCTCTTAACATGACCGAGTTCCTGTTGGTCGAGTGACGTAAAATTTATATAAAATTTAAGTTGAATATTGCCAGAAAGGGTACATGTTGGAGCTAATACTGGTAGGAACCTCCTAGTTACACTAACCCACAGGGGATTATTGTGTCCGTCCGTCGTGCATCCAAAATGGGAGGGGTGGAGCTGGGTGGAGAGGGGAGGGTGGGGAGGGAGGGTGGGGAGGGAGGGGCTGGGAGGGGTGGGGCTGGGTGGGGAGGGGTTGGTCACCCCGTGGAGCCCTTATAAAACTCAACGTTTAACCTACTCATGCTGGCTGGTGCCTGCCCTCAGTCGGGCATATTTGCGGAATACACCACACCGCCATTGACCCTGGCCATTGACCGAGCAACCCAACGTTCCTACCATCTCCCTCTGCAGGAATGTGTTTTAACATACAGCTTACCGGTCCAGAATATTCCCCCAAATTTATGTGGGGCATGCCAGATACTCCACGTGGGGGCTCTGGGTCCATTTACCATCGCCCGATCATCATAATAATGAAACGCACGTGGCTCTGCATAGTGATTCGCTGAGGTCACGTGATTCGTTGCAGATAAGCTCACACCAGATACGTTCACCCTCCAGACTCGTACTAATTGTAGCCCTCCCATCCAAAAAAAACATTCTGGAAAGGGGTTATCAGTCTCCTACGAAGGAAATTGCCACAACTTTCCACTACAACACTGGAACGAGACGACCCAGCATCTAGACCTCAAAGTATACCTCAAGATTCTGCGTCCAGATGCTACAGTGCACAATTATACATGTGTAGTGGGTCAATAAGCAGAGGAGAGTCTCTCTGAGGCCACACGTATTTTTATTAACAAATAATCCCTAACACAAAGGGGTAACGGCCCCTTACACCCGATACACTAATATGCCTTTCACTGACTATTCTAACCCTTCTTGAGTGAAGCTTGTTGGTCTTCACTGGTATATAAGCTGGAGCCGACCCTTGCCAGGGGTACGGCTCTGCCCGTGGGCTCTTCTCTTCAGGAGGCTCTTGATCTTCGGGTGGACAATGACTGTTGGGACCGTTCAGAGGACCGGCTTTTATACAGAGTCGTGGCTCGCTCCGCCCCGGCCACGCCTTCGTTCCAAATCCTTCCACCAGGTCTTGGGAAGGTGACGTCATCCCCCAGCCTCCTCCTGGGGTCTGCGTCCCTGGATCCGCTATCGGCTATCCCATAGGGGTTACCGTTGGTCCCTTGGGCCATAGTCACTCTTCCGCCCCCTATTGACAGGTGTGGGGTACTACCAGCTGACAGCATGGGAAGTGCACAATAATACCTCACCTCTGCACGTGTGTGGTTAATCGGAGGTGAGCTCACACTGGCTACAACTGTGAACATTGGCCATGATTCATCCACTGCTGGAATGTCTGACTTCTTTGGCTGACCGTACGTAGCCCACTGTGCTAATCTGTGGGTGTCTGTTGGTCCTCATGAGTCTGAGTGTCTGTGGGTCTAATGTGCGTACGTACTTGTTTCAGGGACGTGTGGTCAGGGGATGCAGATCCTCACCTATCATATGCCAATTAAAATAGCTGTTGGAAAAAAGGATTAATCAAAAATAAATATTCAGATTTTGCCACTGATCTGTGTTATAGATATAATTTCTGTACGATTCCAATCATTTTTTATCGTCAAAATCGCCATTTTTGCGGAGTTCTGCAGCAAATACAGCAAGAAACGAGAAGGGAGGCAGCGTCGAGCTCAGCCTCCCCTCTGATTACGCAACCCCTCAATAACTGTATGGGGCGCGGGAAATAAGCACGTGCCTGTTACTATCTCAGTATGGCATCAATGTAATGTTTGTAAACCCCTTAATTGAAGTCCTTGCCTTCCATACTCCAGGTAACTTATTTCACGTATGTGTATAAAGATACTAGCTGTAAGTACCCGGCAGACACACACATGGACTTACACACAGACATCGACCCACACACATAGAAACACATCGACTTAGACGAACACACACATATGGTTAAACCCAGGATGGATCGTTAGCAGGCCAGCCTAAATGTTTTTAACCGTTGAAGATGTTCCATTAGGGGAGTGCACGTTTCACAAGTGTAGTGGCGATAACTACTCGCTGTTCGCAAGCTGTGAGAGAGCAGTTAGTAAACAAGGTTTTCCCGCTCAATCTAACGGTTAGGGTCAAATGGGGTGAGGTAGGATCCAAACGCCAGATTGGAAAGGATCAATCGGAGGGGTCCAAGAGGTGGCCAGGGATTGGTAAACCCGGCCACGAACAGGTATAAAAGCCGGAGCGCTGAGAGCTCTTGTTAAGTTCTGCTACACGAAGACTCAAGTCGGCTGAAGACAGTTAGGACCCTGGACCAAGCCTTCCAGCCCTTGTCAGGGCTGGGGCTCAGTGTAACCAGTGATCAGGGGAGATAGGTCCTGGATAGGACCCTGGCTCCCAGCCTTCCCGCCCTTGTGAGGGCGAAGGTCTTGAGCGACCAGAGGTCAGGGACCCGCCGGGCCAGCGGCGAGTCAGTGTGCCTCCCCTAGGTCCCAGCCGGAGGACGCTAGGCTAGCGGGAATATTAGATAGACAGCAAGTCCGAAGGCTGTACCTTCGTAGAATAGGAGCGAAGAGTGAGTGTGAGCTGTGCAGGGCCAGGAGGCTGTACCTTCCCAGGGTAACGGGTGAGGGGACCATATACCACTTTGTATGAGAGGGACTGTGTATTAAGACATTAAACAGTGTGTGCCATTAACAAGTTTACAAGTCCGTCCCTTTACAACACTACACAAGCGTAGAAAAGGGAGGGAATTACCGTGGCCGGGAAGACCTGGAGCTCCATGCAGAGCGAGAGACCAGGTAGCTTCCACACAGCGTAATGCAGCCGAGGAAAAGATAACAGCTCTCGACTGATTTGGAGTGAGACCTCTGCTGTTAAACCAGAGCCGGTCATGAGCACACTGGCCAGGTATGGGAATCTCTCCAATATCTCCACAACTGCCGCATCAGCAATTGTGAATAGTGGGGGTCATTGTCCGATGATACAAAATACCCAGGCAGGTGCTTAGTTTTGATGGGGCTGATGGTAAGGCCCCAGCTCTTAGTGGCAAGCTCCAGGTTCAGCAACAGTGCCTCCAACTCCTGCTCTGAGTGAGCAGCAATCACCAGAGCATCGGCATACATAACGTGGTTGGGCAATAGGGAGCCATCCCTTGACTACACCCGGGCATCGATCAGCTTCCCATTGTATCTGTACCATATGGTAATTCCCCCGGTACAGGCATTGAAGGCTTAACGAATCCATAACAGCCAGATTAACAGTAGCAGTAGCAGTACACTATAATCAAAATACATAATAAGTTCATGCGTCGGTCATCTATAGCTATATTTTTGATTTCAGGCCACAGGATAGCAGTGGCAGCTATGGTTGTACGACTCCTTCAGAGCATTTTTGAGTGATCGTCTTGTTGGTAACGATCCAAGTTGGAGTTTATTTGCGATAGCATTCCAGACCCTGGGGGCATCTGTAGCACAGGCCCTTTCTCCAGTGTTTGTACGGCAATTCGGAATGCGAAGCTGGTAAATGAGCGAAGATCTTAGCTCATATTTGTTTTCCGAAACAATAAGGTGATCCATGACGTAATCTGCGGATTTTTTTGTAAGTACATCGTAAATAAATTATATCTGATGCATAAGACGTCGATCATTAAGAGATGTTAAGTTTCACCCAATGTAGAGATCGCAGTGGTGCATGATCTGTGTCTTTGGTTATATGTGAAAATCTCTCCCGTCTGCGCGTCTCTTGCGAGATAATAAACAGAACAAAGGCCCTCTGTCACCGTTCTTCTTCCATGGCCGCAGCCTCCTGGTTGCCCCCCCCCCCTTTTTGACCTTTGACTGGCTGTTTTCCATCACAGTTTAAGTTTTTGTTTGCATTCTCTTCTCTTTCTTAGCGGTGTTTGTTTTCTCGAATGAAGACACCATTCATAGGTATTTTATGACTACAATGTGTTGTGTCAAAATTTTGGAAGACAAAGGCGGCCGGGGAGACTCCGATTCCATGTAATACATATAATCTGGTAGCGGGTAGTGACGACCCTGCCTTGCGCGAGTCCCAGGCACAGCTGGCCCTGCTGTCAGCACCTGGTAAGGGCCCCTCCCAGGGCCAAGCGGTTTTCTCACTGCCTTGTGAGTGTCTCGGGAGAGTCAATGGCTGAGGGAGTAAACCCCGACAGAAAATCACGAGTGGGGCCCCTCAGGCGGTTTTGTGACGCACTGCGGCACATTCCCGGCAGCCATTGCAGGCAAACTGGTACCAAACGTCGTGCTACGCACTCATTTGGACATCACTGGCAAGGCCGAGGGGGGAGATCCTGACGCATGGGCAACCCAGGATTTCCAGAATAACCTGCCCGGGCTTTGCGCCAACAAGAGGTGCAAAAATGGACACTCCTCGGCCACCTAATCGTGACCAAGAAACACGGATGGCAGCAGTCATGGGTTATAAGCTCATTTTTGATTGGCGTAAAAAATGGGCGCCACGGGTTGCCATCGTCGGTGGAGGGGTCATTGCACCCCAATGGATAGCTACCGCAACCCGCCTCAAGCTGGACAGCCCCCGGCCAATCAGGTGCTTTCCCGCCACGGCTCACCTGCTCCAATAATGTATAGTAAAGTGGTAGTTTATAGTAGTGTAGTAGTGTATAGTAGTGTATAGTAATGTAGTAGTGTAAAGTGTATAGTAGTGTGTAGTAGAGTGGTAGTGTATAGTAGTGTAGTAGTGTATAGTGTAATAATGTGTAGTAGTGTATAGTCGTATAGTAGTGTGGTAGTTTAGTAATGTATAGTAGAGTGGTAGTGTTGTAGTGTATAGTCGTATAGTAGTGTATAGTAGTGTGGTAGTGTAATAAGAGAGTTCACCGACGATCGCCGATCAGTGTTATAGGCTCCGCCGCCTGGGCCATCACCCAATCAGAGGGGCGAGCCGAAGTTAGGGGCGGAGCTTAACGGCTCTGGGGAGTAACCATCTAGAAGGTTTGTGAGGGGGGCGTGGCTATAGGCGGGGCGTGGTGACGTAGGTCGGGGGATATAAGGGAAAGCGGAAGAGAGCTCGAGGTCAGTGTGTGGAGTCAGAGAGCGGGACCACGTCGCTCGCCTCCGTAACGCCAGCGGCCACGTGGCGGGCTGGAGGCTTCCTCCTTGCGAGCCGCCTATCAGCAAAGGTCGCAACCGGGTACCCGATACCCGTACCCTACCCGATACCCGGCTACCCGTACCCGGCCAGGTACAGGTTCCCGTTTGCGACCCTGGTGCGGCCGGGTACGGGTAGGCCGTGAGTCACTGGTGAGTCACCGTTTGTCACTCATTTCCCAACGTCTTGTCTCTTCTCACAATTCAAGTTCCTAGAATTAACCCACCCGCGCCTGAAAAATGTCTTTATCCCAGAGGTCGCAATCGGGTACCCGATACCAGTACCCTACCCGTACCCGGCCGGGTACGGGTACGGCCGGGTACGGGTACCCGTTTGCGACCCTGGTGCGGCCGGGTACGGGTAAGGAATCAAAACCCGTTTGCGATCTCTGGCTGTCAGCGGCGCGCGGGAGCGGGAGAGGTCGTGAGCGAGCCGGCGCGAGCGACAATATCTAACCGCTCGGGAACGGGAGTGCAGCCGTGTCAGAGTGAAGAGCGCGGAGCTGTCAAGCTGTGAATGACTGAATAAACAATGAAGAAGACAAAAGTTCCAGATTGTCGTCGCAGTGGTTTATTACACATTTACACACGATAAGCCACTTGGTTGGCCTCATTTGTGGTTAGGTAGCTTCTGACAAAGCGATACAGAGCTCGAGTGGGCCTTACGTGATGAGAAATCAGTTAGATATTAAAATAGTTTTCCCGGTTAACATAGGTTAGGTAAAAAAACAAGTCTTTGAATACACACACTTTTATTTGCACTCTAAAGTGGAAAATAAAAAAATTCCCCCCAAAGGTCGCAACCGGGTACCCCAGAAATTAATACAATTTGATGTGCTGAATAAAATGGCTGGCTTCCTATCGATGTTAACTTTATGCAAATTAACCCACTTTTATTCAGCACATCAAATTTGATAAATTTCTGGGGACAAATACATTGATTTTCCACTAGTTTTTTACCCAATTTATTTTCTATACTTATAAATCAATGTTATGCCAATGTCCGATTTTTGTCATAGCCGCGATTCAGTTTACATTCTTGCGGTGTCCTACTCCGTCTTCACCTTGACCCTGCGGGTGATGAACCACGTGGACATCCGAGGTTAAGCTAATTTCTGGAAGAAAATAAACGGAGTCGGCGCACTTTTTTTATTTGGTCAACGCATCACGACGAGCCACTGCCAAAGCAAATAATGACGAGCACGCGACAAGGGAGATGCGAGCAGCACCTCAAATAGTGTCACCCCCCCCCCCCCCTCTGAGAAAGACAAGGTGCTTCAAAAAATGTTAACGCTTATATGGGACTATCGTTTTTAATGGAAAAAAGAACGGACAATGATACTACATTACTGTATCGTGATAACAAATGTAATGTTAATCGCTTCAAAAAGTCAGAGTCTCCACTTGTTCGCCATCATTGTCAACAACACGTGCCTGGAATCTTCTCCAGGTGGTCTCCAGAGCCCGGAGGCGAATTTCTCGTGGGTAATGTTGCAAATTCTCAGAAGTGTTAACATTTTTTTGAAGCACCCTGCATAACAGCCATATGCAGGTGGTGTAAAGTAAGAACTTGACTTGTGCCGATGGCTCTACACAATCCTTACACACACAGCCCACAGAGGCGTTGTCTGCACGGCAGATCTGCTCTGCTGAACTTCAGCTGGGAGGTCAGCACAGAAGCTTCAGCTGGCAGCCTTGGTGAGGGTAGAGGCCTGGGCTGGATCCCCGCTCCTGTCCGCTCCCTCTGGTCCCCCCTACTCACCCACCCACCCACTCACCCAGCCACCTACTCACCCACTCACCCACCTACTCAACCAGCCATTTATCTACTCACCCACCTACCCACTCACCCACCTACTCAACCAGCCACTTATCTACTCACCCACCCACCTACCTACTCACCCACTCACCCACCTACTCACCCAGCCACCTACCCACTCACCCACCTACCCACTCACCCACCTACTCAACCAGCCACTTATCTACTCACCCACCCACCTACCTACTCACCCACCCACCTACTCACCCACCTATCTACTTAGCCACCCACCTACCTTCCCAAAACTATAGCTCTTTTTCAGAAGCAACCTGGCCACAAATGAGAGCTCAACGAAGTCGCTTATCATCATCACGTGGACATTTATGTCAGCCCAATACTCTAAACGTGTGCCGTTTATTCTAAATGTGGAGGAAAAAACCGGTGGACCCGGAGAAAAATCGACGCGACCATGGGAAGTGAGAGAAATAAAGCACACAAACTCCAGATATTGAGTAACAGGCGTCGTCAGGGTCGGGATCGAACCTACGACGTCCTGCGTACCAGGCGAGGGAGTCAACATCTCCCAGCCACCAGTCGTTGGACTTGTTTGCCATTTGGTCAACGGATCACGACCTGCCACTGCCAAAGCAAACACCGCGGCGCCCTCTACTTACCCACCCACCTACCTACCCTCTACTTACCCACCCACCCACCTACCCATCCATCGAAGCAGAATCAGATTTTTTTTAAATTTATCCTTGAAAAGGTAAAGATACATTTTGTTGTGATTTTGTCTTTGACCAAAATATTTCGAGAGAGCCACATTACACACAGAGCTACCTGTACACCACAAACACACAGCAGGTACCCGCAGACAACAACAACAAACCCAGACCACACCAAGACAACAACACACAGCAGTTGTAGTCGCTCATTGCATGGAACATGAAACTGTCGACATTACGTGGGTAAGGATCAAAGAATTACAAATCGCATTTTGCAAATGCGGTTGTATCCTGCACCAAAGTTCCGCTTCAGGATAATAATTTTGTCGAAGGAAGATTTGGCGACATTTACGGATAAGGAATGAGGTCGACCTGAGAAACCCTCGGTAGTCATTGCGATGGTCCCCAATTACTCTATGCACCAATTGACTGCATTGGGATATTTGGGTCCTTGATGGAGTCGAGATGTCCGCATTTGATGTGGACGAACGTAAGGATGATGGAGGAGAGGATGCCACCAATCGTCATCATGGTCGCTCCAGCGATCTGTGGAACAAAAGGTCCGTGTTCACAAACTGCAAATTAACTTCAGCATCTCCCTCGCTGTGCCCAGACAGCACAGACAAACAGAGTTATGCAGACAGACGGAGTGATGCACACAGACACAGGTGATGCACACAGACACAGGTGATGCACACAGACAGACACAGGTGATGCACAGGCACTGCAGGGATATCTCAGTTGGAGGAGCGGGGGGGAGGTTGATGATAGGAATAGAGGCGGTGTGTTGGGATCACCGTACCCAAGAGTCCGAGATGCACTTCTCGTATAGCAACACGTTGTTCGTTGCGTTTCCTCCCGCGAGGCACGGCGAGTCGCTGGGGAAGCCGCCTTGGATGCAGCACAACGCCTCCGAGTTGAGCAGCGCCACGGACACCCAAGCCACGGAGGCCACGAACGTGAGCGCGCCGTAGTACGCGAGACGCGCCTTCCTGTCGGAGTCACGTGGAGCTTTGCACACCGCGTAGACGGGGTGGCGAGGGACACGACCAAGATGACGATGGGACCCATGATGGTGAGCCAGCCGAACGGCACCCCAAAGTTGCAGGGGCAGTCGGTGATTTGGTTGAAGATCTCTTGAAGTCCGATCATGAGCAGAGTGGCCAAGCCGTTGCTCAGAGGAATGCTCTTCGCTACATTTTTCCCAAAATGTGCCCAGGTGCTGACCCATGGTGGACTGGCGAGGCTGTTTGGCCATTGTGGTGGTGGTGATCGTGACGATGCTGATGCTACAACCGATGCTGCTGATGCTGCTGTTGATGGTGATGATGGCGAGTCACCAAGAGGGGTTGCGATGGAGTCCTTCCCGTTGGCGCGGGCTCTTAAATAACAGCCGGCATCATTCGTGGTGGTTGGGACGCCACCCCCCCCCCCCCCCCCGTCGGATTTTCTAGTTCCTCTTCTGAGGTTACGTGGGGAATGCTCGCGGAGCGGCGGGGCGTCAACTGCCGTCACCTTGAACGGGGTCACCGCTCTCGCATGGAGAGCGGTGACCCCTGAGGTGGCCTGGAGATCGTGGGTTCAATACCGACCCAGATGACGCCTGCTGCTGCTGCTGTATAGTTGGAGTCTGCGTCTCTCTCCCCGTGGTCGCGTGGATATTTTCTCCGGGTCATCCGTTTTTTCCCTTCTCCCACATTTAGTCATCAACGCAGGGCCGTATTATACAATAGACCACAGTAGGCAGTGTGACGAGGGCCTATTCACTCTCCCACTCACCCAGCCAACCACTCACCCAGCCACCCACTCACCCAGCCACCCACTCACCCAGCCACCCACTCACTCCTCCACTCACCCAGCCACCCACTCACCCAGCCACCCAGCCACCCACTCACTCAGCCACCCACTCACTCCCCCACTCACCCAGCCACCCACTCACCCAGCCAACCAGCCCACCCACTCACCCAGCCACCCACTCACTCCCCCACTCACCCAGCCACCCACTCACCCAGCCACCCAGCCACCCACTCACCCAGCCACCCACTCACTCCCCCACTCACCCAGCCACCCACTCACCCAGCCACCCAGCCACCCACTCACCCAGCCACCCACTCACTCCCCCACTCACCCAGCCACTCACTCACCCAGCCACCCACTCCCCCAATCACTCACTCACTCAGCCACCCACTGTATATAGCAAGGATAAATACAAAGGGGCAGAGTCGTGCAAATGGTAATCGATTATTTTCATAAGTTGAAAGAGAAATTATCACTCGAGATGAACTTTGAGATTTTCTTTTCATTGCAAAGTTATCAATAACATCTTACAATTTCCTTTTCGCACAATCTCAGCAATTATTTTTGCCACTTGATTTGCTGGCTGCTCGTTGCAATTTCTTTGCAGTGGTAGCAATGTGTTGACTCTACGTGTTGTTGTATATGTTGGTTATGAAAATTTTGATATGTTGTATGCGTGCGTGGGTGAAATTATTATGTTGTATATGTGGGTTATGAATATTCAGTGAAAATAATAATAATCAACTGAAATTTTGCCAAATGTGTAATTATCCGGAAATATATTAATTTATGTAATTATGCACATTTAATTATGCCAATTCGAGAGGTAATCGTAGTAATTATGCGAGTGGGTGTAATTATGATAATGCAAGTCGTTATGATAACCAGACCCCGCCTCGGTGACGAGGGTGGGTTATCGATCGGAATAAGGCAATTAATCGTATGCAGTTATGCAGGTGTGGTGTAAGTATGCAAGATTAACTTAGATTAACTCGGCATCGTTGTCTAGGTTCGTCTCATTCTCGCTTATATTTTAGGTCCCCGGTTCACCCCGTTATCGCTTTAACATTTATTGAGTATGTATTAGTGTGTTTATTAAGGTCACCAAGTTCAGATCTCAACGCAGAAGCAGATCTTATGCATAGATTTCAGGAAGGAATCACACAACCACTTCTGTATTAATCAATTTATTACTAATTCAACCTCAACTATGATATAGTATGCGAACTCTCAATCCCGGAACGTCAACACGGCATCAATACAGTATCATCAATGATTGTCTGATTTCACTTTGACAACGGCACATGGATCCCGCATAACGCGATGGTTGTTAGTGAGAGAGAGTCGTTAAAACATGCAAATACTATGCTAAGAAAAACCTTAACTTTAATGAATGATTATACTCAATATTGTTCACGCAGTACCGCCCTCCTTATTGATCATACGCAACCCTTATCACGTTGTTAGCACCTTGGGTCACGGGACAGTTGAATATTCTGTAGAGGATGCGAGTACGTGCGGCGATTATGACTGAAAGATACTTGAAAGATTATACGGCGATAAAAAAACACAATCAAAAACAGTTATTATTCTTAAAGGCACCAATCTCAACAGATACATCGGCAGGTTATCTGACAACAGAATAGCTCGGAGTAAGGGCCTGCGACGGTGCTCCTTTTCCGAAGATCGTTATCTTATCAAGTTTACTAATTGGGGACCAGATCACCTGATAAGGATCTGGTGGGCCACCACTCCCCACGTGAGCGTGGCTCGGCGGAAGGAGGTGCCAAGAATCAATTCGTATTGATGGATCTGTTGGGAATTTATGCGATTAAGAGTACAGCCCACTAAATATTAAAGATAAAAATTACGAATACTCTTATAAACGACGGATGGCCATCACTCGGTCTCGAGTGTTTTCTTCACAGCCACGGATGGCTTATGGGTTCGAGTGTGTTTGAGTGGTAAGAGTGGTCTTGAATAGTCAATGTTCGGAGTCGGTTCTTTATGTCAATCAGACGCCTGGTGGTCGTGTGGTGAGGGGGCGGTGCGCGTCATACGTATCAGTCGCTCTCCTGTCGCCGTGTTGAATTGGTTTGGATGCCTGTTGATACGCTGTCGTAGTTCGGAACCCGGTCGGTAGGTGGCGCCCACAGCTCGCTCGCAGCGTGCAGTGTTGGGTCGTCGCCTCGTCGCCAAACCGCGATTATCAGCTGCAGCAGAGACCTCCGACTCGGCAGAGGTTGACCCACGCAGGCCGAGTTGAGCTGTCAAGCGGGTCTTGCCCGCCTGCAGAGGAGATGGGGAGCCGCTTGAGTCGAGCCCCGAGAGCCGGCTGAACTCGGCTGAGTCCCAGACGAGCTGAAGAGTCGAGCCGACCCGCTGGTCGCAGCTCGCTCCTGAGTCGACCCTCCCGGTCGAGCTGAAGATGAGTCGAGCCGACCCGCTGGTCGCAGCTCGCTCCTGAGTCGACCCTCCCGGTCGAACTCCTGAGCCGACCCTCCCGGTCGAGCTCCTGAGCCGACCCACTGGTCGAACTCGGCTGATGAGTTGACCCTCCTGGTCGAACTGATTTCCAATGCTCAGGGTCCTTTCTTTTATGCCGAAAAATCCCTTTGGACCCTGCCCACAAGGCGGGGTTTCTTTTGATTTACTGTGTCAGGATCTGTCCGTAGGTAGGTGTGTTCATGTGTGTGTCCGTACGTCCGTATGTCCTTGTGTGCTTCACCCACGGTATATTCCGTTGTCATATTCCCTCCATAAAATCCACGAGCAAACAATCAGGTGTTACAAATTGCCTCGAGGTCGTCTCTCTGTCTGGGTGCGATATTATCTCTTGTTTGGCCTTCTTCATGAACCAAAACACAGACGTTACAAATCGTCTCATAGGCACCTTTGTCCGTGTTGCACCACCTGGAGGGAGGGGCACACTCCCTCCGACCCTCGCTGACGCACAAAGAAATGATTAAAAGTTTTAACATTTGTCCCTTACCATTTCACAGTTATGATTCTGTATGTAACCTAAGGTCTGTCATTTCCCATCGTGGTGCTTGACTCAAGTGGAGGTGTTTCCCCGAGCGTATACACTCCTATCCCGCGCTGCGGGGATACAAAGACGGCCGGGATCCCCCTTTCTCTCCGACCCTGGGTTTAACATCGCTCTTTTATTATGTATTTTATATTCGACCTGGTGGTGATTCATCCCGTTATGCTTCGGGTCGAGTTGTATCAATAACTTTAGCCTACCCTGTTGTTAAATTCCGACTTTAACGTGACTTTAATAGCAATACAGAATTATTGAGCTTTTTGACTTAACTAGGCGAACACGAACTTCTGGTGACCCCCGCAGCCTCGCTGTTCAGCTGAGCCCGCATCCTTGAGAGATGCACAACACTCTTATTCGTCTCACTGTGGTCATCCAACCTTCTGCTCTGGGAGTGTGATTAATTTCAGGACAAGGCCCCCTCACGTGTGTACACAGCCTTGAGCTGACCCACTTATTTAATAATTTAATTCCTTGGCTTTATTTTTTGGTTTGCTCCCTCAGCTGCAGGAGAACAAGGCGTATTTCTCCTCCCTGTGTGCACGTGTTCCAATTAGCTCGAAATCCCTAACACACAATCAGTGATGACCCCCGGCCTTCTGTGGCCGTGATCCAGACAAAGGCGCCTCTGCTTCCTTTATTGCCTTCGAGTCGACACTGCCCCATTATTCGCCCATGTGCTGAGGTCATAGATGGTTGGGCTTTTTGCCTTAACTGTCTGGCTGACTCTCCCACTGTCTCTGCCCTTGCACGGGTGACGTATGCCCGTTCATTAGGCCTTATCTTTCCTTGAAGCAAGGTTGCAAATTCTGCCATCCTAGCCCTCCTCCCGTTCATTACTCAACAACACCTGGTGTTTTGCAGCCTGCTGCTTCTTGGTGTGTTTTCATTCATTATATATCAATGATGGAAGAAGGCTTAGGATACAACAGTGTGTAGCATATTGCACCTAAAGAGCCAAGCACTCACCCAGCCACCCACTCACCCAGCCACCCACTCACTTCCCCACTCACCCAGCCACCCACTCACCCAGCCACCCACTCACCCAGCCACCCACTCACCCAGCCACCCACTCACCCAGCCACCCACTCACTCCCCCACTCACCAAAATAAACTTTAAGTTTATTTGACGGTGACAGCGAGGTCCTCGGGCTGTAGGTTTTACATCAGAGTTCCCTTCTCCTAGGTAGACGGCCTTCCAAGGCTGAAGAGATCCACCTTCCCTGCTATTTCAAACCACGGCTGGTAGGCCACAGCCGCAGTCCACAGTAAC
The DNA here is from genome assembly GCF_965212315.1 of Lampetra planeri. NCBI lineage: Eukaryota > Metazoa > Chordata > Hyperoartia > Petromyzontiformes > Petromyzontidae > Lampetra > Lampetra planeri. The sequence goes on from NC_136161.1 coordinate 3,589,645, forward strand.
GAAGTGGCGCGCCTTAGTCCCGAACACTTGGCCGTTGGGTCCTAACGAGACCCTTCCGCCCTGGCCGGTGACTCCGTCGTGGGAGTTCATTCGCCCAGCGATGCAGTGTTGACATCACCCCCTCACGTTGTTTAGCCCGCCAGCTGAAGCGGTTTACCGGGGTGTGGCACTAGGAGCCAAACGTGAGAGATTTAGGAGATGGATGAGGACCAGTGTTTCCGTCCACTGAAAAATTGAGTGCAGCTACCAGAAAACTAAGGTACTACCTCTACCCTTTTGAGTTACCCTAGGTCTACACAGTGCAGTCTGTGACACTGGATCAGTGTCACAGACTGCACTGTGGTAGCTGCGTGTGATGAGAACGGAGTTGAGGAGGACTCGTCGGGTGATGATGAGGTCCAGTCTTTGCCAATTAAGATATCTTGGATGTCTCCATGATACTTTATGGCAAGGTTTAGTGAGAAAAAATGAAGATGTCATACAGAGATTATGGTATGATCAACGCTCCAGTAGTCTTTGGCTAATGGCATTCATCTTTCCAATGCCATGATAGCCAAGGCATGCGGGCCACGCGTCCTGGTCAGCCCCAACCCTTGCATTGAAGTCTCCCAACAGAAACACTTGCTCAGAGCTGGGGATTTTGATAATAACATTGTGAAGCTCTTGATAGAGTGTTGGGGCGTAGACACTCAGGATGTTTACATGGCCAGAAACAGTGAGCAGTCTCATGAGCAGAATCCGCTCGGAGCCTGAAGTCGGTGGTTCTATCATGCCAAGGAGTGTGTTTTTGATGGCGAACCCCGTGTTGCCTTGGTTCGTTCTGCTGTATTCCTTGCCAGTAGAAAGTGTAATCTCCCCATTTTTGCACCTCTTGTTGGCGCAAAGCCCGGGCAGGTTATTCTGGAAATCCTGGGTTGCCCATGCGTCAGGATCTCCCCCCTCGGCCTTGCCAGTGATGTCCAAACGAGTGCGTAGCACGACGTTTGGTACCAGTTTGCCTGCAATGGCTGCCGGGAATGTGCCGCAGTGCGTCACAAAACCGCCTGAGGGGCCCCACTCGTGATTTTCTGTCGGGGTTTACTCCCTCAGCCATTGACTCTCCCGAGACACTCACAAGGCAGTGAGAAAACCGCTTGGCCCTGGGAGGGGCCCTTACCAGGTGCTGACAGCCGGGCCAGCTGTGCCTGGGACTCGCGTAAGGCAGGGTCGTCACTACCCGCTACCAGATTATATGTATTACATGGAATCAGAGCCTCCCCGGCCGCCTTTGTCTTCCAAAAATTTGACACAACACATGGTAGCCATAAAATACCTATGAAAGGTGTCTCTATTCGAGAAAACAAACACCACTAAGAAAGGGAGGAGAATGCAAACAAAAACTTAAACTGTGATGGAAAACAGCCAGCCAAAGGTCACAAAGGGGGGGGGGGCAACCAGGAGACTGCGGCCATGGAAGAAGAACGGTGACAGAGGGCCTTTGTTCTGTTTATTATCTCGCAAGAGACGCGTAGAGGGGAGAGAATTTCACATATAACCAAAGACACAGATCATGCACCACTGCGATCTCTACATTGGGTGAAACTTAACATCTCTTAATGATCGACGTCTTATGCATCAGATATTATTTATTTACGATGTACTTACAAAAAAATCCGCAGATTACCTCATGGATCTTCTTATTTTTTAGGAAAACAAATATGAGCCAAGATCTTCGCTCATTTACCAACTTCGCATTCCGAATTGCCTTACAAATACTGGATGAAGGGCTTTTGCTATAGATGCCTCCACCGCGAGAAGCCGCCATCTTGTCGCCTCCACTGCGGGGAGCCGCCATCTTGTCGCCTCCACCGCGAGAAGCCGCCATCTTGTCGCCTCCACTGCGGGAAGCCGCCATCTTGTCGCCTCCACCGCGGGAAGCCGCCATCTTGTCGCCTCCACCGCGGGAAGCCGCCATCTTGTCGCCTCCACCGCGGGAAGCCGCCATCTTGTCGCCTCCACCGCGGGAAGCCGCCATCTTGTCGCCTCCACCGCGGGAAGCCGCCATCTTGTCGCCTCCACCGCGGGAAGCCGCCATCTTGTCGCCTCCACCGCAAGAAGCCGCCATCTTGTCGCCTCCACCGCAAGAAGCCGCCATCTTGTCGCCTCCACCGCAGGAAGCCGCCATCTTGTCGCCTCCACCGCGGGAAGCCGCCATCTTGTCGCCTCCACCGCGGGAAGCCGCCATCTTGTCGCCTCCACCGCGGGAAGCCGCCATCTTGTCGCCTCCACCGCAGGAAGCCGCCATCTTGTCGCCTCCACCGCAGGAAGCCGCCATCTTGTCGCCTCCACCGCAGGAAGCCGCCATCTTGTCGCCTCCACCGCGGGAAGCCGCCATCTTGTCGCCTCCACCGCGGGAAGCCGCCATCTTGTCGCCTCCACCGCGGGAAGCCGCCATCTTGTCGCCTCCACCGCGGGAAGCCGCCATCTTGTCGTTTCGGAGGCAACACAAGTCTCCGTCATCAGGTGGGACCGTCACAGCTAAATTTACTATATCAAGTGAGGAAAAATCCAAGAGTCAAGCCCTTAAATACAAGTTAAGGGGGGAGGAAGGGGGAGGGGGTTATCTGAATGAGCTTCAAATCTAGAATGAATGTGGAAGGCAATGAATGGAACGTGTTGGGGGGGGGGGGGCGGGCTAAAAGAGAATAATAGGTGCACTTGTTGATGTTTTACCCTATGTTGGTTGACAATCCAAATACAAAAAAGGAGAGGAGAGTGCAGTTAAACGCTGGGGATGTCAACACTCGGTAAAGTAGAATATTACTTGTCAAATAAGATGGTCCAAATGTGTAGTTAAATCTTTTTTGTATAGTGAATAACATCTTTCCAATGATTACTCAGTTTGTACCCATCATCACGGTTGAAGTTATGTCTGTGTTTGTATATCTGGATGGCTCTGTGTACAAACCTTTGATGGTAGCCAGAAGGTTTGCAGAGCAAATTGGTCTCGGACAAGACAATCTCATGAGAACCCACAGCGTTGTAGCAATGATCGGCAATGGCGGAAGACTCAATTTTGCCGTGTTTCAGATCTGACTTGTGCTCGCGGACACGATCAGAGACATGACGTTTGGTTTCCCCAATGTAACAATCACCACAGATGCAACTCAATTTATAGACTCCAGTGTATTGCAAGTCAGGGATGACATCCTTCACAGATGGAATTAGATCACGGATTTTATGTACTGTACTGAATCGGACTTGGATCTTATTGTTGTTTAGAATTTTGGAGATCTTTTTGGTCACGCCTGCTATGTATGGCAACGTGATAGTTTTGATCGGAGTTTCAAGTGGCTGTTTCTGTATGGTGGGAGAAACAGCTTGGCGGATGGTGCGGTCAGAGTATCCGTTCATCCTGAGGGCCCGATGCACATGTCTTAATTCACTGGCCAATGGTAGTTTGCCATCTTTCTCAACTTCCATGGTGAATCTGATGGATGGGTGTCTGGAATTGATGTGGTCCAGGAAATGGTTCAATGCTGGGAGGCCATGTGGCCAAATGACGAAAGTGTCATCCACACACCTCTTCCACAAGGAAGGATGCAGGGTGGACGTCTGGATGGCGTCTGATTCAAACTTTTCCATGAATACATTGGCTATCACTGGTGACAAGGGAGAGCACATAGGGGTACCCTCATTCTGTTTGTAGAAGGTGCCATTCCAGGTAAAATAAGTGTTGGTGAGGCAATGCCTAACCAGCGCAGGTACAGTGAGGGCAAAAAGTATTTGATCCCCTGCTGATTTTGTACGTTTGCCCACTGACAAAGAAATGATCAGTCTATAATTTTAATGGTAGGTTTATTTGAACAGTGAGAGACAGAATAACAACAACAAAATTCAGAAAAACGCATGTCAAAAATGTTATAAATTGATTTGCATTTTAATGAGGGAAATAAGTATTTGACCCCTCTGCAAAACATGACTTAGTACTTGGTGGCAAAACCCTTGTTGGCAATCACAGAGGTCAGACGTTTCTTGTAGTTGGCCACCAGGTGTGCACACATCTCAGGAGGGATTTTGTCCCACTCCTCTTTGCAGATCTTCTCCAAGTCATTAAGGTTTCGAGGCTGACGTTTGGCAACTCGAACCTTCAGCTCCCTCACTGTACATCCGAATGCAATCCATGTTGGACAAAGTCTTCAATTATTGTTAGGGTGTCAGGTACTGGGACTTTGGTAAACAGAAATACCACATCAAAACTGACGAGGATATCGTCAGGAGATAGTGTCATGTCCTTGACCATAGAGACCAATAAGTAACACGTAACTGGTATATATATGAACAGTTTTAGCACTAGTATATTGCGCACTGCGCAGATAATAGCAGCACTATGGGAATACCGTTGCCTCGCCCCCAACCAACCCCCACCTCTCCCTCCCCCCAGCTGCCCCACCTCCCAACCCCCACACTTCAAACATTGTCGTTTAATTGTACAAACAATTTATTTAAAACGTGGTAACATGTGCAATTTAAGTGTGAGTGGTTTATTCAGAAGTGCTTTAGTCAAAGGTAAGTGTTGCATAGTGGATAGTCCTACCATGAAGAAATTTAACGAGTTATGACATCATTCGACCTCCTTTGCCAGTAACAAAATATAATAATAGGGTTTTCCCCCTTTTTTCTGGCAACAAAACTGAAACCTTTATACGAGGATTCATGTCTGCATTAACCACAATACCTGCAGTCAAATGTGTGATAATGAAAATATCGTACAAGATTTTGATATTAAAGTCGATTTCGATACCATCAAGTGGTGGTAATGTCACCACGGCGCCCGTGCCAGGCCCGGTGCACTGAGGCCACGTGAAGTGTCAAAGTCTCACAGATGTCGGCAGGAGGTCACGGGACAGGCCCAGCAGGTGGCACGGGTCGATTGACGGAGACGAGTGGCCGATGCACCACCAGCGCCCCCTACAGTGCCAAATCGCTGCGGTTTATCCGCCCGGCGCTCCGCTCGTTGTTGTGAGCGCCGCTCCTCTGCCAGTGACTTGCCGTGAGGTCAATGGTTGGGGAGGCGCTGGCTCGTATCAGAGCCAGATTCACACACATATGAACCCGATAGAGGCAGCTTAAATCCACCATTCAATTGGCAGGTTGCACAATGACTATTGGTTAGGCGGTCGTATGTTTCATATTGTATATCAGCATTCTTTATAACACACGCATACAGGTCAGTTACGTATTCGATTCACGTTTTATAGGCGAATGCAGTTCCACTATTTATACTCATTAAACACAAATGAAAATATATATTGCATGGTCTTACCTTTACTTGTAGATGAAGTCCATTCGCCTATCCTTCTGGACAAATATGTCAGTGACTTTGTTGTAGAAGTCCTCTCTGTTCTCTTTTAGTTTTAAAAGTCTCTCCGTCTCAATAGATATGATTGCCAGGGATGAAAGTCGTCCTTGGTCAGTCCGATTCCGACCGTATGTTTTGAGTCGTTTCAAAGCAGAGAACCACGACCTTTCAACGGACGCTGTTGTAGCTGGTATCGCGAGCACCACCAGCTGGAGTAACTTTGTCGCCTCGCGCCACAAAGTTGAGGAGCTGTCCGGGTGATTTGCATTCGTCCCTCACCATTTGTGAACTATACAATCCGATAAGGTCAGCCTTTAGTCTAACAAAGTCAAAGTACCTTGCATATTTTGATAGGCTCTGCAGTTTGGTGTCATCGAAATGTTGTGACGTTTCATAAAATTTCGTGCAATCAACCAAACCAAGGAAAGTTAGCTCACCGAAATGATCAAACCTAGCTTTCATTTGAACACTGATATTGTCCAGAATGTTGTAAAACATTATTTTCCTCTTCTCTCTGATCGGCTGTTATCTTCGGGCATTGTCGGTCAGGCCAAGAGTGACTCTTCTGCCTCACGGCAAGTGTCTTGCCTCACGGCAGATGTGGGGCGTGTGTACGCAGGAATTTCCTGTTTTTGAACCAGGGGGTGGTCACGTGACCAGGAAGTTGCGATTTTAGGTTTCCGCTGAACCACGCGGGAGTCGGCCATTACAGACATAATTCAAGATGGCGGCACACATCGCGGCCCCGTGAAGCCAGCCGCAGTTGTCCGTTGTGGGACTTTGGGAAGCATTGTCTGTAAGTTCGTTTGTGTTCTTATAATATTGGCAATATTGCTATAATGTTAGAAGGACCTTTATAATACTGTTATAATGTTAGGACCTTTATAATGCTGTTAAATTGTTATGATGAATGCGGGGCCTAGTTGACAATAAAGCCTGCAGCTTGCCTTGTTGTGACTGTTACCCTTAATCGAGTAAGTGGATTCCACTTGTAATAACAAAATGTCTCATTCATAAGACAATGTTATGATGCTGTGGTGTTTATTCATTGTGTTGGTGTTTCTGGGTATTAACAGATGCTGTATCTGTGCTGTTTTCTTACCAGTTTTACCTCTCGTTCAATTTCAATAAATGACGTTCGGAGTCAGATGTTCACCCTGGCTCTGATGGTTTATTGGAGACGCGAGGTTATCTACTCAGCTAGCTCTGCAACGCATCGCACAGCGAGGCCGAGATAGTGACGCATTTCTGCTCGAATCGATCATAGAAACTGTCAAACTCTTGTCTCTGGCGTTCCACAACCACCATTGTGTCGCGGATTTGCGCACAGCAGAATCCAATGTCCATTACTATATTCGGCAGCACACGAAAGAGTGCATCGGTTTCATTGAAAATGCCCTCATATGCCATTATGAAGAAGCAGGTTGATGCTTTTTTGACAGCCAGAGATCATATCCGGCGGCCATCATCAGGGTGTCATTGTCCCAACCATCGGGATTTCCGCTCATAATTTGGAACACAGCACGCAGATCAGATTGGTACATGCTGATCGGCTGAACTAGTCTAGAATTTGATTTCCATTTCGTAAATGTCGCTTCACAACATCGTCCAGTAGGTGGGTGCGCTTGGTCGACTTATTGAAAAACGTCGCGAGTCCCTCAACTGTTTTAAAAAACGTTTTACACTCAGGCATACATTTGGTGATTGCGAGTGCACCAGGTTAAATTTGTGTGCATAATATGGCTTCAGGTACCTTTTATTTAATCTTGGCCTGCACCCCACTAAGATCTGATGCCATCACAGAGGCTCCGTCATAAGTCTGAGCTACCAGCTTTTCAACGCAATTGTGTTTCCCCAACACTCCCAAAATATAATCAGCAATAGCCGGTGCTTGTCTGTCATCACTGACATCATCAAATCCCAAGAACGCCTCCCTCACCTCACAAGTCACCTCACTTTTAGCCACATAACGCACCATTACAGAGACCTGGGCTTTGTTTGTGATGTCCGTTGTCTTGTCTACTTCGACTGCAACAAATGGGGCTGCATTAATCTCCTCTTTGATATCACTTCTAATTAATTCACCGACTGCTTCGATTAAATCGTTCTGTAATCTGTTTGATAAGCCAGAAAACAGTGGATGTCTCCAAATGTCTAGCTAACTTTTCATCTTTCTCAGCAAAACCAGGCAATAGCTCCACATAGTTGCCACGATTAGAAGAGCTTGCACTCTCATCGTTACCACGAAATGCTAATTCCTGTTTGGCTAGGAAGCAGGTTGCATTAATAAGGTATTTTAAAACCTCACGGTTTTCCTTTACCTTAGCATTGTGGATGCTGATATTTATTCTCCGCTGTTCATTCGAAGCCAGATCTATCCTTGAAGCTCCAAAAGTTTTTCAGCAATTTCGCTTTGAATGTGAGTTGTCGATTTTTCATAATTGTTGAGGCTCCTTGGTACATTTTTCAAGTCACAAAATCCCGCGTTAGTCCAATCGTTGTCGGTAGTGGAGAACAGAAGGCAGAGGAATCAGTAAAGGCGATTGTTCATAGCACGGCCACACAGCCAGTCTTTTCGTTGGTACCACTCCATTTGAAACGACCGTGTTATTTTCTGTCCCTTCTTCTGAAGTAGGTAATTCAGCTCAGGCATTGGTCTTCCATTGTATATCACTCCCTGTTTTGAAAGTCCAATTTTGAGAAATGTTTAAGGTTAGATATAACGTTTTCCATTTTTGCAGCCGCTGGAATTTTTTTGCTAGAGCTGGCTAGCGTGGAGGGAGAGCGAGCGTCAATAACGTGGGCTCAAGACACGCCCCCCTCGGTGAGGCAGATGTGATAGCTGCCTCCCCTGGTGCTTTTTCATTGCAGTTTTATGACGAGACCAGGAGCCTAAATATCTTCATACACAGACACGTGAAATAAGTTACCTGGCGTCTGGAAGGCGAGGACATGAAATGAAGGGGTCTACAAACATTACATTGGTGACACACTGAGATAGTAACAGGCACGCGCTTATTGCCCGCGTTCCATCCAGTTACTGAGGGGTTGCGCAATCAGAGGGGAGGCTGAGCTCGTCGCTGCCTCACCTCTCGTCTCTTCCTGTATTTGCAGCGAAGCTCTGCAAATTTGGTAATTTTGACTAGAAAAATGTATTGGAATCGTACAGAAATGACATTTATAACACAGATCAGTCGGAAAATCTTAATATTTATTTTATTAATTACTTTCGTAACAGCTATTTTCATTGGAGTATAACAGGTGAGGCTCTGCCTCCCCTGTCTCCCCTGACCGCACGTCCCTGTCCTCTGCCCCCTCCATTGTTGCTGGAGGGCGAATGTCTCCAACCTGACTAGCGGCAGCGTCCTTCACGAGTACTGTCAGTGCCGGCCTTCATTCGGGTCCTACTCGCTAACAGCACTTGCCCCTTCAGCCTGTTACAGGCTACACGGGGGACCTTTCCCTTTGTAGGTCCTACTCGCTAACAGCACTTGCCCCTTCAGCCTGTTACAGGCTACACGGGGGTTGGGGGTCTTAGTCCACACCGCCACCGATTCAACGAACCCAGAGGACACCACAGCCGGCAATCGATCCAGAGCTGAACATTTTCCGAGGCACTTTTTTTTATAAAGCCGTCCCCCGTTTTTATTCTTGGGAATTGTCGACGCACAACGTCTTCAGATCTGCAAAGCCTCGCGAGGTGGCGTTCCCTGCACGGACTCTCCGCTGCGCGCAACAATTCACGATTTCATTTAAACCAGTCCAGGTCCCGCCGATCCTGGCCCTATTTGTGTTTTTTTTACTTAATTTCACTCATCAATACTAATCAATACTAATCAATACTAATGTAATGACGATTTGACACACTTCTCTTGAAATGGCACTTTATTGAAAACGTGTTCACTTGACATCAGGCGGAGACCCCACCGCAAGAGCCCCGAGTCTCCCGCGCATCTCCCCCTTTTATACCAACACGAGGCCACGCTCCCTTCTCGATCATTCTCGCCGACTTTGGACATTCGCCGGCAGACTCCACCATCCTCTTCCGTCACCTGACCACGCTCCCTTCTCGATCATTCCAGTAGCCACCAGTCCCTTCACACTCACAACTGACACCCCTGTCATTACCTCCCGTGGCCACCAGTCCCCTCACACCGCATGCAGGTTCTATTGTCATTACCCAAATGTTGTCCCCTATTTTAAATTTTGAATAGTCGCGCCCAGCTACGAGGGGAGAACATCTCGTCCAATCAGAGCCGCTGTTGTTGGGGAAGCCCCTGGCCAATGGGAGGCGCGCAAACACCGCCGGTCGTCATGGCGCCGGAGTGGCCCTGTGTTCCCCCTTCCTTAGCGCGAGACCAACAATTACAACAACAATTATTACTACCGTCGCTAAAATAACTACCTACAGGGCCGTACCTATTTGTACTCTTTGTACGAAATTATCAATGGTTGTTAAAGAAGCTCTGAGCCATGGGAATATGGGGAATTTCCACCAGTGGAAATTGATGAGCGCCACACTGCCAGACGAGGGCCTCCACACGCCCTGCTGGTCAGTGCGGATTGGTGAAGGCGGGTAGCATAGACCTACAGTACAACTGAATATAACCACAACGAGCCCCCGCAGTCCGATGACAACCAGTTTGTGCATGGTCAGCACCCATCCCAGGCACTCTCAAAGGTCACTTCTGCTTTGGCTTGACCGACCAGATTGGGCGCATTCCAAGTCCCGTTCATTTGTTCATAGGCGTCGTGGGCAGTGGCGGCTCCTGCAAAATCTCTCAGGGGGGGCAAATGTTTGGATGATTGATAAGGATAAGGTCCACCCATGCAATGGATAAATTAACAGCTTAAGCATGTAAAGGCAACTTCACTTCTTTAATATTGATGAAAAATAAAGTGACTCTTACAATACATCTTGTTTGTTTCTATACTCACTATTATTACAATCCACTCAGTTTATTTTATTAAAGATTCCACTAGATGGCGACAAATAATATTGTTGACTGAAACGTGCTTACGTATGATGACGTAAACACGTTAGTGCGAGCCCTCCCGGAAGCCATAGAGAAGCATTGCAGCGCCCGCCGTTCGAAAAAAATCATCTTTGAATGTAAGTCTATGGGACCACTCGGGGCGATTCTCAGCCAGAGTGAAATCGCCCAAAAAGAGGCGGTACTCCACAGAACGTGACATGACGCTGATTGGACTATATCCAGAGGCACAGTAACGGCTCGCATAACTATGTGGTTGAATGAGATTGGTGGTGCGTCGCCCAATCGCCCTAATGAAGAAACCGCCCCTGGTCGTGGGTCATTGTGAAGCTGTTCTTAACAGTTAATATCTCATGGTGGTGAAATGTTAACTACCTCGCCTTGTATGGAGGTCGTTGGTTCCATGGTGACCCTCACACCTGCATGTTTGGAGTTTGCGTGTTCTCCCCGTGGTCGCGTGGATTTTTCCCCGGGTCATACCGGTTTTTCCCTCCACATTTCGAAACATTTGCTTCGAGTCTTTGGCTGCGATACATTTCCACACGATAAGCCACTTTGGTTGGCCTCATTTGTGGCCAGGTAGCTTCTGAAAAAGCTCTACATAGCTCGAGTGGGCCTTACCTGATATAATGAAACATCAGTTAAATATTTAAAATAGTTTTCACGTTTGAGATAAATTAGGTAAAAACAAGTCTTTCAATGCACACACTTTTATTTGCACTCTAAAGTGGAAAATTTTAAAAAATTCACCCCAGAAATTAATACAATTTGATGTGCTGAATAAAATGGCTGGCTTCCTTTCGATAAACTCTTTGGTTCATTCCGTAAAGTCACGTAGGTAGAAACATAAAACCTACGTGACTTTACCGAAAGAACCAAAGAGTATGGATTCCTGCAGCCACGAGAGCTTCAAATCAAGATTCCTTTCCATATGTTTAATTTAGTTTATGCAATTAACATACTTTTATTCAGCACATCAAATTTGAATAATTTCTGGGGTCAAAAGAATTGATTTTCCACTTTAGAGTGCAAATAAAAGTGTGCATTGAAAACTATATTTTTACCCAATTTATTCTCTATACTTATAAAACCCATTCCTGCGGAGGGAGCTGGTAGGAACGTTGGGTTGCTCGGTCAATGGCCAGGGTCAACGGCGGCGTGGTGTATTCCGCAAATATGCCCGACTGTGAGGGCGGGCACAAGCCGGCGTGAGTAGGTTAAACGTTGATATAAGGGCACCACGGGGTGACCAGCCCCTCCCCACCCAGCCCCTCCCCACCCAGCCCCTCCCTGCACGACGGACGGACGGACACAATAATCCCCTGTGGACTGGTGTAACCAGGAGGTTCCAACCAGTATCAATGGCAATGTCCGATATTATTAGAGCCGCGATTCAGTGTACAGTGTTGCGGTGTCCTACTCCGTCTTCACCTTGACCCTGCGAGTGTCAGGTTTGGTGTTAAACTTTACTCAGCGAGTGCAGGCAGCAAGCAGTCTGCGTGATGAACCACGTGGACATTCAAGGTTACGCTAATTTTTGAAAGAAAACAAACGAAAGTCGGCGCACTTTTTTTTATTTGGTCAACGGATCACGAGCCACTGCCCAAGCAAACGACGACGAAAATCTTCTCCAGGTGGTCTCCAGAGCCCGAGGCGCATTTCTTGTGGGTAATGTTGCAAATTCTCAGAAGTGTTCACTTTCTTTTTAAGCACCCTGTCTAACAGCCATATGCAAGTGGTGTCAAGTAAGAACTTGACTAGTGCCGATGGCTCTACACAATCCTTACACACACAGCCCACATAGGCGTTGTCTGCACGGCAGATCTGCTGCACTGAACTTCAGCTGGGAGGTCAGCACAGAAGTTTCAGCTGGCAGCCTTGGTGAGGGTCGAGGTCTGGATCCCTGATCCTGCCCGCTCCCCCCACTCACCTACCTCACCCCTACCTACTCACCCACCCATCTACTAACCCACCTACTCACCCACCCACCTACACACATACCCAGCTACCTACCCAACACTATAATATATTTGTATTTGACCAGGTGAGGCCCACCGAGCTATGGAGCTCTTTCTCAGAAGCGACATGGCCACAAATGACGGCTCAACGAATTGGCTTATGATCATCATCACGTGGACATTTATTGCAGCCCAATACTCTAAACGCGTGACGTTGATTCTAAATGTGGAGGAAAAAACAGGAGGGACCGCTGAAAAATCGACGCAACCACAGGGAGAGAGAGATGTACACTCCAAATACACAGTAGGGCGTCGTCAGGGTCGGGATCGAGCCCAGGACCTCCTGCGTACCAGGCGAGAATGTAAACATATCACAGCCACCACAGCGCCCTTTCCTTACCCACTCACCTACCCACCCATTCAACCAGAATCAGAATCCTTTTTTTATCCTTTCAAAAGGTGAAGAGACATTTTGTTGTTACCAACATATTTCGAGAGAGCCACAAACACACACAGCACGTACCAGCAGACAACGACCACAGCCCCAGACCACACCAAGACAACAACACACAGCAGTAGTAGTCCCTCAATGCACGGAACATGAAACTGTCGATATTACGCGGGTAAGGATCAAATAGTTACAAATCACATTTTGCAAATGCGGTTGGATCCTGCACCAAAGTTCCGCTTCAGGGTAAGACGTTTTTTCGAAGGAAGATTTAGCGGCGTCTAGGGGTAGGGAACGAGGTCGATCTGAGAAACCCTCGGTAGTCATGGAGATGGTCCCCGATTCCTGTGCTGATCCACTGACTGCAGAGAGACATTTGGGTCCTCAACGGGAATTTCCGCATTTGGCGCAGACAATTCCAAAGAAGATGACGGAGATGAAGCCACCAATCGTAACCACGCACACTCCAGCGATCTGTGGAACGAAAGGAACGGAATCACAAACCGCAAATTCACTTCTGCACCTCCCTCGTTGCGCCCAGACAACTCCGACAGACACACAGACACAGGTGATGCACACAGACACAGGTGATGCACAGACACAGGTGATGCACACAGACACAGGCGAGGCACAGACACAGGTGATGCACACAGACACAGGCGATGCACACAGACACACACAGGTGATACACACAGACACAGGTGATATAGACAGACACAGGTGATGCAGACACACAGACACAGGCGATGCACACAGACACAGGTGATGTAAACACACAGACACAGGTGATGCACAGACACTGCAGGGATATCTCAGTTGGAGGAGCGGGGGGTGGGGAGGTTGATGATAGGAACAGAGGCGGTGTGTGTGGGAATCACCGTACCCGCGAGTCTGAGGTGCACTTCTCGTATCGCACCGCGTTGACCGTTGCGTTTACTCCCTCGAGGCACGTCGAGTTGCTGGGGAAGCCGCCTTGGATGCAGCAGACCGCCTCCGAGTTGAACAGCGCCACGGACAGCCACGACACGGAGGCCACGAGCGTGAGCAGGAACACGTGCGCGAGATGCTTTCCCTCGCAAAATTTGATGGCCGCGTACATGAGGGACCCGAACACGATGACCATGGGAGCCAGGAGCGTGAGCCAGCCGGCCCTCACGCTAGAGTCGCAGGGGCAGTCGGTGAAATAGGTGATGACCGCCTCAAGCCCGCCCGTGATCAGACCGACCAAGCTGTTGCTCACAGGGATGCTCCGCACTATTTCAAGCCAAATTTTTTTGGTGCACAAACCCATGATGAGAATGGTGGTGGTGGATGGTGGTGACCGTGACGATGCTGCTGATGCTGCTGATGATGGTGATGATGGCGAGTCACCAAGATGGGTTGCGATGGAGCACTTCCCGTTGGCGCGGGCTCTTAAATTCGTGGTGGTTGGGACGCCCCCCCCCCCCCCCACATCGGATTTTCTAGTTCCTCTTCTGAGGTTACGTGGGGAATGCTCGCATAGCGGTGGGGCGTCAACTGCTGTCACCTTGAACGGGGTCACCGCTCTCGCATGGAGAGCGGTGACCTCTGAGGTGGCCTGGAGATCGTGGGTTCGATACCGACCCAGATGACGCCTGTTGCTGCTGCTGTATATTTGGAGTCTGCGTCTTTCTCTCTCTCCCCGTGGTCGCGTGGATTTTTTTTCTCCGGGTCCTCCGGTTTTTTCCTTCTCCCACATATAGTCGACAACGCAGGGCCGTATTATACTATAGGCCACAGGAGGCAGTGTGACTAGGGCCGACTCACTCCCCCACTCACCCAGCCACCCACTCACCCAGACACCCACTCACCCAGCCACCCACTCACCCAGCCAACCACTCACTCAGCCACCCACTCACCCAGCCACCCACTCACCCAGCCAACCACTCACCCAGCCACCCACTCACCCAGCCAACCACTCACTCAGCCACCCACTCACCCAGACACCCACTCACTCAGCCACCCACTCACCCAGACACCCACTCACCCAGCCACCCACTCACCCAGCCAACCACTCACCCAGCCACCCACTCACCCAGACACCCACTCTCCCAGCCACCCACTCACCCAGCCAACCACTCACCCAGACACCCACTCACTCTCCCACTCACCCAGACACCCACTCACTCAGCCACCCACTCACCCAGACACCCACTCACCCAGCCACCCACCCTGGCTCTGAGGGTTTATTGGAGACGCGAGGTTATCTACTCAGCTAGCTCTGCAACGCATCGCACAGCGAGGCCGAGATAGTGACGCATTTCTGCTCGAATCGATCATAGAAACTGTCAAACTTTTGTCTCTGGCGTTCCACAACCACCATTGTGTCGCGGATTTGCGCACAGCAGAATCCAATGTCCATTACTATATTCTGCAGCACACGAAAGAGTGCATCGGTTTCATTGAAAATGCCCTCATATGCCATTATGAAGAAGCAGGTTGATGCTTTTTTGACAGCCAGAGATCATATCCGGCGGCCATCATCAGGGTGTCATTGTCCCAACCATCGGGATTTCCGCTCATAATTTGGAACACAGCACGCAGATCAGATTGGTACATGCTGATCGGCTGAACTAGTCTAGAATTTGATTTCCATTTCGTAAATGTCGCTTCACAACATCGTCCAGTAGGTGGGTGCGCTTGGTCGACTTATTGAAAAACGTCGCGAGTCCCTCAACTGTTTTAAAAAACGTTTTACACTCAGGCATACATTTGGTGATTGCGAGTGCACCAGGTTAAATTTGTGTGCATAATATGGCTTCAGGTACCTTTTATTTAATCTTGGCCTGCACCCCACTAAGATCTGATGCCATCACAGAGGCTCCGTCATAAGTCTGAGCTACCAGCTTTTCAACGCAATTGTGTTTCCCCAACACTCCCAAAATATAATCAGCAATAGCCGGTGCTTGTCTGTCATCACTGACATCATCAAATCCCAAGAACGCCTCCCTCACCTCACAAGTCACCTCACTTTTAGCCACATAACGCACCATTACAGAGACCTGGGCTTTGTTTGTGATGTCCGTTGTCTTGTCTACTTCGACTGCAACAAATGGGGCTGCATTAATCTCCTCTTTGATATCACTTCTAATTAATTCACCGACTGCTTCGATTAAATCGTTCTGTAATCTGTTTGATAAGCCAGAAAACAGTGGATGTCTCCAAATGTCTAGCTAACTTTTCATCTTTCTCAGCAAAACCAGGCAATAGCTCCACATAGTTGCCACGATTAGAAGAGCTTGCACTCTCATCGTTACCACGAAATGCTAATTCCTGTTTGGCTAGGAAGCAGGTTGCATTAATAAGGTATTTTAAAACCTCACGGTTTTCCTTTACCTTAGCATTGTGGATGCTGATATTTATTCTCCGCTGTTCATTCGAAGCCAGATCTATCCTTGAAGCTCCAAAAGTTTTTCAGCAATTTCGCTTTGAATGTGAGTTGTCGATTTTTCATAATTGTTGAGGCTCCTTGGTACATTTTTCAAGTCACAAAATCCCGCGTTAGTCCAATCGTTGTCGGTAGTGGAGAACAGAAGGCAGAGGAATCAGTAAAGGCGATTGTTCATAGCACGGCCACACAGCCAGTCTTTTCGTTGGTACCACTCCATTTGAAACGACCGTGTTATTTTCTGTCCCTTCTTCTGAAGTAGGTAATTCAGCTCAGGCATTGGTCTTCCATTGTATATCACTCCCTGTTTTGAAAGTCCAATTTTGAGAAATGTTTAAGGTTAGATATAACGTTTTCCATTTTTGCAGCCGCTGGAATTTTTTTGCTAGAGCTGGCTAGCGTGGAGGGAGAGCGAGCGTCAATAACGTGGGCTCAAGACACGCCCCCCTCGGTGAGGCAGATGTGATAGCTGCCTCCCCTGGTGCTTTTTCATTGCAGTTTTATGACGAGACCAGGAGCCTAAATATCTTCATACACAGACACGTGAAATAAGTTACCTGGCGTCTGGAAGGCGAGGACATGAAATGAAGGGGTCTACAAACATTACATTGGTGACACACTGAGATAGTAACAGGCACGCGCTTATTGCCCGCGTTCCATCCAGTTACTGAGGGGTTGCGCAATCAGAGGGGAGGCTGAGCTCGTCGCTGCCTCACCTCTCGTCTCTTCCTGTATTTGCAGCGAAGCTCTGCAAATTTGGTAATTTTGACTAGAAAAATGTATTGGAATCGTACAGAAATGACATTTATAACACAGATCAGTCGGAAAATCTTAATATTTATTTTATTAATTACTTTCGTAACAGCTATTTTCATTGGAGTATAACAGGTGAGGCTCTGCCTCCCCTGTCTCCCCTGACCGCACGTCCCTGTCCTCTGCCCCCTCCATTGTTGCTGGAGGGCGAATGTCTCCAACCTGACTAGCGGCAGCGTCCTTCACGAGTACTGTCAGTGCCGGCCTTCATTCGGGTCCTACTCGCTAACAGCACTTGCCCCTTCAGCCTGTTACAGGCTACACGGGGGACCTTTCCCTTTGTAGGTCCTACTCGCTAACAGCACTTGCCCCTTCAGCCTGTTACAGGCTACACGGGGGTTGGGGGTCTTAGTCCACACCGCCACCGATTCAACGAACCCAGAGGACACCACAGCCGGCAATCGATCCAGAGCTGAACATTTTCCGAGGCACTTTTTTTTATAAAGCCGTCCCCCGTTTTTATTCTTGGGAATTGTCGACGCACAACGTCTTCAGATCTGCGAAGCCTCGCGAGGTGGCGTTCCCTGCACGGACTCTCCGCTGCGCGCAACAATTCACGATTTCATTTAAACCAGTCCAGGTCCCGCCGATCCTGGCCCTATTTGTGTTTTTTTTACTTAATTTCACTCATCAATACTAATCAATACTAATCAATACTAATGTAATGACGATTTGACACACTTCTCTTGAAATGGCACTTTATTGAAAACGTGTTCACTTGACATCAGGCGGAGACCCCACCGCAAGAGCCCCGAGTCTCCCGCGCATCTCCCCCTTTTATACCAACACGAGGCCACGCTCCCTTCTCGATCATTCTCGCCGACTTTGGACATTCGCCGGCAGACTCCACCATCCTCTTCCGTCACCTGACCACGCTCCCTTCTCGATCATTCCAGTAGCCACCAGTCCCTTCACACTCACAACTGACACCCCTGTCATTACCTCCCGTGGCCACCAGTCCCCTCACACCGCATGCAGGTTCTATTGTCATTACCCAAATGTTGTCCCCTATTTTAAATTTTGAATAGTCGCGCCCAGCTACGAGGGGAGAACATCTCGTCCAATCAGAGCCGCTGTTGTTGGGGAAGCCCCTGGCCAATGGGAGGCGCGCAAACACCGCCGGTCGTCATGGCGCCGGAGTGGCCCTGTGTTCCCCCTTCCTTAGCGCGAGACCAACAATTACAACAACAATTATTACTACCGTCGCTAAAATAACTACCTACAGGGCCGTACCTATTTGTACTCTTTGTACGAAATTATCAATGGTTGTTAAAGAAGCTCTGAGCCATGGGAATATGGGGAATTTCCACCAGTGGAAATTGATGAGCGCCACACTGCCAGACGAGGGCCTCCACACGCCCTGCTGGTCAGTGCGGATTGGTGAAGGCGGGTAGCATAGACCTACAGTACAACTGGATATAACCACAACGAGCCCCCGCAGTCCGATGACAACCAGTTTGTGCATGGTCAGCACCCATCCCAGGCACTCTCAAAGGTCACTTCTGCTTTGGCTTGACCGACCAGATTGGGCGCATTCCAAGTCCCGTTCATTTGTTCATAGGCGTCGTGGGCAGTGGCGGCTCCTGCAAAATCTCTCAGGGGGGGCAAATGTTTGGATGATTGATAAGGATAAGGTCCACCCATGCAATGGATAAATTAACAGCTTAAGCATGTAAAGGCAACTTCACTTCTTTAATATTAATGAAAAATAAAGTGACTCTTACAATACATCTTGTTTGTTTCTATACTCACTATTATTACAATCCACTCAGTTTCTTTTATTAAAGATTCCACTAGGTGGCGACAAATAATATTGTTGACTGAAACGTGCTTACGTATGATGACGTAAACACGTTAGTGCGAGCCCTCCCGGAAGCCATAGAGAAGCATTGCAGCGCCCGCCGTTCGAAAAAAATCATCTTTGAATGTAAGTCTATGGGACCACTCGGGGCGATTCTCAGCCGGAGTGAAATCGCCCAAAAAGAGGCGGTACTCCACAGAACGTGACATGACGCTGATTGGACTATATCCAGAGGCACAGTAACGGCTCGCATAACTATGTGGTTGAATGAGATTGGTGGTGCGTCGCCCAATCGCCCTAATGAAGAAACCGCCCCTGGTCGTGGGTTATTGTGAAGCTGTTCTTAACAGTTAATATCTCATGGTGGTGAAATGTTAACTACCTCGCCTTGTATGGAGGTCGTTGGTTCCATGGTGACCCTCACACCTGCATGTTTGGAGTTTGCGTGTTCTCCCCGTGGTCGCGTGGATTTTTCCCCGGGTCATACCGGTTTTTCCCTCCACATTTCGAAACATGCGCTTCGAGTCTTTGGCTGCGATACATTTCCACACGATAAGCTACTTTGGTTGGCCTCATTTGTGGCCAGGTAGCTTCTGAAAAAGCTCTACATAGCTCGAGTGGGCCTTACCTGATATAATGAAACATCAGTTAAATATTTAAAATAGTTTTCACGTTTGAGATAAATTAGGTAAAAAACAAGTCTTTCAATGCACACACTTTTACGTGCACTCTAAAGTGGAAAATTTTAAAAAATTCACCCCAGAAATTAATACAATTTGATGTGCTGAATAAAATGGCTGGCTTCCTTTCGATAAACTCTTTGGTTCATTCCGTAAAGTCACGTAGGTAGAAACATAAAACCTACGTGACTTTACCGAAAGAACCAAAGAGTATGGATTCCTGCAGCCACGAGAGCTTCAAATCAAGATTCCTTTCCATATGTTTAATTTAGTTTATGCAATTAACATACTTTTATTCAGCACATCAAATTTGAATAATTTCTGGGGTCAAAAGAATTGATTTTCCACTTTAGAGTGCAAATAAAAGTGTGCATTGAAAACTATATTTTTACCCAATTTATTCTCGAAACTTATAAAACCCATTCCTGCGGAGGGAGCTGGTAGGAACGTTGGGTTGCTCGGTCAATGGCCAGGGTCAACGGCGGCGTGGTTTATTCCGCAAATATGCCCGACTGTGAGGGCGGGCACAAGCCGGCGTGAGTAGGTTAAACGTTGATATAAGGGCACCACGGGGTGACCAGCCCCTCCCCACCCAGCCCCTCCCCACCCAGCCCCTCCCTGCACGACGGACGGACGGACACAATAATCCCCTGTGGACTGGTGTAACCAGGAGGTTCCAACCAGTATCAATGGCAATGTCCGATATTATTAGAGCCGCGATTCAGTGTACAGTGTTGCGGTGTCCTACTCCGTCTTCACCTTGACCCTGCGAGTGTCAGGTTTGGTGTTAAACTTTACTCAGCGAGTGCAGGCAGCAAGCAGTCTGCGTGATGAACCACGTGGACATTCAAGGTTACGCTAATTTTTGTAAGAAAACAAACGAAAGTCGGCGCACTTTTTTTTTTTATTTGGTCAACGGATCACGAGCCACTGCCCAAGCAAACGACGACGAAAATCTTCTCCAGGTGGTCTCCAGAGCCCGAGGCGCATTTCTTGTGGGTAATGTTGCAAATTCTCAGAAGTGTTCACTTTCTTTTTAAGCACCCTGTCTAACAGCCATATGCAGGTGGTGTCAAGTAAGAACTTGACTAGTGCCGATGGCTCTACACAATCCTTACACACACAGCCCACATAGGCGTTGTCTGCACGGCAGATCTGCTGCACTGAACTTCAGCTGGGAGGTCAGCACAGAAGTTTCAGCTGGCAGCCTTGGTGAGGGTCGAGGTCTGGATCCCTGATCCTGCCCGCTCCCCCCACTCACCTACCTCACCCCTACCTACTCACCCACCCATCTACTAACCCACCTACTCACCCACCCACCTACACACATACCCAGCTACCTACCCAACACTATAATATTTGACCAGGTGAGGCCCACCGAGCTATGGAGCTCTTTCTCAGAAGCGACATGGCCACAAATGACGGCTCAACGAATTGGCTTATGATCATCATCACGTGGACATTTATTGCAGCCCAATACTCTAAACGCGTGACGTTGATTCTAAATGTGGAGGAAAAAACAGGAGGGACCGCTGAAAAATCGACGCAACCACAGGGAGAGAGAGATGTACACTCCAAATACACAGTAGGGCGTCGTCAGGGTCGGGATCGAGCCCAGGACCTCCTGCGTACCAGGCGAGAATGTAAACATATCACAGCCACCACAGCGCCCTTTCCTTACCCACTCACCTACCCACCCATTCAACCAGAATCAGAATCCTTTTTTTATCCTTTCAAAAGGTGAAGAGACATTTTGTTGTTACCAACATATTTCGAGAGAGCCACAAACACACACAGCACGTACCAGCAGACAACGACCACAGCCCCAGACCACACCAAGACAACAACACACAGCAGTAGTAGTCCCTCAATGCACGGAACATGAAACTGTCGATATTACGCGGGTAAAGATCAAAGAGTTACAAATCACATTTTGCAAATGCGGTTGGATCCTGCACCAAAGTTCCGCTTCAGGGTAAGACGTTTTTTCGAAGGAAGATTTAGCGGCGTCTAGGGGTAGGGAACGAGGTCGATCTGAGAAACCCTCGGTAGTCATGGAGATGGTCCCCGATTCCTGTGCTGATCCACTGACTGCAGAGAGACATTTGGGTCCTCAACGGGAATTTCCGCATTTGGCGCAGACAATTCCAAAGACGATGAAGGAGATGAAGCCACCAATCGTAACCACGCACACTCCAGCGATCTGTGGAACGAAAGGAACGGAATCACAAACCGCAAATTCACTTCTGCACCTCCCTCGTTGCGCCCAGACAACTCCGACAGACACACAGACACAGGTGATGCACACAGACACAGGTGATGCACAGACACAGGTGATGCACACAGACACAGGCGAGGCACAGACACAGGTGATGCACACAGACACAGGCGATGCACACAGACACACACAGGTGATACACACAGACACAGGTGATATAGACAGACACAGACACAGGTGATGCAGACACACAGACACAGGCGATGCACACAGACACAGGTGATGTAAACACACAGACACAGGTGATGCACAGACACTGCAGGGATATCTCAGTTGGAGGAGCGGGGGGTGGGGAGGTTGATGATAGGAACAGAGGCGGTGTGTGGGGATCACCGTACCCGCGAGTCTGAGGTGCACTTCTCGTATCGCACCGCGTTGACCGTTGCGTTTACTCCATCGAGGCACGTCGAGTTGCTGGGGAAGCCGCCTTGGATGCAGCAGACCGCCTCCGAGTTGAACAGCGCCACGGACAGCCACGACACGGAGGCCACGAGCGTGAGCAGGAACACGTGCGCGAGATGCTTTCCCTTGCAATATTTGATGGCCGCGTACATGAGGGACCCGAACACGATGACCATGGGAGCCAGGAGCGTGAGCCAGCCGGCCCTCACGCTCGAGTCGCAGGGGCAGTCGGTGAAGTAGGTGATGATCTCCTCAAGCCCGCCCATGATCAGACCGACCAAGCCGTTGCTCACAGGGATGCTCCGCACTATTTCACGCCAAATTTTTTTGGTGCACAAACCCATGATGAGAATGGTGGTGGTGGATGGTGGTGACCGTGACGATGCTGCTGATGCTGCTGATGATGGTGATGATGGCGAGTCACCAAGATGGGTTGCGATGGAGCACTTCCCGTTGGCGCGGGCTCTTAAATTCGTGGTGGTTGGGACGCCCCCCCCACATCGGATTTCCTAGTTCCTCTTCTGAGGTTACGTGGGGAATGCTCGCATAGTGGTAGGGCGTCAACTGCGGTCACCTTCAACGGGGTCACTGCTCTCGCATGGAGAGCGGTGACCCCTGAGGTGGCCTGGAGATCGTGGGTTCGATACCGACCCAGATGACGCCTGTTGCTGCTGCTGCTGCTGTATATTTGGAGTCTGCGTCTCTCTCCCCGTGGTCGCGTGGATTTTTTTCTCCGGGTCATCCGGTTTTTTCATTCTCCCACATTTAGTTGACAACGCAGGGCCGTATTATACAATAGGTCACAGGAGGCAGTGTGACTAGGGCCGACTCACTCCCCCACTCACCCAGCCACCCACTCACTCCCCCACTCACCCAGCCACCCACTCACCCCCCCACTCACTCACCCAGCCACCCACTCACCCAGCCACCCACTCACCCCCTCACTCACCCAGCCACCCACTCACCCAGCCACCCACTCACCCCCTCACTCACCCAGCCACCCACTCACCCAGCCACCCACTCACCCAGCCACCCACTCACCCAGCCACCCACTCACTCAGCCACCCACCCAATCATCCACCCAGCTACCCACTCACCCAGCCACCCACTCACCCATCCATCCACCCAGCCACCCACTCACCCAGCCACCCACTCGCCCAGACACCCACTCACCCACCCACCCACTCACCCAGACACCCACTCACTCAGCCACCCACTCACCCAGCCACCCACTCACCCAGCCAACCACTCACCCAGCCACCCACTCACCCAGCCAACCACTCACCCAGCCAACCACTCACTCAGCCACCCACTCACCCAGCCACCCACTCACCCAGCCACCCACTCACCCAGCCAACCACTCACTCAGCCACCCACTCACCCAGCCACCCACTCACCCAGCCACCCACTCACCCAGCCACCCACTCACTCAGCCACCCACCCAATCATCCACCCAGCTACCCACTCACCCAGCCACCCACTCACCCATCCATCCACCCAGCCACCCACTCACCCAGCCACCCACTTGCCCAGACACCCACTCACCCACCCACCCACTCACCCAGAGACCCACTCACTCAGCCACCCACTCACCCAGCCACCCACTCACCCAGCCAACCACTCACCCAGCCACCCACTCACCCAGCCAACCACTCACCCAGCCAACCACTCACTCAGCCACCCACTCACCCAGCCACCCACTCACCCAGCCACCCACTCACCCAGCCAACCACTCACTCAGCCACCCACTCACCCAGCCACCCACTCACCCAGCCACCCACTCACCCAGCCAACCACTCACTCAGCCACCCACTCACCCAGCCACCCACTCACCCAGCCAACCACTCACCCAGCCACCCACTCACCCAGCCAACCACTCACCCAGCCAACCACTCACTCAGCCACCCACTCACCCAGCCACCCACTCACCCAGCCACCCACTCACCCATCCATCCACCCAGCCACCCACTCACCCAGCCACCCACTCGCCCAAACACCCACTCACCCACCCACCCACTCACCCAGAGACCCACTCACTCAGCCACCCACTCACCCAGCCACCCACTCACCCAGCCAACCACTCACCCAGCCACCCACTCACCCAGCCAACCACTCACCCAGCCAACCACTCACTCAGCCACCCACTCACCCAGCCACCCACTCACCCAGCCACCCACTCACCCAGCCAACCACTCACTCAGCCACCCACTCACCCAGCCACCCACTCACCCAGCCACCCACTCACCCAGCCAACCACTCACTCAGCCACCCACTCACCCAGCCACCCACTCACCCAGCCAACCACTCACCCAGCCACCCACTCACCCAGCCAACCACTCACCCAGCCAACCACTCACTCAGCCACCCACTCACCCAGCCACCCACTCACCCAGCCACCCACTCACCCAGCCAACCACTCACTCAGCCACCCACTCACCCAGCCAACCACTCACCCAGCCAACCACTCACTCAACCACCCACTCAGCCAGCCACCCACTCACCCAGCCACCCACTCACCCAGCCAACCACTCACCCAGCCACCCACTCACCCAGCCAACCACTCACCCAGCCAACCACTCACCCAGCCACCCACTCACCCAGCCAACCACTCACCCAGCCAACCACTCACCCAGCCACCCACTCACCCAGCCACCCACTCACCCAGCCAACCACTCATCCAGCCACCCACTCACCCAGCCAACCACTCACTCAGCCACCCACTCACCCAGACACCCACTCACCCAGCCACCCACTCACCCAGCCACCCACTCACCCAGCCAACCACTCACTCTCCCACTCACCCAGCCACCCACTCACTCAGCCACCCACTCACCCAGCCACCCACTCACCCAGCCAACCACTCACTCAGCCAACCACTCACTCTCCCACTCACCCAGCCACCCACTCACCCAGCCACCCACTCACCCAGCCACCCACTCACCCAGCCACCCACTCACCCAGCCAACCACTCACTCTTTCACTCACCCAGCCACCCACTCACTCAGCCACCCACTCACCCAGCCAACCACTCACTCCCCCACTCACCCAGCCACCCACTCACCCAGCCACCCACTCACCCAGCCACCCACTCACCCAGCCAACCACTCACCCAGTCACTCAGTCACCCACTCAGTCACCCACTCACTTCCCCACTCACCCAGCCAACCACTCACTCATCCACCCACTTACTGAGCCACCCACTCACTCCCCCACTCACCCAGCCACCCACTCACTCAGCCACCCACTCACTGAGCCACCCACTCACTCCCCCACTCACCCAGCCACCCACTCACCCAGCCACCCACTCACCCAGCCACCCACTCACCCAGCCACCCACTCACCCAGCCAACCACTCACTCCCCCACTCACCCAGCCAACCACTCACTCAGCCACCCACTCACTGAGCCACCCACTCACTCAGCCACCCACTCACTCAGCCACCCACTCACTGAGCCACCCACTCACTCCCCCACTCACCCAGCCGCCCACTCACTCAGCCACCCACTCACTCAATCACCCAGCCACCCACTCACCAAGCAACCCACTCACCAAGCCACCCATTCACCCAGCCAAAGTAACACAAAGTAGTTGAAAACAATACACGCGAGATGCTTTCCCTCGCAATATTCGATGGCCCCGTACATGAGGGACCCGAATACGATGACCATGGGAGCCAGGAGCGTGAGCCAGCCGGCCAGCACGCTAGAGCTGCAGGGGCAGTCGGTGACGTGGGTGATGACCTCCGCAAGCACGACCATGAGCAGAGCGACAGGGATGGTCGTCGCTATTTTCTTCCAACATTTTTTGGTGCACTCAACCATGTCAGGAATGGTGGTGGTGGTGATCGTAACGATGCTGCCGATGCTGCTGCTGTTGATGGTGATGGCGAGTCACCAAGAGGGGTTACGATGGAGCACTTCCCGTTGGCGCGGGCTCTTAAATGTCAGCCGGCATCATTCGTGGTGGTTGGGACGCCACTACCCCCCCCCCCCCCACATCGGATTTTCTAGTTCCTCTTCTGAGGTTACGTGGGGAATGCTCGCATAGTGGTAGGGCGTCAACTGCGGTCACCTTCAACGGGGTCACTGCTCTCCAAGTGAGAGCGGTGACCCCTGAAGTGGCCTGGAGATCGTGGATTCGATAACGACCCAGATGACGCCTGCTGCTGCTGCTGTATATTTGGAGTCTGCGTCTCTCTCCCCGTGGTCGCGTGGAGTTTTTCTCTGGGTCCTTTGTTTTTTCCCCCTCCCGCATTTAGTCATCAACGCAGGGCCGTATTATACTATAGGCCAAGGTAGGCAGTGTGACTAGGGCCTACTCACTCCCCCACTCACCCAGCCAACCACTCACCCAGCCACCCACTCACCACCCAGCCACCCACTAACCCACTCACCCAGCCACCCACTCACCCAGCCACCCACTCCCGCAGTTATCCACTCACCCAGCCACCCACTCACCCAGCCACCCACCCACTCACTCACCCAGCCACCCACTCACCCAGCCATCCACTCACTCCTCCACTCACCCAGCCACCCACTCACCCAGCCACCCACTCACCCACTCACCCAGCCACCCACTCACCCAGCCACCCACTCACCCAGCCACCCACTCACCCAGCCACCCACCCACTCACTCACCCAGCCACCCACTCACCCAGCCATCCACTCACTCCTCCACTCACCCAGCCACCCACTCACCCAGCCACCCAATCACCCACTCACCCACTTACCCACTCACCCAGCCACCCACTCACCCACTTACCCACTCACCCAGCCACCCACTCCCCCAGCCACCCACTCACCCACTCACCCACTCACCCACTTACCCACTCACCCAGCCACCCACTCACCCACTCACCCAGCCACCCACTCCCCCAGCCACCCACTCACCAAGCCACCCACTCACTCCCCCACTCACCCACTCACCCAGCCACCCACTCCCCCAGCCACCCACTCACACAGCCACCCACTCACTCCCCCACTCACCCAGTCACCCACTCACCCAGCCACCCACTCACCCAGCCACCCAGCCACCCACTCACTCCCTCACTCACACAGCCACCCACTCACCCAGCCACCCACTCACCCAGTCACCCACTCACCCAGCCACCCACTCACTCCCTCACTCACTCAGCCACCCACTCACCCAGCCACCTACTCACCCAGCCACCCACTCACTCCCTCACTCACTCAGCCACCCACTCACCCAGCCACCCACTCACCCAGCCACCCACTCACCAAGCCACCTACTCACCCAGCCACCCACTCACCCAGCCACCCACTCACCCAGCCACCTACTCACCCAGCCACACACTCACCCCCCACTCACCCGGCCACCCACTCACCCAGCCACCGACTCACCCAGCCAAAGTAACACAAAGTAGTTGAAGACATTTTCGCTCATAATACTTTTAGACTTACCTTGATTTTCGTTTCTCAATCTGCTTGTCCTGGCGAGGGCGACCCTGGTGCGGCCGGGTACGGGTAAGCCGTGAGTCACTGGTGAGTAACCGTTTGTCACTCATTTCGGGTAGGATACAGGTACCCGTTCCTGGCCGGGTACGGGTACCCATTTGCGACCCTGGTGCGGCCGGGTACGGGTAAGGAATCAAAGCCCGTTTGCGACCTCTGCCCCACGCTCCTTGCACTCCTTGACCCTCCCGTCCGCGCCCGAGGTTCCTGGACGAGCTGCCGCGCTTCGTGGTGCTGTCTGACTACTCGCCGCCCCGGCCCGCCTTCGTGGACCGCTACGGCGTGGGCAGAACCCTGCCGGGCTTCTCCGTGGCCCTCTGGGACTTCCGCCCTCGGCCGAACTCCTCCAACGATGTCCTGGAACGTGGCCTGCGTGCGCGCAGGGAGGGCACAGAGGACTCGACCCGCGACTTCAACCGCAGGCGCGAGCTCTTCGCCGCTTACTTCCCCATCGGGGTGAGTGGTGTGTGTGTGTGGGGCAGAGGTCGCAAACGGGTTTTGATTCCTTACCCGTAGCCGGCCGCACCAGGGTCGCAAATGGGTACCCGTACCCAGCCGTACCCAGCCGGGTATCGGGTACTCGTTCCCTACCCGTACCCTACCTGAAATGAGTGACAAACGGCTACTCGCCAGTGACGCACGGCAAACATGATGCCTTGTATAAAGGTGTCAGTTTTTGTACCAGTTGAAAGGGTAAAAACCTATTACTACGATATTGGCCTTGCTGAGGACTTCCGTGTCAGGGATTCTGTTCGCCACTTGATCATCAGCAGTTTCCTCAGACAGCTCAAGTGGAGATGATGCAATTTCTTGGCATGGCGCTGGAAGACAACAGCCCAGCAGATCTTCGGTTTTGTCTCCTGCTTGATGCCAGTCCTGTCCCATACCGAGTCACGTAGACGTCCAAAGGCTGCACTGGCCTTGACAATACTGATGTTAACTTCATTATGTGCACAGCGCGAGACAGAGTACTACCAAGGTAGGTAAACTTGTCAACGGCTGAAAGCTGTTGCCCATTCACAAAGATGGTGGGCTCAGTGTAGGGTTTCCCAGGAGCAGGTTGGTATAGAACTTCAGTTTTCTTTGTGCCGATTGTTAGGCCGAAGTTGGTACAAACTGAGGAGAAGTGGTCCATACTTTCCTGTAGATCTTTATTTGAGCCAGCAGCCAGAGCACAGTCATCAGCAAACAAAATTTCTCGGAGCGTGACTTCCTCCACTCATGTTTTGGCTTGCATCCTCCGCAGATTGAATAGCCCACCGTCAAAACGGTAGATGAAGCTAATCCCAGTGTTGTGGTTCTGGAATGAGTCTTGCAGCTTGGCAGAAGACGCCGTGCTGAAGAGCGTTGGCGCTAAAACGCAGCCTTGCTTCATTATTAAATAAGATACATTACAATTCCTTATAAGGGAAACAAACACTAACTGATTACTAATGTAGCATAATCACAATAAAACACATTCCAAATGATTACTAATCTACAACTCGCATCGTAACAATAGCCTGATTACTAATCTAGTATATAATTACAATAACCCCCCCCACTCAAATCTCTGCACCTGATGAGTTAATGAGTTAATGATGACGTCACCCTGCTGCTGTATATAAGAACGGGAGACACAGCAGAGCCTCACCATTCTGGCGAATTGCCCGATGAGGGCCCCGACCGCGGCTGGTTTGTATCTACCGTGTCTCTGCTGGTGTCGTGTCTAGTCTCGGCTCCCTGGCTGCCTGGCCAGTGGCAGCCTCGCAGGTCCTCGGGGCCATGGCGACCAAGCGCTCTGGGGTGGTGAGCCAAGAGGCGGAGGATGGTGCGATGAGACGGCCTGGAGGAGGGAGACCCGCAGAGGAGAGGGACGAGGCGCGAGCGTCGACCTCGAGGCGAGCGGAGGAGGACGCCTGGTGGCAGCGGGCGAGGAAGGGAGAGGAGCCGACGAGGAGTGGGATGGTGTCGGCCAGCCCAGGAGAGGAGGCGGAGGAAGCACCGAGCTCGGCGGGCCTGCAGGCGCAAGGTGCCCAAAGCGACGCTGTCCAGGCAAGTCCTGGACCTGTGGGGGCAGGGCGGCCCCAGGAGCGCGCAGGGCGGTGGCGCGGAGGTTCGGCAGGGAACTTCACCCCGCTACACGCTAAGAGGCATAACTGCGTGCGGGTGTCCTTTAAGGAGGACGTGCCAGAGGAGGTCACGATCGACAGACCGAGGTTCGTGCGGTCAGTGATGGTCGAAACTCTGAAGGTGGATCCGGCAGATCTGTTTTGCTTGATAGCCTTGCCAGGTGGCAGGGCTTTTGACGTGAGCTTTAAGACAAGCAACTTACTGCAGCGTTTTATGACTTTGTTCGAGGAGAAGGCGGGGGAACGGCCACTGTCACTGCTGAAGCTCCAACTGCTCTCTGAGCTCGATACAAAAGTGGTCACCATATTTTTGTACAACGAGGCTCTGCCAGACCACGACGTCGAGGTGTGGCTGAGGCAGCACTGCCTGGTGCTTTCGGACAGTAAGCGGGTCCAAGACTCTTTAGGGATCTGGACGGGCGCCAGGCAATGGCGAGTGAGGTTGGGAACGGCAGAAGGGGCTCTGCAACACATCCCGAGCGCCCTGAACATTGGTGGCAATAGGGGCTACGTGGTGTATGCGGGGCAGCCGAAGCTCTGCAGGCGATGTGGGGGGAGTGGCCATCTGGCTGCAGCGTGCGATGCACGGATATGTTACCGATGCAAGGCACGAGACCACGTTGTGGCAGAATGCTGTGCCCCGGCATTGTGCAACCTATGCGGGAATAAAGACCACCTGTACAGGGACTGCCCGCTGTCATACGCAAATAAGGTCCGCGCACATAGGAGCAGGGTGGCGGATGGAGAAGGGGAGGTGGCCGAGGACGGGCTGAAGCCAACGCAGCCCGGCGGGAAGATGGAGGACGGGGGTGGAGAGGTGGGCAGGGAGGGTACGCCACTGCAGGACGAGAGGGAGGAGGGGGAGATGACGTCGGAGGAAGACGCGGATCCCACGGGCCGGCAGGTGGAGCACCCTGGGGACAAGGACGAGGAGCCCGTGGGAAAACCCCCCGACCCAACGGTGGTTGACTGGGCGGAGGCGGTGGAGGCGGGGGAGGACGGAGAGGAGCAGCAGAGGGAGAGCACCAGGAGGGAAAAATTCAAGAGGTTGGTGAAAAGGAAGCAGAAAGCGCCGCGTGGCCCAGCGAGGTCGACCCGCAAACGGGACCTGGAGGCAACTGACTCCTCGATAGACGCGAGGTCGTCGGAAGATGGTGCTGTGGCGGCTAAGACCAACCAGGGAAGAGGGCTGCCCAAGGAGCCTAGGAGAGGGGAACAATTGCAGGGATTGGCTGACACAAACCTGTATGAACTATTGGACGACGGGTCTGGGTAGGGAGAGACAATTCTGGGTATGGACCTTACCGTAGCATCAGTAAACGTGAGGGGAATGTGGGGCAGGGCTAGGAGGGGGGCCATTCTACATTATCTACGGTCCCTGAAAAAGGACGTTTACTTTTTACAGGAGTGCCACTTGCCATACTCCCTTGGTCGAGAGGATCTGGCTAGGGACTGGGAGGGACACTGCTTCTGGTCCGGAAGCAATGTTAATAGGTGCTCAGGAGTGGTTATCCTCCTAGGTAGAAAGAACATAGAGGTGCAGGAGGCCCGAGAAGTGGTCCCGGGACGACTCCACTATGTCGATGTTGCATATGGTGGGGCGGCGGTCCGGCTGATCAATGTGTACGCCCCCACAGGCTCTCCGGAACGTGTGGAGTTGCTAGAGAACGTGGCAGCCTTGCTGCTAACACGAAGACACATCGTCATGGGGGGTGATTTTAATTGCCCTCTAACCCTGGCGGACACGCGGCCAGTCGCCGGATGTCGAAAGTTGGACCCCTCCTCTAGGAGGCTGGGGGCTTTGGTTGGAGATTTTGATTTGATTGACGCTTACCGGTCGTTACACCCAAAGCGACCAGGGTTCACGTGGTCGAGTTGTTTGGGAACCGCGCACTCGAGGATTGATTTCCTCTTTGTCTCTGCCAAGGTTAAAGTGGAGAGAGTGGAAAACGAACCTTTCTCTTTTTCTGACCATAAGATGATAGCGGGGGGGCTCAGAATCCCAGATGGGCTGAGGTTGGGAAGGGGAATCTGGCGCATGAACTCGGGACTGCTGGAGGACAAAAAGGTGGTGGAGGAATTTGTCAGGCAGTACGAGGAATGGAGGAGCCTGCGGTGCTGCTTTGGCACGATAGCTGAATGGTGGGGAATGGTGAAGGGGCGAATTAAGTCCTTTTTCCAGTCCCAGAGTAGAAGGAGGAGCGTAGGGGTTGTGTTGCGGGGATTGAATGAGAGATTGGAGGGAGCATATAAACTGATGGAACTGGGATTCCCCGTCATGGGAGAAATAAAGCAACTAAAAGATAGGATCTCTGCGGTGTGGGAGAAGCAGGCCGCGCAACTTGCATTCAGGGCTCGGGTGAAGGCGGTCGAGGAGGGTGAGCGTTGCACGCGTTTTTTCTTTAAGAAGTGCAGGAAAGCGGACAACACAATCCGAGAATTGGTATGTCCCAGGTTAGGTAGACTCAAGAACACAGAGGGGATAACGGAGGCCGCCAGGGGTTACTACAAGGAATTGTACAGGAGCAGGCCGTCAGACGAGGGGGCGCGGAGCACACTGCTAGGGGGGGTAGATAGGGTTATTGAGGCTCCGGAGGAGATAAACAAGCATATCCAGAGGGCAGAATTGGATGAGGTGGTGGGGGGATTACGTCGGCACAGTGCACCAGGTTTAGATGGGATACCGGCTGAATTCTATGTTACGTTTTGGAGTACCCTCAGGGACGACATGTGGCAGATGTATAAGGAAATTACGGAGGAAGGCCCTGTGCCAGATTCAATGACAAGAGGGGTCATAACCCTTATATACAAGGGGAAGGGGGAGCGCAGCGACCTCGGGAGCTGGCGCCCGATCACCCTGCTGAACACCGATTATAAAATCCTGGCCAAAGTTATCGCGGGGCGTCTGGGGAAGGTGGTGGGGGAGGTGGTGGGGTCGGACCAGAAGTGTGCGGTTCCGGGCAGGCGGATATCCGATAACCTCGTTCTGTTGAGGGAGGTGGTGGAAACCACTGTGGAGAGGGGTAATTCATTGGGCCTACTCAGTTTGGATCAGGAGAAGGCATTTGATAGCATCTCGCACGATTATTTGTTTGCGGTTTTGAGGCAAATGGGGGTGGGGAAACAGCTTATAGACTGGATAGGGAAGCTATATAATAAGCTCACAGGTAGCCTGCTAATAAATGGAGTCCTCTCGGAAGGGTTTCCAATTGGGTCCGGTGTGCGGCAGGGGTGCCCGATGTCGCCGGTGTTATTCATAATGTGTATGGAGCCTTTTTCCCAGGCTGTCAGGAGAAGTCAGCTGATTAGAGGGGTGAGCATGCCAGGGTGTGCGGAACCAGCAAAAATTGCAACATATATGGACGATGTTGTCATTTTCTGTGGGAATGTTGCTTCAGTATGGGAGGCCCTAAGACTTGCGGATAGATTATTTTTGGCCTCAGGATTAAAGGTGAATGTAAGCAAAAGTGAGCTGCTGATATTCGGTGACCCCAGGTTATTTGAGGGCCGCCCGCCAGGTATAACGGTCCAGGGTGAGGGGATCAAAATCTTAGGAGTCACGTTCTATAGGGAGGACTCGGCGACTAAGAATTGGCGGGGAAAAGAGTGCATGGTGAGAGGCAGGCTGGCTGGTTGGGCAGACAGGCGCCTTTCAATGGAAGGTAGAATGTTAGTTTTGAGGGTGGAAATCCTCCCGGTACTTATCTACCTGGCCTACGTGTTCCCGCCAGGGGCGCAAATGGCAAAAAGGTTGGAGCGCCTGTTTTTCAAGTTCATCTGGGGGGGAGGGATGGACCGAGTGAAGAGAGAAACAATGTACAAACGTGCTGAGAACGGTGGGAGGGGGGCCCCGAATGTCGTGTGCATCCTGAACACTATTTTTGTCTGTAATACGCTGCGACTATATTTCTCCAATGGGCTCCAGGTGAAAGCCTCATATTATGTTCGGTATAGACTGGCGTGGCTCCTGAGACGGCTAAGCATGGCGTCGTTGCCGCGCAGCACCCCCCTGGCTTGGCCTCAGGGGTGGTTGTGCACCACGGTAAATGAATACATCACGAAGTATGAGCCGGACCGGACGCGAGGGTCGTGGGTTCCCAGGGAAGTCCTGGCGGAAATGTCGAAAAAGGAGGTCTGCACAGAGGTGCCGGGTGCTCGGGGTACCCGGGCACGACAAATTTGGGAAAACGTAGCATCGGCAGCCCTGACCAAAAGGCAGCGGGACTTATCCTGGCTGGCCGCATGGGACAGGCTGGAGTGCAGACTATTTATGTGCTCCCGCAGATTGGCCCGCTCACCTGATTGCCCGAGAGGCTGCGGCCTGGGAGAGAGCGCTGCTCATGCCCTCGTACAGTGCCCATTTGCCCAGGAGGTGTGGGAGTTAAGCCGACCCCTGCTGTCCCATTTTTGCCCCGTAAAGGCCACAGCGCCTAATATGATTTGGGGGATGTTCAGGCAGAGAGCGGGCGGGGTCTGGGCTCAGGCATGGGCGTCATAGGTGCCGTAAAAGAGGCCCTGTGGATGGCGCGCCAGAAACTGATTAAGGGCGCCTATATGTCGCCGCCCGAGGTGTGCCGATTGGCCAGGGGGCTGTTGGAGAGGGTGGTGGAGGTGGAGCGGGCGACAGCGGGCGGAGCAGCCACGGGCGCGAAGTGGCGGTGGCCGCTGCCCAAGTGCGGGATGGGCTAATTCGAAACGACCCCCCCCCCCCCTTTCGAGAATGAGTGGATGAACGCACCCCCCCCCCCTTTTTTTGCGACGGTGAATTTTTGGTTTTTTCTGAGTGAAGGGTGTGAAAGAGGAACTTGATCGCGGCGTAGCTCGGTGCGTCGGCAGTGAAGGGGATCCCCTGTTCCCGTTACGTTTGTGTGGTTTTTCCGGGCCTTTTGGCTGTACAAAGCAGAGGCCTGCTCCCGCTTGAAAGGAAATAAAAACCTTAAATCACGGCCGCGGCTGGTTTGTATCTACTGTGTCTCTGCTGGTGTCGTGTCTAGTCTCGGCTCCCTGGCTGCCTGGCCAGTGGCAGCCTCGCAGGCCCGCGGGGCCATGGCGACCAAGCGATCCGGGGTGGTGAGCCAAGAGGCGGAGGATGGTGCGATGAGACGGCCTGGAGGAGGGAGACCCGCAGAGGAGAGGGACGAGGCGCGAGCGTCGACCTCGAGGCGAGCGGAGGAGGACGCCTGGTGGCAGCGGGCGAGGAAGGGAGAGGAGCCGACGAGGAGTGGGATGGTGTCGGCCAGCCCAGGAGAGGAGGCGGAGGAAGCACCGAGCTCGGCGGGCCTGCAGGCGCAAGGTGCCCAAAGCGACGCTGTCCAGGCAAGTCCTGGACCTGTGGGGGCAGGGCGGCCCCAGGAGCGCGCAGGGCGGTGGCGCGGAGGTTCGGCAGGGAACTTCACCCCGCTACACGCTAAGAGGCATAACTGCGTGCGGGTGTCCTTTAAGGAGGACGTGCCAGAGGAGGTCACGATCGACAGACCGAGGTTCGTGCGGTCAGTGATGGTCGAAACTCTGAAGGTGGATCCGGCAGATCTGTTTTGCTTGATAGCCTTGCCAGGTGGCAGGGCTTTTGACGTGAGCTTTAAGACAAGCAACTTACTGCAGCGTTTTATGACTTTGTTCGAGGAGAAGGCGGGGGAACGGCCACTGTCACTGCTGAAGCTCCAACTGCTCTCTGAGCTCGATACAAAAGTGGTCACCATATTTTTGTACAACGAGGCTCTGCCAGACCACGACGTCGAGGTGTGGCTGAGGCAGCACTGCCTGGTGCTTTCGGACAGTAAGCGGGTCCAAGACTCTTTAGGGATCTGGACGGGCGCCAGGCAATGGCGAGTGAGGTTGAGAACGGCAGAAGGGGCTCTGCAACACATCCCGAGCGCCCTGAACATTGGTGGCAATAGGGGCTACGTGGTGTATGCGGGGCAGCCGAAGCTCTGCAGGCGATGTGGGGGGAGTGGCCATCTGGCTGCAGCGTGCGAGGCACGGATATGTTACCGATGCAAGGCACGAGACCACGTTGTGGCAGAATGCTGTGCCCCGGCATTGTGCAACCTATGCGGGAATAAAGACCACCTGTACAGGGACTGCCCGCTGTCGTACGCAAATAAGGTCCGCGCACATAGGAGCAGGGTGGCGGATGGAGAAGGGGAGGTGGCCGAGGACGGGCTGAAGCCAACGCAGCCCGGCGGGAAGATGGAGGACGGGGGTGGAGAGGTGGGCAGGCAGGGTACGCCACTGCAGGACGAGAGGGAGGAGGGGGAGATGACGTCGGAGGAAGACGCGGATCCCACGGGCCGGCAGGTGGAGCACCCTGGGGACAAGGACGAGGAGCCCGTGGGAAAACCCCCCGACCCAACGGTGGTTGACTGGGCGGAGGCGGTGGAGGCGGGGGAGGACGGAGAGGAGCAGCAGAGGGAGAGCACCAGGAGGGAAAAATTCAAGAGGGTGGTGAAAAGGAAGCAGAAAGCGCCGCGTGGCCCAGCGAGGTCGACCCGCAAACGGGACCTGGAGGCAACTGACTCCTCGATAGACGCGAGGTCGTCGGAAGATGGTGCTGTGGCGGCTAAGACCAACCAGGGAAGAGGGCTGCCCAAGGAGCCTAGGAGAGGGGAACAATTGCAGGGATTGGCTGACACAAACCTGTATGAACTATTGGACGACGGGTCGGGGTAGGGAGAGACAATTCTGGGTATGGACCTTACCGTAGCATCAGTAAACGTGAGGGGAATGTGGGGCAGGGCTAGGAGGGGGGCCATTCTACATTATCTACGGTCCCTGAAAAAGGACGTTTACTTTTTACAGGAGTGCCACTTGCCATACTCCCTTGGTCGAGAGGATCTGGCTAGGGACTGGGAGGGACACTGCTTCTGGTCCGGAAGCAATGTTAATAGGTGCTCAGGAGTGGTTATCCTCCTAGGTAGAAAGAACATAGAGGTGCAGGAGGCCCGAGAAGTGGTCCCGGGACGACTCCACTATGTCGATGTTGCATATGGTGGGGCGGCGGTCCGGCTGATCAATGTGTACGCCCCCACAGGCTCTCCGGAACGTGTGGAGTTGCTAGAGAACGTGGCAGCCTTGCTGCTAACACGAAGACACATCGTCATGGGGGGTGATTTTAATTGCCCTCTAACCCTGGCGGACACGCGGCCAGTCGCCGGATGTCGAAAGTTGGACCCCTCCTCTAGGAGGCTGGGGGCTTTGGTTGGAGATTTTGATTTGATTGATGCTTACCGGTCGTTACACCCAAAGCGACCAGGGTTCACATGGTCGAGTTGTTTGGGAACCGCGCACTCGAGGATTGATTTCCTCTTTGTATCTGCCAAGGTTAAAGTGGAGAGAGTGGAAAACGAACCTTTCTCTTTTTCTGACCATAAGATGATAGCGGGGGGGCTCAGAATCCCAGATGGGCTGAGGTTGGGAAGGGGAATCTGGCGCATGAACTCGGGACTGCTGGGGGACAAAAAGGTGGTGGAGGAATTTGTCAGGCAGTACGAGGAATGGAGGAGCCTGCGGTGCTGCTTTGGCACGATAGCTGAATGGTGGGGAATGGTGAAGGGGCGAATTAAGTCCTTTTTCCAGTCCCAGAGTAGAAGGAGGAGCGTAGGGGTTGTGTTGCGGGGATTGAATGAGAGATTGGAGGGAGCATATAAACTGATGGAACTGGGATTCCCCGTCATGGGAGAAATAAAGCAACTAAAAGATAGGATCTCTGCGGTGTGGGAGAAGCAGGCCGCGCAACTTGCATTCAGGGCTCGGGTGAAGGCGGTCGAGGAGGGTGAGCGTTGCACGCGTTTTTTCTTTAAGAAGTGCAGGAAAGCGGACAACACAATCCGAGAATTGGTATGTCCCAGGTTAGGTAGACTCAAGAACACAGAGGGGATAACGGAGGCCGCCAGGGGTTACTACAAGGAATTGTACAGGAGCAGGCCGTCAGACGAGGGGGCGCGGAGCACACTGCTAGGGGGGGTAGATAGGGTTATTGAGGCTCCGGAGGAGATAAACAAGCATATCCAGAGGGCAGAATTGGATGAGGTGGTGGGGGGATTACGTCGGCACAGTGCACCAGGTTTAGATGGGATACCGGCTGAATTCTATGTTACGTTTTGGAGTACCCTCAGGGACGACATGTGGCAGATGTATAAGGAAATTACGGAGGAAGGCCCTGTGCCAGATTCAATGACAAGAGGGGTCATAACCCTTATATACAAGGGGAAGGGGGAGCGCAGCGACCTCGGGAGCTGGCGCCCGATCACCCTGCTGAACACCGATTATAAAATCCTGGCCAAAGTTATCGCGGGGCGTCTGGGGAAGGTGGTGGGGGAGGTGGTGGGGTCGGACCAGAAGTGTGCGGTTCCGGGCAGGCGGATATCCGATAACCTCGTTCTGTTGAGGGAGGTGGTGGAAACCACTGTGGAGAGGGGTAATTCATTGGGCCTACTCAGTTTGGATCAGGAGAAGGCATTTGATAGCATCTCGCACGATTATTTGTTTGCGGTTTTGAGGCAAATGGGGGTGGGGAAACAGCTTATAGACTGGATAGGGAAGCTATATAATAAGCTCACAGGTAGCCTGCTAATAAATGGAGTCCTCTCGGAAGGGTTTCCAATTGGGTCCGGTGTGCGGCAGGGGTGCCCGATGTCGCCGGTGTTATTCATAATGTGTATGGAGCCTTTTTCCCAGGCTGTCAGGAGAAGTCAGCTGATTAGAGGGGTGAGCATGCCAGGGTGTGCGGAACCAGCAAAAATTGCAACATATATGGACGATGTTGTCATTTTCTGTGGGAATGTTGCTTCAGTATGGGAGGCCCTAAGACTTGCGGATAGATTATTTTTGGCCTCAGGA
This sequence comes from Lampetra planeri, assembly GCF_965212315.1. Lineage (NCBI taxonomy): Eukaryota > Metazoa > Chordata > Hyperoartia > Petromyzontiformes > Petromyzontidae > Lampetra > Lampetra planeri. The sequence continues at coordinate 3,628,189 of NC_136161.1, forward strand.
TTAAAGGTGAATGTAAGCAAAAGTGAGCTGCTGATATTCGGTGACCCCAGGTTATTTGAGGGCCGCCCGCCAGGTATAACGGTCCAGGGTGAGGGGATCAAAATCTTAGGAGTCACGTTCTATAGGGAGGACTCGGCGACTAAGAATTGGCGGGGAAAAGAGTGCATGGTGAGAGGCAGGCTGGCTGGTTGGGCAGACAGGCGCCTTTCAATGGAAGGTAGAATGTTAGTTTTGAGGGTGGAAATCCTCCCGGTACTTATCTACCTGGCCTACGTGTTCCCGCCAGGGGCGCAAATGGCAAAAAGGTTGGAGCGCCTGTTTTTCAAGTTCATCTGGGGGGGAGGGATGGACCGAGTGAAGAGAGAAACAATGTACAAACGTGCTGAGAACGGTGGGAGGGGGGCCCCGAATGTCGTGTGCATCCTGAACACTATTTTTGTCTGTAATACGCTGCGACTATATTTCTCCAATGGGCTCCAGGTGAAAGCCTCATATTATGTTCGGTATAGACTGGCGTGGCTCCTGAGACGGCTAAGCATGGCGTCGTTGCCGCGCAGCACCCCCCTGGCTTGGCCTCAGGGGTGGTTGTGCACCACGGTAAATGAATACATCACGAAGTATGAGCCGGACCGGACGCGAGGGTCGTGGGTTCCCAGGGAAGTCCTGGCGGAAATGTCGAAAAAGGAGGTCTGCACAGAGGTGCCGGGTGCTCGGGGTACCCGGGCACGACAAATTTGGGAAAACGTAGCATCGGCAGCCCTGACCAAAAGGCAGCGGGACTTATCCTGGCTGGCCGCATGGGACAGGCTGGAGTGCAGACTATTTATGTGCTCCCGCAGATTGGCCCGCTCACCTGATTGCCCGAGAGGCTGCGGCCTGGGAGAGAGCGCTGCTCATGCCCTCGTACAGTGCCCATTTGCCCAGGAGGTGTGGGAGTTAAGCCGACCCCTGCTGTCCCATTTTTGCCCCGTAAAGGCCACAGCGCCTAATATGATTTGGGGGATGTTCAGGCAGAGAGCGGGCGGGGTCTGGGCTCAGGCATGGGCCGTCATAGGTGCCGTAAAAGAGGCCCTGTGGATGGCGCGCCAGAAACTGATTAAGGGCGCCTATATGTCGCCGCCCGAGGTGTGCCGACTGGCCAGGGGGCTGTTGGAGAGGGTGGTGGAGGTGGAGCGGGCGACAGCGGGCGACAGCGGGCGGAGCAGCCACGGGCGCGAAGTGGCGGTGGCCGCTGCCCAAGTGCGGGATGGGCTAATTCGAAACGACACCCCCCCCCCTTTCGAGAATGAGTGGAGGAACGCACCCCCCCCCCCCTTTTTTTGCGACGGTGAATTTTTGGTTTTTTCTGAGTGAAGGGTGTGAAAGAGAGGAACTTGATCGCGGCGTAGCTCGGTGCGTCGGCAGTGCAGGGGATCCCCTGTTCCCGTTACGTTTGTGTGGTTTTTCCGGTCCTTTTGGCTGTACAAAGCAGAGGCCTGCTCCCGCTTGAAAGGAAATAAAAACCTTAAATCACGCAATTACCAGCGAAACACGTTCCTGAACCGGTTCTCCCTGATACACTGCTGCGGCTCGTCGGTGTCCCGTGGGTTCTCCAGCCACCCCGGGGTGTGCGAGGGCCCCAGACCGGGTGGTCTGGGGTGGCCTTGCTGCCGGAGGGTGGGGGAGCCGCGGGCGCTGTGGGAGGAGTGACCCAGCTGCAGCGAGCACATGGAGATGGAGACGGAGTCGCGGCGCACGGCGCAGCCTGAGGAAGACACCCGGGGCGCTGCGAGAGACCGTAGGAGCGGGGCGGGCCCGTCTGGTGCGAGGGTGACGTCGGGTGAGGCGCAACAAGGGAAGAGAGTGGGGGGGGTGGAGGGGTTGGGGAGCGCGGGGAGGGAGGAGCGGGGAGGAGAACGAGGGGGAGCGCCGGGAGGAGGGGGTGGGAGTACCCCCGATCGGAAGGGGGAGGAAGGGGCAGGAGAGGCGCCCGCAGCCCAGGGGCCGGGAGGGGGGCAGTGGAGAGAGAAGACGGCGGGGGTTGGCCCGGTGGGTGCGGGGAGGCCCGGCGGGGGAGCGGGGAGGTGGCGCGGTGGAGCTGGGGCGGGCCTGACCCCGTTGCAGGCCAAGAGGCACAACTGCGTGCGGGTCGAGTTTAAGGAAGATGTGGAAGAGGGGGTCACCCTGGACAGGACAACCTTCGTGAGGTCGGTTGTGCTGGGAATGCTGCAGGTGGAGGTGGAGGACTTGTACTGCCTGATTGCCCTGCCGGGGGGGAGGGCATTCGACGTGAGCTTCACCACCAACATCCTGCTGCAAAAATTTCTTGCCCGTTTCGAGGAGAAGGCGGGGGAGAAGCCGCTGGCGTCTATGAGGACGCGGTTGCTATCGGACCTGGAGACGAAGGTCGTGACCGTGTTCCTTTATAATGAAGCGTTGCATGATCAGGACGTGGAGGTGTGGCTGCGGCAGCACTGTGTGGTCCTGTCGGGCTGCAAGAGGGTGCTGGATGCGGCGGGGATATGGACGGGGGCCAGGCAGTGGAGGGTGCGTCTGAAGACGGAGGGGGGGGCACTGAAGCATGTCCCGAGTGCTCTGAACATCGGCGGAAACAGGGGCTATGTGGTGTACGCGGGACAGCCCAAGCTGTGCAGGAGGTGTGGGGGAGGGGGGCACCTGGCAGCAGCATGCGTGGCGCGCGTTTGCTACAGGTGCAGGGCGCTGGACCACACGGTGGAGGAGTGCGGGGAGCCAGCCCTTTGCAACCTGTGCGGCAGCAGAGGGCATTTGTACAGGACCTGCCCAGAATCCTACGCTAACAGGGCGCGGGCATGGCGGAGTGGCCAGGTGGAGGAGGCGACGGAGGCTGCCGGACGGGAAGCGAACCGGGAGCGGGAAGGGGAAGGGAAAGGGGAGGTGGAGGAACCGCGGCCCCCCGAGGAGGGTGAGGGAGGGGGATCGGCGGAGGAGGGAGCACCACCACCACTGGAGGGGGCGGAGGAGGGAAGGGGAGACAGCATGGAGGATTCGGGAACGCCGCTGGGGAACTGGTCGGAGGTGACAGGAGAGGAGGGCGAGGTGGGGCAGCGGGTGGAGGAAGGGGCGGATGAAGCATGGGAGGAAGTGGGGGGGAGGAAAAGGAAGCGGGACAGAGTCCTGATAGGAGCTAGTCCCCAGGAAGACACGAGCCCTTCAGGATCCACGCCGGACTCGGGAGAGTCGGGGTGGAGGTGGGGGGAAGGGGGGGAACGTTTGATCCGGGGAAAGCCCCGTAAATCAAAGGGGAGGAAAACGGTTAAGGGGAAGGCGGGCAAAGGCAGGAGGAGGGAGCGCGCGCCGGAGTCCGACACGGGATAAATCACGCCCCGGCATGGACATATCCGCAGCATCGGTCAATGTGAGAGGGATGAAGGGGAAGGGAAGGAGGGGGGCAATCATGCAGTGGCTGCAGCTCACCAGAAGCGATGTAATCTTCCTCCAGGAATGTCACCTCCCCTGCACCCTAGGGTCGGAGGCTCTGCTGGACGGATGGAAGGGACAGTACTTTTGGTCTGGCAGCAACGAGAGCAGGTGCACAGGTGTGGTCACCCTTATAGGAAGACGGGGAATGAGGGTAGAAGGGACCCAGGAAATAATACCGGGTCGGCTTCTCTGTCTAGACGCTACTTACCAGGGCGTGCAGCTTCGGCTGATAAACGTGTACGCCCCGGTACGGTGTATGGAAAGGAAGGAGGTGTGGGAGAGCCTGGCGGGCCTACTGGCCACCAGGAGGCAGGTCATCGTGGGGGGCGATTTTAATTGCCCGTTAGGCCTGGCGGACCTGGTGTCGGTGAAGGGGAGGAGGAAGTTAGATTCCTCTTCCAGGGAACTGAGGGAGCTGATGGGGACCTTTGGGATGGTGGATACGTTCAGGAGGATGCACGGCACGCGGCCAGAGTTCACGTGGGCGGACAAGAGTGGGGGAGCACAGTCACGCATTGACTTTATCTTCGTTTCCGACAAGGTAAACGTGGGCAGCGCGGGGGTGGAACCTTTTCCCCTCTCGGATCACAGAATGGTGGTGGCGGAGCTTGTGATCCCGGGGGGGGTGAAGAGGGGGAAGGGCGTGTGGAAGATGAATGTGGGCTTGCTGGCGGAGCAGGAGTTGGTGGAGGATTTCAAGCGAGCGTATGCCAGCTGGAGGACGCTGCAGGTGTGCTTCCCCACGAGGGTGGAGTGGTGGGGGCATGTAAAGTGTAGGATCAGAACGTTCTTTCAGTGTTACAGTAGAAGAAAGGGGGTGGGTAGGGATTTGAGACAATGGAACGCTAGGTTAGAAAGGCTGTATGGGCTGCTAGGGCTAGGGTTCCCGGTGGGAGAAAGGATAGCGGAGATGAAGGGGAGGGTAGCCTCAGTCCTGGAAAAGAGGGCTAGGCAATTAGTGTATAGGGCGAGGGTCAGGGCAACAGAGGATAGGGAGCAGTGTACACGTTTTTTCCTTAAGGCGGGTAGGGAGGGAGACAATGAAATGAGGGAGCTGGTTAGTCCTACTAGGGGTAGACAGGTGACGACGGAAGGGATGATTAGTGTAGCGGAGGACTTTTATGGGGAGTTGTATAAAGGGAAAGGGATAGATGGGGGGCGGCGGGAGGAGCTGCTGGGAGCATTGGCGAAGAGGGTTGAGAACCCGGAGGCGCTAGGGGAGAGGATTCAATGGGAGGAAGTGGAAGGGGCGGTGAAGGGGCTGAACAAGAACAGGACCCCAGGCCCGGACGGGATCCCGGCGGACTTTTACATAAAATTCTGGGAACTCCTGAAGGAGGATGTTGTGCAAAATTGTAGGGAAACGTTGGAGGAGGGGCAGGTACCGGACGACATGCAGGAGGGCCTGGTGACACTGATTTATAAAGGGAAGGGGGAGCGTAGGGACCTGGGAAGTTGGAGGCCAATAACCCTCCTGAACGCGGACTATAAGATCGTGGCAAGGGTGGTGGCAGGGCGACTGGGGAAGGTGGTGGGTGAGGTGGTGGGGCCGGACCAGACGTGTGCGGTCCCGGGGAGGAGGATCGCGGACACTTTGGTGGTCTTGAGGGAGGCGATTGAAGGCGAGAGAGAGAGGGGGTGTCCGTTGGGGATCCTAAGTCTGGACCTGGACAAGGCCTTCGACCGCCTCTCTCATGAATTCATGCTGGCGGTGATGGAGAGGATGGGGGTGTGCGGGCCCCTGGTGGAGTGGGTGAAGCGACTCTATGGGGGGCTCAGGGCCAGGCTCCTGATAAATGGGGAATGCTCCGGGATCATCCCAGTGGGATCGGGGGTGCGGCAGGGATGCCCGATGTCCCCAGTGCTATTTGTCATGTGCATGGAGCCGCTGGCGCAGATGATAAGGAATGACCAGAGGATTGGGGGGGTGGTAATACCGGGGAGCAAGGAGCAGGGAAAGGTGACACTGTACATGGACGACGTGGCCGTGCTATGCAGGGACGTGGTATCGGTATGGAGGGCAATGGAGGGGATGGGGAGGTTCTGCGCGGCCTCCGGATTGAAGGTCAGTGTGGGGAAAAGTCAGCTCATGGTTTTTGGAGACCCGAGGCTTTTCGAGGGTCGGCTGCTGGAGCTGAGTCTACAAACAGAGGGGATAAAGATACTGGGGGTGTTTTTCTGTGGGGATAGGATGGGGGAAGGTAACTGGGAGAAGGGGGTGAGGAAGGCAAAGGGCTGCCTAGGTAAGTGGGCTGGGAGGCGGCTCACGATGGCCGGTAGAATTATGGTGGTTAAAACAGAAATATTACCACCCCTAAACTACTTGGCGCAGGTGTTCCCGCCAGGTGGGAGGGAGGCTAAGGCCTTGACCACGGCGATTTTCAGGTTTATCTGGGGGGGAGGGATGGAGAGGGTGAGGAGGGCCGTGGTGTGTCTGCAGGTCCAGAATGGGGGGAGGGGTGCCCCAAATGTGGGGTATACCCTGCAATCGACCTTTGTCTGCAATGCGCTGCGGCTGTTCTTCTCTGCGGAGCCGCGGGGCAAGGCAGCGTGGTATATGAGGTACCGACTGACGTGGCGGTTGCGGGGGCTCGGGATGACTGAGGCAGGAAGGAGCACCCCTTTGGACTGGCCGGGGGGCTGGGTTAGCGACGTGGTGGGGAGCTACGTCGGGCAGCACGGCCTGAGCCGGTGGGGGGGTCGGTGGGCCCCCAGGGAGGTGCGGGCTGCGGCGGAGAAGGAGGAGGCCTGTGACGAGGTGGCCGGTGCGAGGAGGGAGACGCACGGGAAGATTTGGAGGAATGTGGCGTCGGCAGTGCTCACGAAGGAGCAGCGGGACCTGTCATGGCTGGCTGTCCGAGACAGGTTGGAGACGCGGGGTTTCTTGTACAGCCGCCAAATGGCGCATACCCCCAAGTGCCCGAGGGGCTGCAACGCGGATGAAACTGCGGCGCATGTGATGGTGGCGTGCCCTTTCGCCCAGGAAGTCTGGAGGAGGAGTAAGCCGTTGCTGGCCCGTTTCGCTCTATCAAGGGTGACGGCACGGGACGTCATGTGGGGAGAGCTGCGGGGGGTGGGGAGGGAGGACAGGGACCGGGTGTGGGCTGTAATAGGAGCGACGAAAGAGGCGCTGTGGAAAGCGCGAAAGAAGGGGCTGGAGGGGTCCCTGACGTCCCCGTTGGAGACATGCTATGCTGCGAGGAGACTGTTGGAAAGGGTGGTAGAGATGGACCAAGGGAAAATGGGGCGCGAGGCCGCAAGGGAACGATGGAAGTGGCCGCTGCCCAGGGTGGGCTAGGGCGGGGGGGGGGGTGGGAGGTCCTCGCCGGCATCCGGGGGGTGAAGGTGTGCGTGGCTGGAAGGGGAGGCTTCCCCTCCGATGCTGTGGCACGGGTGATCCCGGCCCAGAGGATGGGTCGGTGACTGAGCGGGACCTTTAGGGCACGAGTGAGGGGGCGCCCCCTCGGGATTCGGTTTGTTTTTCGGTTTGTTGTCACCGCCGAGATACTGAATAAAATTTAAAAACCGCAATTACCAGCGAAACGTCGTGCTACTCAAATTGTAAATGTTGTGGTTTCACGCTTCAACACACCGGTGGGCTAAAGCAGTGAACTAATTTGTCTTTTGTCAACGTGACACTTTTTTACTGATTGGCCGTGTCGGGTGGTGGAGGGTTACGACACATTTATAAATAAAGCGATCTAAACCCAAAAACGTTGATTATGAATAATATTGGTCGCGAAAGCCTACGTGTTAAACTTGCTTCACCCCGTTTGTGATTGGGAACGGATCAGAGAGTTATTGCTGGTCTCTGATGCTGGCCATCATACCATCATGGAGATTGCTCACGATGCCAATGAACTGGTCTGGACACCCAAACTTGGCCATGATTTTCCATAGCCCCTCCCGGCTGACTGTGTCGAATGCTTTTGTTAGATCAACGAAAGCCATATATAGATCAACATTTTGTTCTTGGCATTTCTCCTGTAACTGCCGGGCAGTGAATACCATGTCAGTGGTTCCGCGGTCTTTTCTGAAACCACACTGACTCTCAGGTAGCAGACCCTGGTCGAGGTGGACAATTAGGCGGTTCAGAAGGATTCTTGCCAAGATTTTGCCAGAGATTGATAGTATGGAGATGCATATATGGTTGGCGCAGGCCTGCAGATTGCCTTTCCTCTTATAGAGATGGATTATAGAGGCATCCTTGAACTCCTGGGGAACGGCTTCTAATTTCCACAGAGACTGGACGAGGTCGGTCAGTTTCTCTACTAAGCGAGGCCTTCCAGCCTTGTAAATTTCCGCTGGAATGGCATCGGACCCTGGAGCTTTGCCTGATGAGAATAGGCTTATGGTAGTAGGTTTTTACCCTTTAAAACTGGTACAAAACTGACACCTTTATTCAAGGCATCATGTTTGCAATGACCACAACACAAGTAGTCAAAAAAGCAAACAAAAAGAAGCAACTCTGATAATGATAATAATATGCAAACATGATGCCTTGAATAAAGGTGTCAGTTTTGTACCAGTTTAAAAGGGTAACAACCTACTACTATATTTTGCCACTGGTAAAAGAGATCTCAGTGTAAATGCTTACCCCGAGCTCTCAATACTCTGATATTGCACTGTGTTTGAGTTGTACGCCTTCTGGTGTCATCTGGTCCAACACCAATGGGGACTAGGCTCTAAAGAAAGCCGTCTCGGGTGTGGACCAATCAACTTCAAGGACAGTGCATATTATTATCATTATCAGAGTTGCTTATTTTTGTTTGCTTTTTTGACTACTTGTGTTGTGGTCATTGCAAACATGATGCCTTGAATAAAGGTGTCAGTTTTGTACCAGTTTAAAAGGGTAAAACCCTACAACTATATTTTGCCACTGGTGAAAGAGATCTCATAGTGAATAGGCTTATGGCTTTGCTGGTTTCCTCAATGGATGGTAGAACAAGCAAGGGACTGGTTTATTTCAACTTGAGGCAGTCTCGCAAATTGCTTCCTCGTGTATGCATGATGGCTTGTTGAGGACTGCCCTGCAGTGCTCAGCCCACCTTGCAAGTATTTTGTCCTTCTCTGTGAGGAGTGTTGTTCCATCTGTATTCAGGAGAGGTGAAATTCCTGAGTGATGCGGACCATAGACCTGCTTGAGTGCATCATAGAGGCACTTGGTGTTGTGACTGTCAGCGTAGGACTGAATCTCCTCGGCTTTTGCGCACAGCCAGGTGTCTTGCATGACTCTGAGTCTCCGCTGGACAACCCTGCGAATGTTGAGCAAGGCAGTTTTCTTTAAGCTTAAGCTGCTGTCATTCAGATATGCTTCATGCAGGCGATGTTTGTCGTCAAGGAGTACTCGGATTTCTGCATCGTTCTCATCAAACCAATCTTGATGTGTACGTAAGGGAACACCGAGTGATTCAAGGGCTGTAGAATGCAGCACGGTCTTGAGAGCTGTCCAGTCTGCCTCAGCGTCTGTATGCTCGAAGCTTAGAGACTCCAGGTCATGGTCTAAAGCCTCAACAAAGGCCAGTCTGGTGTGTTCCTGTTGTAGGCGAGTGACGTTAAGACGCTTGACGCGTCTATTTCCTTGTGGGCGTCTGGGAGGCTTAATCCGGATGTTAAGTTTGGAGATAATGAGACAATGGTCAGTCCAACATTCAGCACCGCACATTGCCTTGGTCACCCTGACCTTGTGCCGGTCGCTCCTCCTCACGATGACTTAGTCAAGCAAGTGCCAGTGGTGTGAACGAGGATGCATCCATTAAGTTGTCTTGTGCTTTGCCAGTTGGAATATCGTGTCGGTGATGAGCAGGTCAAATTCCGAGCATGTTTTCAGCAGCAGAAGACCGTTGCTGTTACATTTTCCAATGCCGTGTGCACCTATGACTTCATTCCATGACTGATGGTCACTTCCAACTCTGGCATTGAAGTCACCAAGTATCAGGAGTTTGTCAGAGCTGGCTGTGGCAGCAATAATGACTTCCAGGTCATTATAGAACTTGGTTTTGATCTCGTCAGAGTTGGTCATGGTAGGGGCATAGGCACTGATGATGGTGGCCGCCTTTTTACCCAATAGGTGGAGCTTTAAGGTCATTAAACGGTCGTTTATCCCCTTGGGTTGGCTTGCCAGTTGGTTGACCAGGTGGTTTTTTACTGCAAAACCAACACCAGCATCACGTCTCTCTTGCTGGCCTCGTCCGTTCCAGAAGAATGTGTAACTTGCACCCACTTCAGTCACCTGTCCAGTATTGGCCAGTCGGGTCTCACTAAGGGCAGCAACATTCACATTGTATCTGGCTAGCTTTCTTCCCACGAGGGTGGTGCGTCTCCCAGGTGTTTTTGATCCAGATGTCCATCAAAGTGCGCACATTCCAGGCGCCAACAGTGAGTGGTATCACTTTGGTCTTTTTCATTTTATTTGTTTTTCTTTTCTTTTTTCGACCGCAAGTATGGGATCCCGCCAGCTGCAGTAGGCTGGCCAGGATGTTTTAAAGCAGGCAATGTTTAGGGTACCTTTGCTAACCCTGTCCTCACTACGGAGGTGAGCGGTGTGATCCTGAATAGGGCTGCTCAGTCACTCAGGGTGCTGCCGGAATTCACTGCTGCTTCGGTCCAGTGAGCGAACGACCAATATCCTGAACCGCCTGCGTGCAGATTTGCGGCTACAGCTTCCAGCATATCCGTGCCTGCTGCTTCGTCGCTCACCCATCGCCACAGGACTTGGATAATGACGATGGCAAAAAAGTGCCATGACTTGCGCAGAGAACTTGGATTTAAGTGAGGGTGATTTGCGCGGCGTCAACCTCACTCTCTCGACCAGCCCCATCTGTACCCAGTGGCAAGACGTAGTCAAGACGACTGGAGATGGTTCTGGTTGTAGTGGAAGGTCCAAATATCCTTTTAGTGGAATTTCCTCCACCAGGAGTTCCACATGCCCAGGCTCAGACAAGCTGAGTTTTGCGGGTTAGTTAACCACCGCCCGGGGTTCGGCGATGGCAGCTGCTGACTGCACCGACTCACCAGGGATGTTGAGCCTGGTGTGTTGTCAACTGCTGACTGCACCGACTCACCACGGATGTTGAATATGGTGTGTAACCACCGCCCTTAGAAGGGCTGTAGAGCTTGGGGTCCAGGGTCCTATCTTCAGCCCAGGCTTCGGTCTTCGTGTGGAGATAACTGAGCCAAAGCTCTCAGCGCTCTGGCTTTTATACCGGTTCGTGGCTGGCTCCGTCCAAGCCACGCCCCCTTTCTGGAACCTTCTGGTTGACCCTGGGAGGTGACATCATCCCCTCAGGATCCGTCGTTTGGATCCGCTGTCAGCTGTTTTGACCCACGGCATTTCCCCCAGTGAGGTAACGCTGCTGCACCCTGTTGACACCCAGTGGTACTGCAGGTTACTGAATGGTGAGTGGCGATCACCTCTACACACACGTGAAATAAGTTACCTGGCGTATGGAAGGCGAGGACATGAAATGAAGGGGTCTACAAACATTACATTGGTTACATACTGAGATAGTAACAGACACGCGCTTATTGCTCGCGAAGCGGAGCTCCGCATATTCGATTTTTTACCGATTGAAATCGTACAGAAATGACATTTATAAACACAGATGAGTGGCAAAATCAGAATGTTTATTTGATTTTATTCCTTTTTTTTCGTAACACCTATTTTCATTGGAGTATGACAGGTGAGGCTCTGCCTCCCCTGACCGCACGTCCCTGAAACAAGTACGTACACGTATTACAGACCCACAGACACCGAGCCGTGAGGACCAATAGACACCCACAGATTAGCGCAGTGGGCTACGTACAGTAGGCCAAAGAAGTCATACATTCCAGCAGTGGATGAATCATGACCGATGTTCACAGTTGTAGCCAGTGTGAGCTCACCCACGATTAACCACTCATTAGTATAATTGTGCACTGTAGCATCTGGACGCAGAGTCTTGAGGTATACTTTGAGGTCTAGATGCTGGGTCGTCTCGTTCCGGTGTTGTGGTGGAAAGTTGTGGCGACTTCCTTTGGAGACGACCGATAACCACTTTCCAGAATGTTTTTTTGGATGGGAGGGCTACAATTAGTACGAGTCTGGAGGGTGAACGTATCAGGCGCGAGCTTACCTGCAACGAATCACGTGCACTCTGCGACTCACTACGCAGAGCCACGTGCGTTTCATTATTATGATGATCGGGCGATTGTGATCAGGGATTGGACCCAGAGCCCCCACGTGGAGTATGAGGCACGCCCCAAATATAAATTCGGGGCCATCTTCTGGACCGGTAAGCTGCATGTTAAATAATTAGCTCCAACAACATGTACCCCCTTTCTGGCAAGATACAACTTAAATTTGGTATAAATTTAATGTCAATCGACCAACAGGAACTCGGTCATGTTAAGAAAGTATCGAGTTATTGGTGGAAATGAAAATATTGCACAAAACTTAAAATATTGAAATCAACTTTAATATCACATTAGTTACCTAAAAATTATTGACAGAAATTCAGCTGTGGTGTTGCGATGGAGGACATCTCTGATTGCTACCGCAGGTGCAAGACGTTCACTTAGGAGTTGCATTATACGAGTTGTCGGTTTTTTTTTGCAGGAAATTTAAAAATGGCGCCGTACCTCGTGACGAGTTACGAATCGGATTTGCGCTTTCCTGGCAATAAGTCAGGAGTTGTGTTAAGATGTTCAAACGCCAAACAGAAACCTTTTGCAAGGAATCAAGTTACTGCATCTTCACCACAAGTTTACCGCGTGTGGTTGTTAATACAAAGACGCTCTCATAATTATCAGAGCGTGTTAATTATAATTATATATGGCATCGTCTTTGAAACGGATTGGCCTGCACCAGACGGCATCCGTCTTTAGGGCCTAGTCAGTGTTATACCAGAGAACAAGGCCAAAAGGCGAACAATACAAGGGACATTGCACTCAGGGTTATTTATAGCTTGGGGTGAGAAGCTGCAAATGGTAATTTTAGTATTAAGAGTGGATATACGAAAACGGCTTAGCCGACTGTGCGGTGTGCACACAAATCTGGGAGAGATCGTGTGGGGTGGATGGAGAAATGCGAGGTTGGTTGGGGAAGATGCAATTCCAAAATACACAGCAGCAGGCATCGTCAGGGGCTGGGAATCTAACCCGCGACCTCCTGCGTACCAGGCGAGGGAGTGAACATTTAATCACACCTACACCCCAGTCAGTCACTCTCAAATTAGATAAGGTACACAAAGTACAAGTTTATTGAAAAGTCTTAAAACGTCACAAGCTTTAGGTACGTTTGCAATACGAGTTTAACCATCCCCATGTTGACCAACACGACCCGGTTCACTTACCCACCCTGTAACTGAACGGGATTAATGGGGGAATGGTATCAAGTACGCATAGTAAGATAAAAACATTACTCAGGAGACGTTCACGTATTATTTTTAAGGAGCCCGGTTCACTTTATCCACACCTACACCCTAGATAACGAGGGGGTGTAGGGGGGGGTAAGCGGGGTTCGTGTAATCATTTTAAAAAGCGTCTCGGATACGTGTTCACTTGCCCATCCTTTTCCTTCTGACAACGGTGAAGTATCCAAGCGGTAAAAGCGTCAGTTTCTTTAAAAAAGGGGACTAATCTTTAAATGGTTCACGTATCAAACCTAGAGTGAAAACCTACTGATAAGTGATACTACTACATCACCAAGGGAGGAAGACCTATCAGACCCAGATCACTTGTAACGAGTCCTACCCAATCCCATCTATAGCCATGGTCACAGGATGGAGGGAGGACGGTCACAGGATGGGAAGGTTACAGGATGGCGCAGACTTCACGGTCCCTGCCCCTCTTGGGCTCCCTTGAGCCCTTCCAGCCACACTCCAGCGCATAGCTCTCCAAGGCCTGCACGAGAGAGACAGAGGGCAGACGAGACAGAGGAGGTCTCCCAAGGTAGCCGCCACGGGCTGGCTGTGGGGGGGTGCAAGTTGCTGTCGGCTAGCAATGATTTCAGCAGCCACACCTTGATCTGCATCTCCCCCACGAACCCTTCCCCACTCACCTCCATCTTGTGTCTCAGGTTGGAGATGTGCAGCTCCTGCTCGCGACTTTTCTCCTCCAGACGCCGCTGCCGCTCCGCCATCTCCTTCTCCTCCACCGCCTTTTCTGCGGGGGGAGATGGGGGGGGTGGAGGAAGCTCAAAATGCGCTGGCCTGCAGGTCACCCCGCTTACCTGGGGGGGACATCTGGAAGTTTATAAAGAACGCTTCACAAGCTCAGGTTTCTCCCGGGTCTAAAGGATTCGGATCTGCTGGCATCACCATCGGCACAAGCCTCCACCCCCCCGTGAGAGTTGCCGCGAGATCTCCATCCCGGCTCTCGGTCAACACCACCACCCAACCCCCATCAGAGACCATTAACCGAACCACAATACCCAGGGCCGCACCTAGGTCGGCTCAGCCTCAAATTTAGTACCTGGGGTGCAGTGTAAAAGCATTAACTCCGGAGACAAAGGTGGTCCCCAGGGTTTGGTGTTGGTCACTGGGAGCTATTTACTTTTAAAATCGCGGATTGACAAGTTCATTTCTTTTTTCACAACTGCTTTGCGTTGGGTTTTGTGCGAAATAAATGCACACAAAGCACTACAACAAGAGCCACCATTAACCATCAACTGGTGGTGACGTCACCACGGCGCCCGTGCCAGGCCCGGTGCACTTGGAGGCCACGTGAAGTGTCAGTCTCAGATGCCGACAAGAGGCCACGGGACAGACCCAGCAGGTGCCACGGATCGACTGACCACGTGCGCCCCCTACTGTGCAAAACTGCGTTTTATCTGCCGGGCAAGTTGCTCATTGTTGTGAGCGCCGCTCTGCCCCCTCCGTTGTTGCTGGAGGGCGACTGCCTCCAACTTGACCAGCAGCAGCATCCTTCTTCACGCGTACTGCCAGTGCCAGCCTTCATTGGTGTGCTACCTTGCTAACAGCACTTGCCCCAACAGTCTGTTACAGGCGACACGGTGGTAGTGGGGAGGAGCTTTGTCTTTGTGTGTTAGTGTGGCGTCAGAGACGTGTGCTCCCGCCCCCCTCACTTCGTTTTTCCTCCTCCATGGCAGTAACGAGCTTGTCCACGATGAAAATTGCCCGGCCATCCTCCGCCTTTTCGTTCAGGAATAGGGCCAGGATTCTATCCATCTGTGCAGAGTTGACACACACACACACAGCACAAGCCAGGCAAAGAATAATCTCGCACACGCATGGAGCGGCGTGCGTCAGCGCTTCGGGAACGCACCTCCGATTAGCACGCTGCGGAAGGGACGACCCACGGAACCGATTAGCGCGTTTGTCTGCGTACGAGCGAAAGTTCGTACAAGAACCCGATGTCACGGCTGACAAAGGTTCAACTTTCAGTGCCTTTCTTTAACAGGTCCAGCTTCTTTGGGTTCATCATAAAAATTATTTTAAAATGGTCTCAACCGACTTTACGCGTCATCAGTCTTTGGCCACTGCGTGCTACAGGGTCACGAGGCAAAAGGTGCAGCTCCTGCAAGTGCCTTGCTTAACCCACTACCACACCACCTCCCAAACAAGTTGCACGAAGAGACATGGGGAGGGGGGGGGGTAACAGGGTTAGCCATGCTCTGGTACCTATACAGGGAACTCCGTACTAGCCCAAGCGGGGGTACTAGTACACAGCACCGCTTAGCAGCGCCTTTGGCCAGTATTAATACACTGAGATTACCCGGCACCAAGATCGGCATTAGGAAGTTCTAACACCAAATTGCAGGCAGTCCCACCTCAGTCAGCCGTACTCATGGACCAGCTCCCTTGAGAGCTTAGCTCGCTCACGCCAAAATGCGCGCATTGCATTTGTAATAATAAAATAATAAAAATAAACAGGTCCATCGGAAAGACAGCGTCTAAATGACGCCGTCTTTCCGACAGACCTGTTCTTCACCCGAGGACGGCTGCTTGCATTGTGGCTGAAACGTTGTGAGAATTGTATTTTATTTTGTTTTATTTTAATTATTTTATTATTTCCCTTCTACGCGATTTTACCGAAAGAACCAAGATGATGAATCCCCGCAGTCACGAAAGCTTTAAATCGAAACTACATTTGTGGTTTGCTTTTGGGCGTTCTGGTTTAGCACTGGCGGCGAGACGAGGCCATATGGAACGCCGCAGCTCTGGGTGTGTATGCCAATCCCGTTCCACTGGCATTATGTATCAGAGCATGTTCACACCACACGTATTGAACGTGGTTAAAGTAGTACATAATTCGTTGATTTGAACATCTTTACGCAACTACCGTTTTAGTGCCAGCAACGGTAAAAACCCCATTATTTTTCATCCCCCCCCAGTACTACTTTCACACAGTAGATCACTATCAAAACACGAGGTCACTCCGTACCGCTATTCTCTCGCAACTTACCACACGTGCTCATGGACCCACGGACTATAGACAGACAAAGATCCCCTGTACAGCCTTAGACTCGGGGCAAGTGCTGTTAGCGAGTAGCAGCCCCTATGAAGGCCAGAACGGCACGAGGGGGAGAGTGATTAGCCCCACGCCCGGCCACCTTCATCTCCCCCCAGTGGCGATGTTTTAATTATGAATCACACCCAGCGTATTCTTTTGCGGCACAACTCGAAGGCAAAGACAAAGACCCCCGTGTAGCCTCTAGCCCTGGTTGGGGCAAGTGCTCTTAGCGAGCACCTATGAAGGCTGGAATGGTAAACTAGGGGGTGGGGGGTGGCCAGCACCACGCCCGACTGCCTTCATCTCTGAGTGGCGATGCTTACACACTGCACCAGGCACTCATTTGGGGGCCGAGTTGACCTAGGGGAGGCCCAGGAGCAGTAGATAATCAATCGCAGAGGTCGCAAACGGGTTTTGATTCCTTACCCGTACCCGGCCGCACCAGGGTCGCAAACAGGTACCCTAGCCGATACCCGGCTACCCGTACCCGGCCAGGTATCGGGTAGGGTACCCGATTGCGACCTCTGGGATGAAGCCATGTTGCAGGCGCGGGTGGGTTGATTCTAGGAACTTTAATTGTGAGAAGAGACAAGACGTTGGGAAATGAGTGACAAACGATTACTCACCAGTGACTCACGGCGTACCCGTACCCGGCCGCACCAGGGTCGCAAACGAGTACCTGTACCCGGCCGGGTACCCGATTGCGACCTCTGATCAATCGTCACCAGTGTTGGCCGCGAGCGGGAATCGAACCTCAGCTTGCCGGGTTCGTAGCACCAACGGCTACCGAATTTGAGACCCCAGCAGGCACGACGCACAACCAAAGCTGTCACCGCCGCCGCTTTCTCGCCTTCGTCACACGACCTCCCAAGTCACCTCGTCGCCCAGCCCCGGCGTCCCGCAGTACTGGAGCACCAGGTCGTCCACGAGGCTGCGGTAGACGGCGTGGCCTCCAGGCGTGCTGAACGCGTCCTGCTCGTTCTTGAGCTTCACGCCGGCGTACAGCTCCACCAGGCGATGGCGGCACCGCCTCGCGGACGCCTCGTCTGCCTCCTGCAAGATCTCGTGTCGAGCCGCCGAGACGAGACCCTGGGCGGAGGCACAGAAATTGTCGAAGAGCTTTGACGAGCAGCAGCAACAACGACGACGACGTTACTTGTCGTCGTTTCAAATCCGTGAGCGAAGCGAGAGAAAGCGCCTCCTACGCGCCGCAGCAGCAGACCGGGTTGGTTGCGGCTCGCGGACGAACGGGTTTCCCTGCCACCTAAGCGGCAGACGCCGTTGTCGGCAGCAGACTCCAAAAGGCGGGCACACAAAGTGAACCCCCCCGCAGGAGACGGCCGCTTGCCGTCACGTGGCGTGCACAGGACACGCCGCGTCCAAGCGCGCAGCCGCCGCATGCAGAGGGCCAACCTCAACGGCGCAGCAGAAAAACTCAGGTAGGAAAAAATTAACCCGTAAAAACAAAGTTTTTCACTATAAATCCTTTATATGCGTGGCGGCTAGAGTCCTCTCGTCCTCTGGCTTGAGATGGCTGCCACCTGTGGATCAGATGATTGCCTGCCACCATTAAGCAATTGGTAATTCAATATAATTATTTTTTCCTAAAAAGTGTAAAATTTGAGAAAAAAAATTCACGAAAATAAATTGTCACGCACAACGAGTCTGTGCGCAAAATGTCAGCTCGATTGGATCACGGGGGAAGTGGGTTAAAAACGACCGAAAGATTTGCACGGTTGTAAGCGCGCAAGCAAGCGAACTTAATATAAAGGATTTAAAAATGGGCGAAGCCGCATACACAGTTAGCCAGCGCCAAACCAAGCGGGAGGTTGAACTCTGCTAGCCGCACATTCACGAGTCCACTCCACCCAACCAAGTCACTTCCCCCGCTCACCACGAGTCTCATGGCGTACACCCCGTCCTTGTCGAGGAACACGCCCGAGGTGAAGACTTCCAGGGCATCGCCCACCGCCTCGGCGTGGTGCTCGTCCACTTGCGTGACGAGCGGCGGCAGCCGGAGCATCGCCGTGGACAAGCGGCGGCGGTAGGCCGCCAGCGCCTCGAGGCACACGGCGCTGTTCTGGACGTCGCAGATGACCGCCGTCGCTGACTCGATGCAGAGCGGGGAGCCGGCGCGCTGGAACTCGCACAGCTGCTCGGCCAGCATCGTGAAAACTGCGATGGGGGGGGGGGGGGGGGGGGGGGGGGGGGGGGGGGGGGGGGGGGGGAAGAGCCGCAGGTCAGGTGAGCCCACAGCGTTCAACTGTTAGCAGGCAAAGTTCAACAACACTACGAGGCCTCCTTTACCAGTGGCAAAATATAGCAATGGGTTTTTTTTACCCTTTCAACTGGTACAAAAACTGACACTTTATACAAAGGCATCATGTTTGCCGTGCGTCACTGGTGAGTAACCATTTGGCACTCATTTCGGGTAGGGTACGGGTAGGGAACGAGTACCCGTACCCGACCAGGTACGGGTACCCACTTGCGACCCTGATGCGGCCGGGTACGGACAAGGAATCAAAACCCGTTTGCGACCTCTGCCACCAGGGCGTCACTCACGTGGCCCCGTGAGGGCTGCCCCCTGCAGGCGCTTGGTGGTGCTGGCCTGCAGCACGTGGTGGGCGAGCGGGGAGACGCGGCGTGGTGCAGAGCCACCTCCACCTGGCTCTCCGTCAGGCGCTCAGAGTCCGGCAGTCGGTCCGGCTGCACGGGGATCGGCAGGCCGTAGCAGCAGTGGCGCTGGGGGGGAGGGTGGGGTGGTGGTTAGGGGAGCTGGAAGTGGTAGCAGCACCTAAACACAGACAAAGGTCCCCCCCGTGTAGCCTCTAGCAGACTGGTCGGAGCAGGCGCCTATGAAGGCCGGAACGGCACACGAGGGGGTGGGTGGCCAGCACCACGCCCGACCGCCTTTGTCTCCCCAGTGGCGATGTTTACACAGCGGGTACTCACTTGAGACCGAGTCGACCCTAGGGGAGGCCCAGGACCAGTTTTGATAATCGTCACTGGGTGGCGTTGGGGCAAGCAGGGGGAATCGAACGCGAGTCGCCAGGTTCATAGCGCAGCGCTGATAAACACTACCGCACCCCCCCCACACACAGCGTGACCCCACACCAGAGGTCGCAACCAGGTACCCGATACCCGGCTACCCGTACCCGGCCAGGTACCCGTTTGCGACCCTGGTGCGACCGGGTACGGGTAGGCCGTGAGTCGCTGCTGAGTAACCGTTTGTCACTCATTTCGGGTAGGGTACGGGTAGGGAACGGGTACCCGTTTGCGTCCCTGGTGCGGCCGGATACGGGTAAGTAATCAAAACCCGTTTGCGACCTCTGCCCCACACACACACCACTCACCCCCGATGGGGAAGTGAGCGGCGAAGAGCTCGCGCCTGCGGTTGAAGTCGCGGGTCGAGTCCTCTGTGCCCTCCCTGCGCGCACGCAGGCCACGTTCCAGGACATCGTTGGAGGAGTTCGGCCGCGGGCGGAAGTCCAGAGGGCCACGGAGAAGCCCGGCAGGGTTCTGCCCACGCCGTAGCGGTCCACGAAGGCGCGGCCGGGGCGGCGAGTAGTCGGACAGCACCACGAAGCGCGGCAGCTCGTCCAGGAACCTCGGGCGCGGACGGGAGGGGGTCAAGGAGTGCAAGGAGCGTGGGGCAGAGGTCGCAAACGGGCTTTGATTCCTTACCCGTACCCGGCCGCACCAGGGGTCGCAAATGGGTACCCGTACCAGGCCGGGAAACGGGTACCCGTTATCCTACCCGAAATGAGTGACAAACGGTTACTCACCAGTGACTCACGGCTTAGCTGTAACCCGGCCGCACCAGGGTCGCAAACGGGTACCCGTACCCGGCCGGGTACCCGGGTATCAGGTAGGGGTATCGGGTACCCGGTTGCGACCTCTGGCGTGGGGGCAGCCATTGCAAGGAGCTGGGGCGCAAAGATTGCAAGGATTGCAAGGATTGCATAAAGGGGCATATAGCAGCTCCGATGGGGCCGACCTGGCAATTTGTTTTTTTAAACAATTTTTAAATCACGAGCTGCTCGTCAACATCACTTTGCCCCGGCGTGGAAGGCTACAACAACATGGGCGGACCAGCGAGAGTGTAGCGCACTGCGCTACAAGCCCCGGCGACCCGGGTGTTCGATTCCCGCTCACGGCCTACACCAGTGACGATTATCCGAACCATTCTGGGCGTCCCCTAGGTAGACTCCACACGAGTACCCGGTGCGTAAAATAAACCATCACCACTGGGGAGAGACAAAGGCGGCCGGGCGGGGTTGTTGGCCACCCACCCCCCCCTGCGTGTGCCGTTCTGACCTTCGTAGGGTGCTACTCGCCAATAGCGCTTGGCCCAAAAGTCTGTTATGGAATAAAATAAAGCACGACGTTTACGGGCGCAACACAAGCGTCTGTCATCAGCTTTTCCCCACCTAAATATAAAACAAGAAACACTCGATTTTTTTTTATCGTTTCATATTTATATTATTTTATTATTTCCCTTCTACGTGATTTTACCGAAAGAACCAAGAAAATAAATCAAGATTAGTCGTATGGCTTGTATGAGGGGATGTTGGTCTGTGTGCTAACGTCCATGGCGGGCGCACTGGGAGGATACCGCACGTGATCCATCGAGTCCTTGCTCGGCGAGTTAGAGGTGCTCCAAACAAACTCGGCACAGAGCAGCATCGCGATGAGGATCAGGTAGTTGTCCAGATCGGGCTCCTCCTGGAAACAACAACAACAACAACCTGGCATGATACGCGGGCAGCGCAAATGCACCCTCTCCTCAATGGGTGTTGTTACTACACAGTGACCCGTTCAAAGTAATCGTAATTCACAATTTACATTTATCAAGTGCCCTTGACGACGATGGTTCGAGGGGGCACCGAAAATTATTGATCGCCCTGGTCTCTGCAAATCCCTTCGTGGGTCTTGCCGCCCCCACCCACCGCACCTTGCCACGCTCTGTACAGCGTCGCCTTCACCCTCTGCGCTCTCAATCGACGCCGTCTCCATCTTCTCGGCCCCCCATCACCAGAACAAAAACTTGCCCTCCACATTAAGCGGTCACCTCCACGCACAAAGTTGTTGTGCTCACTTCAAAACTCACTTGTTTACCCGGCTCACCCCACTACTTCCCCCCCCCCCCTCCTCTTCATAACCACCACCACGTGATGCACCCCAGGTTAAGAACCACTGGTCTAGACGCATCCCAACGCCCAATTCCATTATGACGCCGATGACGCTTAGCAGTTACAACCGCCACCGCCTACTACTACCTGGTGCTGCTACGTCACTTCCGGTCGCTCGATTGTGTTACCGCTCCTTGGCCAATCGGCGTTATGACGACCACACGCGGCGTCGTTAGAGCAGAACGGAACTGGGTTAAGGCTGCCTTGGCACACCGGCTTCCTCTTCATTTTCTCACGGACAGCACTCATTGAACCCACTCGTCATCATTGACCGTCAGAATAATTATTCTCATTACATGGATATCACTTTTGTTAATCCCATTTATTGAATCCACTCGTCATCATTGACCATCAGAATAATAATTAATTATATGGCTGTCACTCAATCCCATTCATTTAAATCATTATTGACCGTCAATTTCGCCACGAAAGTCGCACAAACCTCACCACCATTAACATCCGTAGGTTGTGCCGTTGTTGAATTCTGTTAAAAAGAGCCTTATTTTAAAAAGGCGCTACTTAAATGCCTTTAAGGAGAACGACAAGATACGTGGTATGCTAGTATTTAATTTATTATTTTATCTTTATACGTGACTTTACCGAAAGAACCAAAAGAATAATTCCTGCAGTCACGAAAGCTCCAAAATTAAGTTTTAACGACAAGATACCCACTTGCACCCCCCAGGTGGCGAGCTAGTGTGGCATCGAACAGAGCGAACAACGACAGGGACCCAACCCAAGTGATTCGGTGGCTGCAAGCGAGTGACGAACAGTGAATGCGAGCGATTGAATGACCGAGCGAGTCAATGGCTGTGGAACGAGTGACCAACACAGTGCATGAGCGAGCGACCCAATCAGTGGCCGAGCGCGTAGATTAGCGGGCGACCTGACAAACCAGCCATGCTCCCCTCACCTTGTTCAGACCGTCCAGTCGCTCAACGTCCATCACCAAAATGGCTCCGTCAGACGGCACGGGAAAGGGCTTCACCCAGATCCAGATCCCTTTGGTGTTGTGCAGAGAAGCAGGTCCAATCGCGAAGCCTGAAAAAAAAAGGCTTCACTTTTGGCAAACCTCGGCAGCATGAAGGGGGCGACGGATCTAATGGGAGCCAGACGTCGGCTCCATGTTGCTCTCTAGAGATGAAGGGATTTGGAGACCTGCACCGTAGCAAAAACAGCTTGCACCGTCGTCAATAACGCAGCGGTCTTTAAACGAACGCAGGAGAACTTCATTATCCACGCTCATGGATGGCGAAGGCAGTCGCGGATAATTCTAAACTATTCATTGTCCACGGATCGATGCTAAAAAATATATATTAGGAGCAAAGTTTATCTGCCAGTTTCGTAAATTTAAAATAAATGATCGCAAAAAACATTACATTGATTCGCAACTGACGATTTCGATTGAGAATGTGGCAACTACTGTACTGTAGTGGCAATTACGCAGATTTCAGATTAACCGGTTAAATAGTTACAGGATTTAAGCACCGTGTAACCTGCAATGACGACTTTACCGAAAGAACCAAGAAGATGAATCCCTGCAGTCACGAAAGCTTTAAGTCTAAATTTCACCGGGACATTTCTCTGCTCATATCCCCCCACACCACCACCTACCCCTCCCCCCACCACCTACCCCTCCCCCCACCACCTACCCCTCCCCCCACCACCTACCCCTCCCCCCACCACCTACCCCTCCCCCCACCACCTACCCCTCCCCCCACCACCTACCCCTCCCCCCACCACCTACCCCTCCCCCCACCACCTACCCCTCCCCCCACCACCTACCCCTCCCCCCACCACCTACCCCTCCCCCCACCACCTACCCCTCCCCCCACCACCTACCCCTCCCCCCACCACCTACCCCTCCCCCCACCACCTACCCCTCCCCCCACCACCTACCCCTCCCCCCACCACCTACCCCTCCCCCCACCACCTACCCCTCCCCCCACCACCTACCCCTCCCCCCACCACCTAACCCCTCCCCCCCACCACCTACCCCTCCCCCCACCACCTACCCCTCCCCCCACCACCTACCCCTCCCCCCACCACCTACCCCTCCCCCCCACCACCTACCCCCTCCCCCCACCACCTACCCCTCCCCCCACCACCTACCCCTCCCCCCACCACCTACCCCTCCCCCCACCACCTACCCCTCCCCCCACCACCTACCCCTCCCCCCCACCACCTACCCCTCCCCCCACCACCTACCCCCTCCCCCCACCACCTACCCCTCCCCCCACCACCTACCCCCCCCCCCCACCACCTACCCCCCCCCCCCCCCACCTACCCCTCCCCCCCCACCTACCCCTCCCACCACACACCTGGTTCCTTGACACCCGCGAAGAAGTTGACGAGGAAGTCCTTGCCACCCCGGTAGTTGCCCCCCACGGCGCACACCACGATGGGCGCCGTGACGTCTGCGAGCAGGCGGGACGCCTCGGGGCAGACGAAGAGCTTCCCGTGTTCGTCCGGTTGGATGAAGGGGACCAGCTTCGGCGGCAGGTACGTCTCGTCGTTGGGGCTGCCGAGGAGCGTGGGACGAGTCGGAGGGTCCCAGTCCAGACTCCGTCGTGAGCGTCCAAACGCCATCGTGGTCAAGGGTTCACCCTTTCGTCCTGTCGGTTCACTCGCTTGCAATGGAATTAGATTACACATCAACCAGTCCCGGTAGTGGTGGTGAGCATGGGTGAGGTGGGCGACTTGGCCCCCCCAATTGTCCCCCCGGTGACCAAAGCTGCGAGTTTGTGGTGGGCCCCCCCCCCCCCCCCTCCTCCAGAAACAGTCCCATTTAACTTCTTGGTTCTTTCGGTAAAGTCATCACATAGAAGGGAAATAATAAAAATAAAACATAATAATTTAGATTTTAAGCTTTCGTGACTGCAGGGATTCATCCTCATGGTTCTTTCGGTAAAGTCACGAAGGGATATAATAAAATAATAAAAATAAAACGTAACAAAATAATTCTCACGACGCTTCGGCCACAACGCAAGCAGCCGTCCCCAGGTGAAGAACAGGTCTGTCGGAAAGACAGCGTCTGAATAAATTATTATGTTTTATTTGTATTATTTTATGATTTCCCTTCTATGTGACTTTACCGAAAGAACCAAGATGATGAATCCCTGCAGTCACGAAAGCTTTAAATCGAAATTTAGTCCCATTTATCTGTTAACATTGTTTTTTAAGCACGCTGTACACTGCAAAGAGAGACCTACCAACTGCTGAGCCATTAGTGGGCTGCGTTTTTTTTGTTGCAAAAATCAGAGCCACCTCCAGCGCTAAATATTGCAGAGCGTGGAGCTGTAACGACGATCAGATGATTAGGGCAAGACGACGCCACGATAACTGATCATACTGGTAGGAACCTCCTGGTTACACCAGCCCACAGGGAATTATTGTGTCCGTCCGTCGTGCAGGGAGGGGCTGGATGAGGAGGGGAGGGTGGAGAGGGGGAGGGTGGGGAGGGGCTGGGTGGGGGGTGGGAGGGGGTGGAGAGGGGCTGGTCACCCCGTGGTGCCCTTATAAAACTCAACGTTTAACCTACTCACGCCGGCTTGTGCCCACCCTCAGGTCGGGCATATTTGCGGAATACACCACGCCGCCGTTGACCCTGGCCATTGACCAGGGCGAGCAACCCAAACGTTCCTACCAGCTCCCTCCGCAGGAATGTGTTAATAGCAAAGCGTCCGATAAGAACTG
This sequence comes from Lampetra planeri, assembly GCF_965212315.1. Taxonomy (NCBI): domain Eukaryota; kingdom Metazoa; phylum Chordata; class Hyperoartia; order Petromyzontiformes; family Petromyzontidae; genus Lampetra; species Lampetra planeri. The sequence continues at coordinate 3,652,971 of NC_136161.1, forward strand.
GGGGTCAGTGTCGGATTAAGCTAATGCAGGGCCCTAAATAAATAAAAATATTAAAACCAATTTTTTACTTCCACAGTAAAGCAATTAAATTTTTCTCATTTGCTACACAGCCAAATAATACAACACAGCACTAACCTTAAACACCCAGTCGTCTGTAAAAAGTTGAAGGCGGTACAGTACTATAGTAATAGAGCAAGTGCAGAATCACCGAACCGGAATCGATAACTTGAAAGCTTTTAGCGTGCGGGGCCCTTGAATGTGCAGGACCCGTGGCATTTGTAGCCACTTTTGCTACGAGGATTATCCGGCATTGCTGGGGATGACCCCACCACCAGAGGTCGCAAACGGGTTTTGATTCCGTACCCGTAACCAGCCGCACCAGGCTCGAAAACGGGTACCTGTACCCTACCCTATACCCGTACCCGGCCGGGTATCGGGTAGGGTACCCGATTGCGACCTCTGGGATGAAGCCACGTTGCAGGCGCGGGTGGGTTGATTCTAGGAACTTGAATTGAGAGAGGAGACAAGACGTTGGGAAATGAGTGACAAACGGCGACTCAACAGTGACTCACGGGCCTACCCGTACCCGGCCGCACCAGGGTCGCAAACGGGTACCCGTACCCGGCCGGGTACGGGTAGCCGGGTAGGGGTATCGGGTACCCGGTTGCGACCTCTGCCCACCACCCACCGAGCCGACAGGAATGTCGCCACTACAGCCGCCGAATTGACCTCATGGCCGCAAAGACGTGAAACAGCACCACGTGGTGTGTGGCCACAAGCAACATTCAAACTCGTAATTATAATATATGGGGACACACACACATCCCCTCCAATATTCAAATACAGTCACACCTCGGTATACGACCGCTTTGGATTGCGTGGAATTTGGTACACGTCGTGTTTTGACGAGAAAAAAAATGTCTTGGGATACGACGTCTTGCTTGGGATACGCCGCGCTTGCTAGAACTTGTATGGGAAGGGATGAGTCACCACGCAGACCCCGTTCACGAGTCCTCCCCTTCCTCACAGGCTAGAAACTACTCTCAGCAAGGTAAAGTGATGGTAAAGTTTATTTTGATTTAAAAAACAAAAATTTGTACGAATTTATTTTAATTTATGCATGCATTTTAGTAATAAGTAGTGTCTAAACATTTTAATACAACCCATTAGCGTATAATATGCCATATAAAATATAATTTCTTATACTCTGGAACGGATTATTTCCTTTCCCTTTATTTCTTATGGGAAAAATTCGTTTGGTGTACGTCATTTCCGGTACAAGTCCCACCTTCTGGAACGAATTAACGACGTATACCAAGTTACCACTGTATGCTCAAAATGCCCCCCCCCCCGCCCCCAATATATTGCTATAAAATAGATTTCTGTTTATATGATTGTGGTTATACTTTATTATTAATCCCGAATCTCTGCCATCTCATGCAATGAAACAAGACATGGTAAAAAAAAAAATTAGAAACAGAGCAATGTAATACAATACACTATTAGACATTGTCAAAAATAAATAAAGGGCATCCCATGTGTTAGCGAATTTTTTTTGTTATATTTTAAGCAGAAAATTATTAAAAAATTTAGATTTATTTTTTTCTGGGGGGGGGGGGGGGGGGACGATTTGGTCCGTACCCCCCCCCCCCAATGTTAACTCCATGGCTACGGCTTTGGGTAGCAGCACTAACCCGCCACGACACTGGCACCCAGAGCTACACGAACCGATATTCACACGGACGTTAATATCGGTTATTATAGGTTAATATCGGTTAATATCGGACACCAACTCGACGCCACCGCGTGCCCCTCACTCACCTGCGGACGCCTCTCTCTCCCACGTGATCAACACCTGTAACAAAGGCACCGCGTGGGCGGAGTTCCTTTAATAGGCGGGCAAACCAATCAGCAGCCGCCTCCCCCCCCCTCCGTACATCCGGCGGAAGTCCTTATTTGGGCAGGTAATCAAATCCAATTCTGAATATCTTAAGCGTGCAATTCGCCTCTTTATCGTCCATTTCTGATTGGTTGGAGATCCATCGACTCGTGGAGACACCCGTGGACAGAGACACAGACTCACGCAGAGACACAGACACAGAGAGACAGACTCACACAGAGACACAGACACAGAGAGACAGACTCACACAGAGACACAGACACAGAGAGACAGACTCACACAGAGACACAGACACAGAGAGATACAGACTCACACAGAGAGATAGAGACACACAGAGAGACACAGACTCAGACTCACACAGAGAGACACCACAGACTCACACAGAGAGAGACACAGACTCACGCAGAGACACAGACTCAGAGAGACAGACTCACACAGAGACACAGACACAGAGAGATACAGACTCACACCAGAGAGATAGAGACACACAGAGAGACACAGACACAGAGAGAGACACAGACTCACACAGAGACACAGACTCAGACTCACAGAGACACAGACACAGAGAGACAGACTCACACAGAGACACGGACACAGAGAGATACAGACTCACATAGAGATATAGAGACACACAGAGAGACACAGACACAGAGAGAGAGAGACACACAGACACAGAGAGAGACACAGACTCACACAGAGACACAGACACAGAGAGATACAGACACACAGAGAGACACAGACACAGAGAGATACAGACACACAGAGAGACACAGACACAGAGAGAAACACAGACTCACACAGAGACACAGACACAGAGAGACAGACTCACACAGAGAGAGAGACACAGACAGACACAGACGTAGAGACGCAGACTCATACAGAGAAACATAGAGAGAGACAGACACACAGCGAGACACAGACATAGAGACAGGCCACCCCACAGAGACGACCACCTCTCTCTGTTACCTGTGTTGCTCTCTATGTATCTTGGTGATATCTGTCTGCTAATATGTCTGTCTATAGTTTTTCTGGTTAGATTTTATGTCGCTATTTCATTATACCTGATGATGATGGCTTGGTGTTGCAATCGAAACGTCGTATTCTATTATTTAATGTAATTTATTATTTTATCTTTAGACGTGACTTAACCGAAAGAAACAAATAATAATTCCTGCAGTCACGAAAGTTCTAAATTAAGATAGAGACATAGACTCACACAGAGAGACACAGACACCCAGCGAGATACAAACTCACACAGAGGGGTCTCAAAGTCATATTATGCTCGTGTATGACTTTGAGACCCCCCCCCACCACCTACACATTCCACAAGTAGTGACTAATCCATATTCTGCATTTTACATAAATATTCTAAATTCCTCTGTTGATATGCAAATTCCTTTGTCAAGGCGCCCCTTATCCCCCTCCAACCCAGCTTAAATATACGCTGCCAAGCTTGGCGGCGTTCATTCGGACGCTGTCTTTCCGACAGACCTGTTCTTCACCTGAGGACGGCTGCTTGCGTTGTGGCCGAAACGTCGTGAGAATTGTATTTTATTACGTTTTATTTTTATTATTTTATTACTTCCCTTCTACGTGACTTTACCGAAAGAACCAAGAAGAACAATACAAATACATAATTAACTTAATATGTATTATGACAATTATGTAATGTATATAACCAATAGTTAAACAAACGTCAAAGTTAAATTCCATATGTTGGTGAAATTAAACCAACCGTGAAGGCTCAAACAATACCAAGTACGCCTTCTGGTGTCATCTGGCCCCTACACCAATGGGGACTAGGCTCTAAAGAAAGCCTTCTCGGGTGTGGACCAATCAACTTCAAGGACAGTGCATATTATTATCCTTATCAGAGTTGCTTCTTTTTGTTTGCTTAATTGACTACTTGTGTTGTGGTCATTGCAAACATGATGCCTTGAATAAAGGTGTCAGTTTTGTACCAGTTAAAAGGGTAAAAACCTACCATTAATACCAAGTAGATATCACGCCACGGGAGGGGTGAAAGTGGCGTCTGATCACTGATTGGTCGCACGCCGGCCATTGTTACGAATTGGTAACCACGTGACCGTGGCACGTGCGCCTCGTAACCGATGCACGTGCCACGGTCACGTGGTTACCAATTCGTAACAATGGCCGCCGATGGGGACTCCGTTTCAGTTTTCAGTTTCATATATTAGGTAGAGCCCTGTGAGCCATTCGGCTCTTGAATCGGGTACAACCGCAACAAGCAAAAAACTAAAACTTGAACAAGAAACATCTTGCATATCAAGAGGAATTTAGCATATTTATGGAAATGTAGGTATGTGATTAGTACTACTTATGCCCGTGCATTATGCAGTGTATACAGTGAGGGAAAAAAGTATTGGATCCCCTGCTGATTTTTGTACGTTTGCCCACTGACAAAGAAATGATCAGTCTATAATTTTAATGGTAGGTTTATTTGAACAGAGAGAGAGACAGAATAACAACAACAAAAATCCAGAAAAACGCATGTCAAAAATTGTATAAATAGATTTGCATTTTAATGAGGGAAAATAAGTACAACATCAGCAGGGGATCAAATACTTTTTTCCCTCACTGTAGTGTTATGTAGTGTATAGTGTAGTGCATAATAGTGTAGTGTATAATAGTGTAGTGTATAGTGTATAATAGCGTAGTGTATAGTGTCAATGGCCAGGGTCAACGGCCAGGGCGTGGTGTATTCCGCAAATATTGCCGACTGTGAGGGCGGGCACAAGCCGGCGTGAGTAGGTTAAACGTTGAGTTTTTATAAGGGCACCACGGGGTGACCAGCCCCACCCCACCCAGCCCCACCCCTCCCACCCCCCCACCCAGCCCCACCCTCCCCACCAAGCCCCTCCCCACCCTCCCCTCCCCACCCAGCCCCACCCTCGCCACCCTCCCCACCCTCCCCACCCAGCCCCTACCCACCAGTCCCATCCTCCCCACCCAGCCCCTCCCCACCCTCCCCTCCCTACCCAGCCCCTCCCCTCCCATCCCCCCACCCAGCCCCCTCCCCACCCTCCCTACCCAGCCCCACCCTCCCCACCCAGCCCCACCCCACCCTCCCCACCCAGCCCCTCCCTCCCCACCTCCCTCCCTGCACGACGGACGGACACAAATAATCCCTTATGGGCTGGTGTAACCAGGAGGTTCCTACCCAGTATAACAACGCCCCCCTATGTGTCCTGACTTCTGGGCCACCCTGTACAACGAGTGAACAGGCTTGTGATGCTCAACCGTTGCGTCTAGCCGCTCGAAGCTTGGGCCTCCTATGCATGTTCCGGGGTGCTCCTAACGGCGCTCTCCACCCCCCCTCCCCACTCGTCGTGTTAAGTGAGCAGCTTTGCCCGGCATCGCGACACGCGCCTCGCATCTAGTCGCTCGCCGCGCGGCTCGCCGGCCGCTCATTCACGTTACGGGGCCTCCTCCCCCTTGACTGGAAGTTATCGTCAAAACCCTCCTCCACCTCCTCCTCCACCACCTCCTCCACCTCCTCCTCCACCATCTCCTCC
>NC_136161.1:3658606-3681106 GCF_965212315.1 Lampetra planeri
AGATCTGGACAAGGTCCCATTGGTGAACTCCTCCGGTAGGCAAGGCTGCGTTGGCTGGGTCGTTTAGCCCGCATGCCCAGCCACCGCATGCCTAAACAGCTTTTGTTCGGCCGGATCGAGGGGGCTAAACGGGCGCGGCACGGGCTAGAGAAGAGATGGAGTGATGTGGTACAGGAGGACGTGGAGCTGAGTGGACTTGCCGATGACTGGGTACCAGCGGTGTCAAGATCGGCCTCTGTGGAGGAGGCTCATGAAGGACGCTACTGGGCAGTTGGAGGCAGTCGCCCTCCAGCAACAACGGAGGGCGGAGGAGCGACGCTCACAACAACGAGCGGAGCGCCGGGTGGCTAAAGCACAGCAAGTTGGCACAGTAGGGGGCACAGGTGGTGCATCAGCCAGTCATCTCAGTCATATCAGTCAGTCGACCCGTGGCACCTGGGTCTACCCCGTGACCTCCTGCCAGCGGGCGTTCGACACTTCACGTGGCCTCAAGGTGCACATGGCCTGGCACAAACGTCGTGGTGACGTCACCGCCACTTAGTGGCGAATGGCGGTTGTTGTTGTGTGTAGTGTAGTGTATAGTGTGTAGTGTAGTATAGTGCAGTGTATAGTAGTGTAGTGTTATAGTGGTGTAGTGTATAGTGGTGTAGTGTAATATAGTGTAGTGTATAGTGTAGTTTACTACTTCAGCCCACCGGCGTGTTGGAGAGTCAATCCGCAACATTTACAAGTTGAGTAGTACGACGTTTCGCCGGTCATTACAACCAGCATCACCGGGCGATTTGCAAGAATAACCCTCGCGATCAAAACCAAAAACCTTTATTGTGAACCTTGTTTACGAGGATTCATGTCACTGCATTAACCACAATGCTTGCGGTCAAAATGCAAACGGAAAACACACTCTGATAATATGATGATGGCATTGACCTTGAAACTGATTGGTCCACACCAGAGACAGCTTTCTTTTGAGCTGCTGCTGTTGCTGCTGTTGCTGCTGCTGCTGTTGCTGCTGCTGCTGCTGTTGTTGCTGCTGCTGTTGTTGCTGCTGCTGCTGTTGCTGCTGCTGCTGTTGTTGCTGCTGCTGTTGTTGTTGTTGCTGCTGCTGTTGCTGCTGTTTGCTGCTGCTGTTGTTGCTGTTGCTGCTGCTGTTGCTGCTGCTGCTGCTGCTGCTGTTGCTGCTGCTGTTGCTGTTCCTGTTTGCTGCTGCTGTTGCTGCTGCTGCTGTTGTTGCTGCTACTGCTGTTGCTGCTGTTGCTGCTACTGCTGTTGCTGCTGCTGCTGCTGTTGCTGCTGCTGTTGTTGCTACTGCTGTTGCTGCTACTGCTGTTGCTGCTGTTGTTGCTGCTATTGCTGCTGTTGCTGCTGCTGCTGTTGATGCTGCTGCTGTTGCTGCTGCTGCTGTTGCTGCTGCTGTTGCTGCTGCTGTCAGCCACCAGCCGACGTCTCCGTTGACCCCACACCCATCTCCCCACCTCCCTCCCTCCCCCACAGCACGGCGGACTCCCACCCCAGCCCTCTGCAACCCTCCCACCTCCTCCCCCTTCCCGCCCTCCCGTCCCTCCGCCCCCTCCGCCCATGTCCTGGAGCTCTCCCGGCGGTGGAGCGGGAGGGGGAGGGGCCCAGGCGACCCCCCCCTCCCCCGCCCCCACCCCCTCCCCCGGCCCCCACCCCCCGGACTTTTCGGACACCCGGCTGTCATCGCGGCGGGGTCCACCCCGCAGTCGGGGGTCTTCGGTGCCCCCCCCATCGGCGGGGGCCACTCGCTGCTGTTGCCGCCAGCACCGCCGCCACCTCCACCACCGCTGCCTCCGCCTCTCCCGGTGGGTGGCGGTGGTGGTGGTGGCTATGGTGGTTTTGGTGGCTTTGGCGGCGGTGGTGCCGCACCACCACCGCCGCCGCCGCCACCCCGCCGCCGCCGATGATGACGTCGGCCATGGACGGGGCATACGGCAGCCGCATGGCGGTGGGGCCTCCGGTTGCTCCGCCGTTGCCGCCGGCGACGTGCGCCGCAGGGGTTGCGGTGGAGGGAGCGGCAAGCGAGGAGGGCAGTGCACGCAGCGACCTGCTGGACGCCATCAGACGCGGTAACGCCGCTGCTACTACCCACTACCCACTACTCACCACCCAGTACTACTACCACCCACTACACACCCACTACCCACCACTACCGCCACCCACTACCACTACTCACTTCACCCACCACTCCCACTACCCACCACCACCACTCCCAACCACTCACCCACTCACCCACCCACCCACTACACCCACCACTATCGCCACCACTACCGCCACCACCACCCACCACCCACCACCCACTACCACCACCACCCACTACCACCCACTACTCACTACACCCACCACTCCCACTACACCCACTACACCCACCACCGCCCACCACCCACCCACTACCCCGCCCACCACCCCACCCACCACCCACTACTCACTACACCCACCACTGCCCACCACCACCCACCCACTACCACCACCACCCCACCCACTACCACCACCCACCCACTACCACCACCCACTACCCCGCCACCACCCACCACCACCCACTACCACTACTCACTTCACCCACCACTCCCACTACCCACCACCACCCACCCACTACCACCCACCACCACTATCCACTACACCCACCACCGCCCACCACCCACCCACTACCCGCCACCACCCACCCACTACCACTACCGCCACCACCCACCACCACCCACTACCACCCACTACCACTACTCACTACACCCACCACTCCCACTACCCACCACCACCCACCCACTACCACCCCACCACCACCCACCCACTACCGCCACCACCCACCCCACCACCGTTACCACTACCCACTACCGCCACCCACTACCACTACTGCCACCACCCCACCCACCACCCACCCACCACCACTACCCACCACCACCCACCCACTACCACTACTACACCCACCACTCCCACTACACCCACCACCACCACTACCCACCACCACCCACCCCACTACCACACCACCCACCACCACCACTACCACCATCACCCCACCACCCCACTACCACCGCCACCACCCACCCACCAGCACACCCACCTCCACCTACCTCCACCTGCTGTAGGAGGGAGTGAGATGGGACAGATGGAGATTAGTCCACACTCTCTGCTGTAGGAGGGAGTGAGATGGGACAGGTGGGGATTAGTCCACACACTCACAGTTTCCACATCTACAGCAGCAGGCATCGTCAGGGTCGGGATCGAACCCACGACCTCCTGCGCACCAGGCGACGTAGTCAACATCTCATAGCCACCGTGATGATGATGAGAGAGAGAGACACAGACTCCAAATCTACAGCAGAAGGCGTCGTCAGGGTCGGGATGGAACCCACGACCTCCTGCACACCAGGCGAGGTAGTTAACATCTCCTAGAACAACTGCGTGTGTCCCCCTGCCCTGCTGCCCCTTCGCTCGCTCACGCCTGCCCTGCCCTGCCCTGCCCTGCTGCCCCTCACCCCCCACCCCCCCCACCCCCCCCCACCCCCCCCCACCCCCCCCCAGGCATTCAGCTGAAGAAGGGTCAGGACAAGGCCGACCAGGACGCCAAGCGGCAGGCTGCGGGGAACGACGTCGCCGCCATCTTGTCGCGCCGCGTCGCTGTCGAGTACAGCGACTCTGACTCAGACACGTCGGAGTTCGGCGACGGAGACTGGTCCGACTGAGACGAGCGGAGAGAGAGAGACACGGGGAGAGACACGGGGGTAGAGAGACGCGGGGGAGAGAGACACGGGGAGAGAGACAGGGAGAGAGATGCGGGGAGAGGGGGGCACGTGTGGGGTGAGACACGCGGGGGGAGGGACACGGGGAGAGAGAGAGACACGGGGAGAGAGACATGGGGAGAGGGAGAGACGGGGGGAAAGACACGGGGGGAGAGACGGGGAGAGAGACAAGGGGAGAGAGACACGGGGGAGAGGGAGAGACGGGGGGAAAGACACGGGGGGAGAGACGGGGAGAGAGACACGGGGGAGAGAGAACATGGAGAGAGACACGGGGGAGAGAGACACGGGGAGAGGGAGAGACGGGGGGAAAGACACGGGGGAGAGAGACACGGGGAGGGGACACGGGGAGAAAGACACGGGGAGAGAGACACGGGGAGAGAGACGCGTGGAGTGAGACACGGAGAGAGAGACACGGAGAGAGAGACACGGGGGAGAGCGACACAGGGAGAGGGACGCGGGGGAGAGAGACACGTGGGTAGAGACACGGGTGGAGAGACACGGGGAGGGAGACACGGGGAGAGAGACACGGGGAGAGAGACACGGGGAGAGGAGAGACGGGGGGAAAGACACGGGGGGGAGAGACGGGGAGAGGGGACACGGGGAGAGAGACACGGGGAGAGACACGGGGAGAGAGACACGGGGAGAGAGACACGGGGAGAGGGACACGGGGAGAGAGACACGGGGAGATAGACACGGGGAGAGAGACACGGGGAGAGGGACACGGGGGAGAGAGACACTGGGAGAGAGACACGGGGAGAGAGACACGGGGAGAGAGACACGGGGAGAGAGACACGGGGGAGAGAGACACGGGGGAGAGAGACACGGGGAGAGGGACACGGGGAGAGACACGGGGAGAGGGGACAACGGGGAGAGAGACACGGGGAGAGGGACACGAGGAGAGACACGGGGAGAGGGACACGGGGAGAGACACGGGGAGAGAGACACGGGGAGAGAGAACACGGGGAGAGAGACACGGGGTGAGAGACACGGGGGAGAGAGACGGGGAGAGAGACGCGGGGAGAGAGACACGGGGGTAGAGAGACACGGGGGGAGAGACACGGGGAGAGAGACACGGGGAGAGGGAACGGGGAGAGAGACACGGGGAGAGAGACACGGGGAGAGAGACGACGGGGAGAGAGACACGGGAGAGGACACGGGGAGAGGGACACGGGTAGAGAGGGACACTGGGAGAGACACGGGGAGAGAGACACGGGGAGAGAGACATGGGGAGAGAGACACGGGGAGAGAGACACGGGGAGAGAGGACACGGGGAGAGAGACACGGGGAGAGAGACACGGGGAGAGAGACACGGGGAGAGAGACACGGGGAGAGAGACACGGGGAGAGAGACACGGGGAGAGAGACACGGGGAGAGAGACACGGGGAGAGAGACACGGGGAGAGAGACACGGGGAGAGAGACACGGGGGGAGAGACACACGGGGAGAGAGACACGGGGAGACAGACACGGGGGAGACAGACACGGGGGGTGGGTGGGGGTGGGGAGATGTACACGGGGTCACATGACTCTTCTAAACCAATCGCACGCTTGGTCGACCCAAACGGTCACTCCGTTTGATTGGCCCTGGGGAGGTTTCCGCGTGACGTAATGCAAGCGTTTGATTGGCCGCCGTGCTGTTCAATCGCAAAGCTTTTTGTGGGGTGGAGAAATTTTTGTTTTTTTTTAACTCAGTTACCGAGTTAATTGTATTATCTGTTTCTAATTCTCGCATGTTTAATGGAAAGTTCGACATATATACGTGTAAACGATGTATTTCCTCTAAAAAAAAAAAAATTGCTTTGATACTCGATTTCAAATTATACTCCTCCGTTCGGCGCCCTATAACCAGATGTAGTGACGGATAATCATGAGCCATTTGTGCCTCCGAGTAGCAACGCCAGTGTCTTATTGCAATGTCTGCGGTATATGGGCGATCTTCCGTCGAAAGAGCCCTGTCGCCCCACAGCAAAGACAGAGATCCCCCGTGTAGCCTTAACAGACTGTAGGGGCAAGTGCTGTTAGCGAACAGCACCTGTGAAGGCCGGCACGGCACACGAGGGGGTGGGTGGCCAGCACCACGCCCGGCCGCCTTTGTCTCCCCAGTGGCGATGTTTTTAGCCACCGCACCAGGTGACTCATTCGAGGCCGAGTCTACCTAGGGGAGGCCCAGGACCGGTTCAGATAATCGCTGTTCGATGGTGTTGGCCGTGAGCGGGAATCGAACCCGGGTGGTCGGGTTCGTAGCGTTAACCCGCCGCTCCACCGCCAGAGGTCACAACCGGGTACCCGATACCCATACCCTACCCGATACCCGTACCCTACCCGATACCCGTACCCTACCCGATACCCGTACCCTACCCGATACCCGTACCCTACCCGATACCCGGGTACCTGTACCCGGCTGGGTACGGGTACCGGCTGGGTACGGGTATCGGGTAGGGTACGGGTATCGGGTACCCCCGGTTGCGACCTCTGACACACGCACGCACACAGCACAAGTTAGCAGTGACGACGTGGGGTGAATTCGCTTTGAATTGGTGAGGTTTGCTATGCACCAAGTCGCGTCGGTTTCCGTCGTTGGGTTCCTCCGCTTTGCTTGAACACAGTAAATCAAATGTGTAATGTTTAAACGAAAACGCTTAATAAAAAACTGGCTTTTTGTACGAAAAAAAAGTGCGTGTGTGTGTGTACAATTTGTCTCAAAGGTAACATTTAGTTCTTTCGGTAAAAAGTCGCGTAATAAATAATATCAAATAATTATAGAATACGACGTTTCGATTGCAACACAAGCCACCATCGTCAGGTAAAAATGAATGAGAAAAAACACAAACCTAGTATCTTCTTGGTTCTTTCGGTAAAGTCATGTAGAAGGGAAATAATAAAATAAAAAAATTTCAACATAAAATCATTGTTTTATTTAGGGAAATAATAAAAAAATGAACATAATAAAATCATTCTTTTATTTTTATTATTTTATTATTTCCCTTCTACGTGACTTTACCGAAAGAACCAAGAAGATGAATCCCTGCAGTCACGAAAGCTTTAAATGGAAACAAACCTAATAAATAATAATAGGGGGGTTTTTTCCCCTTTTTCCTGGCAACAAAACTGAAATCTGTTTTTACAAGGATTCATGTCACTGCATTAACCACAATGCTTGCAGTCAAAATGCAAACAAAACACACACTGATAACACTGGTCAACACACTTTTTCTGGCATAAGTTTATTCAACGGTTGTAATGTAATTTTGGGTTGCTGATTCCAAATCTGGCATCAGTTTTTGTCTATCACATCAGGTTTTTGAGATATCAAATATTGCCTTTTTAATAACTGCAGAAGAAAAATATTAACTAAATGTGGATATTCTACATAGAATTATATTATTAACACACTATCCTAAATGCAGCACCGTATTTTAACACTAAAGCAGTCACTGACTCGCAACAACTTGCAATCATAAGTGACAGTTTAATTTTGGGTAAAATCAATGAAAATGGGGTATGCCGATAGCATAAAAATGAGATGTGATAGAGCAAATCTGAGATCAGATTTGGAATCGGCACCCTGAAATTAGTCGAGAACAGCTGCAAAAGTCCAGGCCAGAAAAAAATGTTTTTTTGTTGTTGACCAGTGTAATGTATTGGGCATTGTCCTTGAAACTGATTGGTCCACACCAGAGGACAGCTTTCTTTACAGCCGAGTCTATTATTATATTTTGGTACTGGCAAAGGAGGTCCAATGATGGTTTTACTTATTCTAGATTTGAAGCTTTCGTGACTGCAATGATTCATACTCGTAGTTTTTTCGGTAAAGTCACGTAGGTACAATTTTTTTTAATTAATAAAAAAATCACGACGTTTCGGAGGCAACACAAGTCTCCGTCATCAGGTGGGACCGTCACAGCCAGATTTGCTGCATCAAGTTAGGCAGGATTCCAAGATGCACCCTCCCCCACTAGGCCCCCAAATGGTGTTCAAGTTAATTTATTAGGTGTAGCCCTGTGAGCCATTCGGCTCTTGAATCGGGTGCAACCGCAATAAACAAAAACATGAACAAAAACACATCTTGTAGTGAATATGTGACTAAGTGCAAACAGAAAATCCAAGAAAATACTGCAGGAAAAAAACACCGTACACCAACTCTGTGTGCAAAAATCCCAGTGGGATGCAAGTCAAAACAACAACAACTTCGATTTAAAGCTTTCGAGACTGCAGGGATTCATCTTCTGGTTCTTTCGGTAAAGTCACGTAGAAGGGAAGTAATAAAATTATAAAAATAAAACATAATAAAATGAAATAATTCTCACGACGTTGCGTTGTCGCCGAAACGTCGTGAGAATTATTTCATTTTATTATGTTTTAGTTTTATAATTGTATTACTTCCCTTCTACGTGACTTTACCGAAAGAACCAAGAAGAACAACAACAACCACAAGACAACTTAGATTAAGGCCATCAGTCTAACTCTGTACTACAACAAACAAACATGGCTAAACCAATACACTTTTCGAAATCACCAAAATAAAGCCATGAAAGCAATGAAAAAGCAATCATAGGAACTGTGACGGAATTTTCACAATAAATGGCATAAACAAACATGTACTACCAAAACCCTGCAGCCATAGTTGGCTGCATGAATCACTCCACAACAGCAGGAGCATCAATCGGAGTCTCCAACTCTCCACTGGGCCTCTCAAAAATTAGTGGATCTGAAGAAAGGGCAGTGCCCGAAACGTCGCACATTATTTATATATTTTCCCATTTAATGCCACGCTGGGGAGACTCACATTCACGCTGCTGCAAAGCTCCGCCCCCCATTCCTCGTAAACCACGCCCCTTAGTTAGCCCCTCCACTCCACCCCTCCACCCCGTGGTGCCCTTATAAAACTCAACGTTTAACCTACTCACGCCGGCTTGTGCCCGCCCTCACAGTCTGCCATATTTGCGGAATACACCACGCCGCCGTTGACCCTGCAGGCCATTGACCGAGCATCCCAACGTTCCTACCAGCTCCCTCCGCAGGTATGTGTTAAGTCCACTCAGCTCCACATCCTCCTGCACCACATGCCCGTTTAGCCCCCACCCCTCCCTCCAACCCTCCCTTCCCCCCCCACCCCTCCCTTCTCCCCCACCCTCTCCTCCACCCCCCTCCCCCCCACCATCCCCCCCCCCCTCCCTCCCCACCCTCCCCCCACCCTCCCTCCCCCCACCCTCCCCCCCCACCCTCCCCCTCCCCTCCCCTCCACCCCTCCCTCTCCTCCACCTTCCCCCACCCCTCCCTTCCCCCCACCCACCCCTCCCTTCCCCCCACCCACCCCTCCCTTCCCCCCACCCACCTCTCCCTTCCACCCCCCCCTCCACCTTCCCCCACCCTCCCCTCCCTCCCCTCCACCTTCCCCCCTACCCTACCCCCCACCCTCCCCTCCCCTCCACCCCTCCCTCCCCTCCACCTTCCCCCACCCACCCCTCCCTTCCCCCCCACCCACACCCTCCCTTCCCCCCACCCACCCCTCCCTTCCCCCCACCCACCCCTCCCTTCCACCCCTCCCCTCCCTTCCACCCCCCTCCACCTTCCCCCACCCTCCTCTCTACCCCTACCCCCCCCACCCTCCCCCTCCACCCCTTCCCCCCACTCTCCCTTCACCCCTCCCCCTCCCTTCCATCCCACCCACCCCACCCTCCACCCTTTCCTCCCTTCACCCCCACCCCTCCCCCACCCCTCCCCCCCTTCACCCCCACCCCTCCCCCCACTCCTCCCCTCCACCCCTCCCTTCCATCCCACCCTCCCCCCCACCCTCCCCCCCCACCCTCCACCCTTTCCTCCCTTCACCCCCACCCCACCCCTTCCCCCACCCTCCCCCCACCCTCCCCTCCCTTACACCCCTCCCCTCCCTTCCACCCCTTCCCCCTCCACCTTCCCCCCACCCTCCCCTCCCTCCCCTCCACCTTCCCCCCTACCCCTACCCCCACCCTCCCCTCAATCCTCCCCCTCCCTTACACCCCTCCCCTCCCTTCCACCCCCCTCCACCTTCCCCCACCCTCCTCTCTACCCCTACCCCCCACCCTTCCCTCCACCCTCCCCTTCATCCTCCCCCCCACCCCTACCCCCACCCTCCCTTCCACCCCTCCCCTCCTTTCCACCCCCCCCTCCACCTTCCCCCACCCTCCCCTCCATCTTCCCCCCCCTACCCTCCCCCCCACCCTCCTCTCTACCCCTACCCCCCCCCCCACCCTCCCCTCCACCCTCCCCTCCACCTTCCCCCCCACCCACCCTCCCCCCCCACCTTCCCTCTACCCTCCCCTCCCTTCACCCCCACCCCTCCCCCCACCCTCCCCTTCACCCCTTCCCCCCCACCCTTCCCCCACCCTCCCCTCCACCCTCCCCCCACCCTCCCCTCCACCCCCTCCCCCACCCTCCCCTCCCTTCACCCCCCACCCCTCCCCCCACCCTCCCCTTCACCCCTTCCCCCCACCCTCCCCCCACCCTCCCCTCCACCCTCCCCCCACCCTCCCCTCCCTTCACCCCCACCCCTCCCCCCACCCTCCCCCTTCACCCCTTCCCCCCACCCTCCCCCCACCCTCCCCTCCACCCTCCCCCCCACCCTCCCCTCCCTTCACCCCCACCCCTCCCCCCACCCTCCCCTCCACCCTCCCCTCCACCCCTCCCCTCCACCCTCCCCTCCCCTCCCTTCACCCCCCACCCCCCCCCACCCACCCTCACCCCCACCCTCCCTTCACCCCCACCCTCCCCTCCACCTTCCCCCCCACCCACCCCTCCCCCCCACCTTCCCTCTACCCTCCCCTCCCTTCACCCCCACCCCTCCCCCCACCCTCCCCTTCACCCCTTCCCCCCACCCTCCCCCCACCCTCCCCTCCACCCTCCCCCCACCCTCCCCTCCCTTCACCCCACCCCTCCCCCCACCCTCCCCTTCACCCCCTTCCCCCCACCCTCCCCCCACCCCTCCCCTCCACCCTCCCCCCACCCTCCCCTCCTTCACCCCCACCCTCCCCTCCACCCTCCCCTCCACCCTCCCCTCCCTTCACCCCCACCCCTCCCCCCACCCTCCCCTTCACCCCTTCCCCCCACCCTCCCCCCACCCTCCCCTCCACCCTCCCCCCACCCTCCCCCTCCCTTCACCCCCACCCCTCCCCCCACCCCTCCCCTCCACCCTCCCCTGCACCCTCCCCTCCCTTCACCCCCACCCACCCTCACCCCCACCCTCCCTTCACCCCCACCCTCCCCTCCATCCTCCCCTCCCTTCCCCCCAACTTCCCCTCCCCTCTCATTCCTGACGCTACTGCGCATGCGCATTCCCACGCGGGCCGTGGTCCCGCTAAGTCGCCGCGTTTAGGTCCCCTCCGACGGAACTGAGGCGGAAAAACTTCCAGCGCGGGGCCCTCACCGCCGCCCCACGCTCGCTCGGCGCGGCGTCGGAGGACTTCGCCAACTTTTTTACCTCACGGGGTGAGTGGCGGGTGAATGTGGAGGGTTGTGTGAGCAGCGAGGCCTAGTCCCTGCAGGCTTTCGCCGCTTTTCCTCGGCGCCGGGGTGGCCACGATTCCCCCGCGTGTGATCCAGGCGAGGCCGAGGCCTCCGTGTTTGCTAGGCCCCCGCGGCTTTTTTTTTTCTTCTTTAACGGAGATTTCTTGAGGGGAGATTCGTCGCCGTTTAAAAGTTTCGCGAACTGCGTTTGAAGCGATGAAGTTGTAACGTTGAGCGCCGCGTCTGTCGGTCGCTAACGCGAACTTCGAGCAAACTTCACCACGCTGGTCAATGCGAAGCTGCGGGTTTTGGTGGCACGAGAAGACCGGGAGAGCAACTGGCTGGGGGTACGGTCGCGTTGGATGCCGTAACCGCTACGCCACTCACACTCACTAACACTTACACACTCTTACACTCACTCACTAACACTTACATACTCACAGTCACTCACACTCACACACTTGTATACACTCACTCACTAACACTCACACTTACACACATAAACTCACACACTCACACTTACACTCACACACTAACACTTACACACTTACATACACTTACATACTCACACTTACATACTCACACTCACTCACACTTACACACAGTCACTCACACACTCACTCACACACACACTCACTCAATAACACTTACATACTCACACACTCACTCACACTTACACACAGTCACTCACACACTCACTCACACTCACTCACTCACACACTTGCACACACTCACTAACACTTACATACTCACTCACACACTCACTTACACACCCACACACTTACACACTAAGATACACTTACATACTCACACACTCCAGTCACTCACTCACACTTACATACTCACACTTACATACTCACACTTACATACTCACACTCACACACTCACTCACACTTACATACTCACTTACACACACTTACACACTCACTCACACACTTACATACTCACACTTATATACTCAGTCACTCACACTCACTCTTACACTTACATACTCACACTTACACACTGACATACACTCACTCCCACACTCACTCACACTCACTCACACACTTACCGCACACTCACACGCACACTCACTCGCACACGCACACTCACTCGCACACTCACTCGCACACACTCACTCACTCGCACACTCACACACATTCACACACTCACACACATACTCACTCGCACACACTCACCTCGCACACACTCACACACTCACTCACACACTCACTCAGACACACACACACTCACACACTCACTTGCACACTCACACACTCACACTCGCTACTCGCCACCAACTGCACTTGCCCCTGCAGTCTGTCACAGGCTACACGGGGGATCTTTATCTTTGTGTGGTTAGTTGTCAACCGGGCGGCCGGAGATCAGTTCCCGCTCACGGCCACGCAACAGCGGTGACGATTAACAAAAACCGGGGTCTCCCCTAGGTCAACTCAGCCTCAAATGACTAACCGGTTTGCGATGTGTAAACATCGCCACTGGGAGAGACAAAGGCGGCCAGGGCGTGGTGCTGGCCACCCACCCACTGGCTAACGGCCCTTGTCCACCAACCAGTTTGTTTCAGGCTATAACGGAGGTGGTGGTGGGGGAAGGGGTCTTTGTGTGTTCGCATATTTCTGTGATTGTTATTGTGCCTGGACTGCGTATGCACGGGGGGCGGGGAGCGGTGCGCAGTGGTGAGCGCACTTGATTGTAGATCTGAATTTCGATGTAAAGCTTTCGTGACTGCAGGGATTCATCTTCTTGGTTCTTTCGGTAAAGTCACGTAGAAGGGAAGTAATAAAATAATAAAAATAAAACATAAAATTTCGATTTAAAGCTTTCGTGACTGCAGGGATTCATCTTCTTGGTTCTTTCGGTAAAGTCACGTAGAAGGGAAGTAATAAAATAATAAAAATAAAACATTATAAAATTTCGATTTAAAGCTTTCGTGACTGCAGGGATTCATCTTCTTGGTTCTTTCGGTAAAGTCACGTAGAAGGGAAATAATAAAATAATAAAAATAAAACATAAAATATCGATTTAAAGTTTTCGTGACTGCAGGGATTCATCTTCTTGGTTATTTCGGTAAAGTCACGTGGAAGGGAAATAATAAAATAATAAAAATAAAACATAAAATAATTCTCACGACGTTTCGGCCACAACACAGACGCTGTCGCCTCGACAGACCTGTTCTTCACCTGAGAACGGCTGCTTGTGTTGTGGCCGAAACATCGTGAGAATTATTTTTATTATGTTTTATATTTATTATTTTATTACTTCCCTTCTACGTGGTGACTTTACCGAAATAACCAAGAAGATGTAGATCTGAAGTTTTCGTGACTGCAAGGATTCACACTCTTTGGTTTTTTCGGTGAAGTCACGTGGGTGAGAGACATTAAAATAAATAAAATCACGACGTTTCGGGCGCAACACAAGGGTCCTTCTTCAGTGTGAGGAGACTTTAGCGCACTTGATGCTGCTAACCCGGCCTTGCCCGAGTTCGATTCCCGGCCGCGGGTACCTGTTGGTGTTGAGTGACCCCCCCCCCTCCCCTAGGTAGACTCGGCCTCAAAACCTGGTTTGGGGATACAAAGGCGGTCGGGGACGTGCTTCTGGCTCGAGATGTCACGACTCGCAGCCCTTGTCCCCAACAATCCGTCGAGGCTACACGGGGGATCTTTGTTATTTCGTTATGGGCTGAGCATTAACAAGTACAGGCTGCAGTGATGCGGTTTAAACCCCGTTTTCTTGTGCAGTGGAAGTTGAGTTTGCAGGTCCATACGGCGTTACAGCCGTTTCAATACGGGCACAATATCATGATAATGATTATAATGGTTTGTCTATGTGTTTGTGTTTCTCTCCTTGCGATGGGACTTTGTAGGATGAACGTTGAGATTTATGAGGTGCACGGGGTGACCAGCAAGGTCTATAATAAGCTAGGGCGCTGATGGGTGGTTGACAGGTATGTGGCGCGTGTGTCATCCTCATGTAGCATGTCATCCTCGTGTAGCGTGTCATCCTCGTGTAGCGTGTCATCCTCATGTAGCGTGTCATCCTCATGTAGCGTGTCATCCTCATGTAGCGTGTCATCCTCATGTAGCGTGTCATCCTCATGTAGTGTGTCATGTAGCGTGTCATCCTCATGTAGCATGTCATCCTCATGTAGCGTGTCATCCTCATGTAGCGTGTCATCCTCATGTAGTGTGTCATGTAGCGTGTCATCCTCATGTAGCATGTCATCCTCATGTAGCGTGTCATCCTCATGTAGCGTGTCATCCTCATGTAGTGTGTCATGTAGTGTGTCATCCTCATGTAGCGTGTCATCCTCATGTAGTGTGTCATGTAGCGTGTCATCCTCATGTAGTGTGTCATGTAGCGTGTCATCCTCATGTAGCGTGTCATCCTCATGTAGTGTGTCATGTAGCGTGTCATCATCATGTAGCGTGTGTCATGTAGCGTGTCATCCTCATGTAGCGTGTCATCCTCACGAGCCGCGTGTCATCCACCGCTGAACGAATGCCTCCTCCCCCGCGCCATCGCCACGATCCATCGCCTCCGCTCCTTAGCTGCCGATTCCATCGCTCCGTCTCCGCCCCCCCCCCCCTCCACTCCTCACCAATCCCTTCGCTGTCGTTGAGTCAGTGTCTTGGTGCGTGCGCTCCACCTTCACGCTGTCGGCGGGCAGTGTTTAAGCTGCGGTATGCGAGGGTGTGTACGGAATATGTTTACCTTGTTCCGTGCGTGCGTGGAAGAACCGGTAGCGTAGCGGCGGTGGTCAGCGCCTTACCGCTGCGTTTCGACTCCGGGCCTGTCGGTCCACGCTCGTGGCCAGCACCCAACCGGTCCTGGGCCCCCCCCGCCCCCCCCCCCCCTAGGTCGACTCAGCCTCAAATGGCCACCTGGTGCGGTGTTGTAGTGAAACGTCGCCACCGTGCCGTGCCGGGAGCCCTCGTAGGCGCCGACGCCACTCGCTAAACAGCACTTGCCCCGTCGGTCTGTCGCAGGCTACACGTGGGGCGGGGATCTTTGTCTTTGTGTTGTTGGGGGCACAGTCGGCACAGGTGACGGGGGAGCGAGCGCAGCCGGTGCATCCGCCGGTCATCGCAGTCAGTCGACCACCTGGTCTCGTGCCCGTGACCTCTCTCCCTCCCTCCTCCTCCTGCTGCCAGCAGCGAGCCTCCGACGCGTCACGTGACGAGCCCCGGGGCGCACCCGGCCTGGCACGGGCAACGCCGCCGTGAAGACGTCGCCATTCGCCAATTTGCGTGGCCACTTTGCGTGGCGAATGGCGGCGGCTGTAGTTGTTGTGTCGGGTGCCTGGCTGTGCGTGTCGCCGTGCGTGTCGTCACGCTTGTCGCCGTGCATGTTGTCGCCACGTGTGTTGTCGTGCGTGACGCCGTGCGTGTCACTGTGCGTGTCACCACATGTGTCGCCACGCGTGTTGTCGTGCGTGACGCCGTGCGTGTCACTGTGCGTGTCACCACATGTGTCGCCGTGCGTGTTGTCGTGCGTGACGTCACGCGTGTTGTCGTGCGTGTCGTCACGCGTGTCGCCGTGCGTGTCGTCACGCGTGTCGCCACGTGTGTTGTCACGCGTGTCGCCGTGCGTGTCGTCCGTAGCCTGTGCGCGAGCCACGTGCATCACGGCCGCATTCCTCACGGGGGCTGCAGCAGCAGCAGCAGCAGCAGCTTTCCCACCTGATGGCGGACGCTCGTGTTGTGTGTGGTGCGCCCGAACGTCGCGATTCATTTTGTTTTATACCCACGTGACTTTACCGAAAGAACCGAAGAGTATGGGGCTGCCTGTTGATGGTGACCCCCCCCCTCCCCATAGGGTTTACTCTGACTCAGGAGGGCTCACGGAGCCAGGCTGAGGCTCCCATAGGGGTTACTCGGGGGGCTCACAGAGCCAGGCTGAAGCTTCCATAGGGCTCACTAGGAGGGCTCACAGAGCCAGGCTGAAGCTTCCATAGGGCTCACTAGGAGGGCTCACAGAGCCAGGCTGAGGCTCCCATAGGGCTCACTATGAAGACTCACAGAGCCAGGCTGAGGCTCCCATAGGGCTCACTCTGACTCAGGAGGGCTCACGGAGCCAGGCTGAGGCTCCCATAGGGGTTCACTAATAGGGCTCACAGAGCCAGGCTGAGTCTCCCATAGGGTTCCCTATGACGCACTCACGAGCCAGGCTGAGGCTCCCATAGGGCTCACTGGGTTGTCTCACAGAGCCAGGCTGAGGCTCCCATAGGGCTCACTCTGAGGGCTCACAGAGCCAAGCTGAGGCTCCCATAGGGCTCACTAGGAAGGCTCACAGAGCCAGACTGAGGCTCCCATTGGTTTCACTACGGTGGCTCACAGAGCCAGGCTGAGGCTCCCATAGGGCTCACTCTGACTCTCAGGAGGGCTCACGGAGCCAGGCTGAGGCTCCCATAGGTTTCACTAGGAGGACTCACAGAGCCAGGCTCACTCTCCCATAGGGTTCACTAATAGGGCTCACAGAGCCAGGCTGAGTCTCCCTAGGCTTCACTATGAAGACTCACAGAGCCAGGCTGAGGCTCCCATAGGGCTCACTGGGTTGTCTCACAGAGCCAGGCTGAGGCTCCCATAGGGCTCACTCTGAGGGCTCACAGAGCCAGACTGAGGCTCCCATTGGTTTCACTACGGTGGCTCACAGAGCCAGGCTGAGGCTCCCATAGGGCTCACTCTGACTCAGGAGGGCTCACGGAGCCAGGCTGAGGCTCCCATAGGTGTTCACTAGGAGGACTCACAGAGCCAGGCTCACTCTCCCATAGGGTTCACTAAGAGGGCTCACAGAGCCAGGCTGAGTCTCCCATAGGGCTCATTCTGAGGGCTCACAGAGCCAGGCTGAGGCTCCCATAGGGTTCACTAGGAAGGCTCACAGAGCCAGGCTGAGGCTCCCATAGGGCTCATTCTGAGGGCTCACAGAGCCAGACTGAGTCTCCCATAGGGTTCACTAGGGGGGCTCACAGAGCCAGGCTGAGGCTCCCATAGGGCTCACTAATAGGGCTCACAGAGCCAGGCTGAGGCTCCCATAGGGCTCACTATGAAGACTCACAGAGCCAGGCTGAAGCTCCCCGATAGGGTTCGGCAGACGAGCGTGAACACCTCTGCCCTCTCACCACGCGCGTGGTTTTCGCGTGTTCGCGTGTTCAGGCTGTTGGTGACGTTGTCTGCTGTTGTTGTTTGTTTGTCTGGCGCAGGGCTCCGAGCGAGAGAAGGAGGAGGGGGGAGTCGCATCAACTCCTTTCCCCAGACGCTCAGAAGAGATTTTTTAGTTATTTTTGTTACTTCGCCCCGAATGTTTTTTGCCGATGCCGAAAAAAGCCGGCGGGTTAAGATTCCTCCGTCGAAAACACCGCACGCTAAAAAGCCGGAGGGCGATTTCGTCGCCGGCTGACCAGGAGACCCGGCACGGGGCGAACAGACGAGGGCAAGCGGCTCGCATCCCTGGAGTTTTCCGATTGATTTCCGCGCCTTTGAGTGACAGTTTTGCGATCGAACGATTTGTTCTCAAGCCTCCCCGTCGCCCCCACACCGCCTCGGTTTTTTTAAAGGATCCGACACCCCCCAGCCCCCCCACCTACCCCCCCCCCGTGCGTCAGCCCCAAATCATGACGTGGATTTCAAGGTCGCCGTGCGGGGAATGAAGGTGCCTCTTTTTCGAAAAAAACTAAAAAACTTCGCGAAACATTCCGTGGCTGCCACCCTCTCCCGGAGAAGTCGTCTGCGGAAATCTCCGTCCCTCCCTCGCGCTCGCTCTCGGGGGGGAACGCTTCGCGTTAAAATCGACTGCTTCTGAAAAGACAAAAAAACTAAGCGCCTGTCGAATAACGACGACGACGATGAGAATGGCTGTAGCAATAAAATAACGTCGGCATCGAGCACGAAGGCCACCCCACCCACCCCGCCCTCCCCGCCCGCGTCGCCGTTTCGACCGATGCGCGCGACTCTCCGATACGTCCCAGCGCCGCTTGCACCCAAACTCCGCTCGTTGTCGTCCTCACAGCAGCAGCAGCAGCGGCGTCAGTGGCGTCAGCGGCTTCTGGCTCGGCCATCAAACAGGGACAGCGGTCAACGTGGCCGTCTGGAACGCTCTTCCTTCCGATATTAAGAAGCCACCGGAGCTACGACAGAAAACAAAAAAACTTCGCTCAGAACGGCTTCTTGCGCCCGGTCTGTTTGTCCCTCCCGCCCGCGCGCCTCCCTGGAGTGGTGGCACGGATTGCTCTGTGCGGCGCGTGGAGAAGTTTGCCGTGCGCTGCACCCCGCTCTGTTCAGACGGCACGGGGCTTTTTTTGGATCCTGTCGCTGTACGAGGCGAAAGTAAAAGAAAAAATATCGCCCGACGGATTTTCACGTTTTTCGGCGAGGGACTCCCACCGCCCTTTACTTTCTAAACAACAACGGCAGCAGCAGCAGCAGCAGCAGCTACACGAAATTGTAAAGCGCCAAGAATCCCCTCGGCTCGCTCGACGATGCTTCAGGACATCAAAGAGAGTCTCCGCCAGCGAGGAAAGGGCCAGGCTGATGGCCAGCCCAGGCCGTGGAGCGACTGCCCCTCCCAGAATGCATTGCTGCAGCAGCAGCAGCTACAACAGCAGCAGCAGCAGCAGCTACAACAGCAGCAGCAACAGCAGCAGCAGCAAGGCAGGGCGGCGGTGAAATTTGGACCGCACCAAAAGGCTCTGCTGGAGATCAGAAACTCGCTGCAGCCGTTCGCTTACGAAGGAGGCGAGCTGCTGCAGGTGACCGAGGTGAGACGGGGCGGTGAAGAGGTCGTGGTTGATTTGGGGGTGGCGTGGTGTGGAGGGGGGGGGGGGAGAAGGGAGCGTGGGTTCGTAATGGCCGTGTCGGGGATAGTGAGCCATCATCGGGGAGTTTTTGAAAGCGCCACCGTTTTCGGGGTGTTTAAAGTTGCGTGCGGCGTTGCCTCGGTGACCCACGAACTTGCACATCTGCGAATTTGGCTCTATCCGCGAATCGCTGCATGGAGAGAGAGAGAGAGATAAAGCGATGAGAGATAGTGATGGGAGATAAAGTGATGAGATGGGTGTCATGTATTAGCTTATTTACGTATAGACTCGTGTAGACACACATAGAAACCAATAGACTCACAGACACCCATAGACTCATCACACAGACCCATAGACTCACCACACAGAGACCCATAGACTCATCACACAGACCCATAGACTCACCACACAGAGACCCATAGACTCGTCACACAGAGACCCGTAGACTCATCACACAGACCCATAGACTCATCACACAGACCCATAGACTCATCACACAGACCCATAGACTCATCCCACAGAGACCCACAGACTCGCCACACAGAGACCCACAGACTCACCATACACAGACCCACAGACTCACCACACAGAGACCCACAGACTCATCACACAGAGACCCACAGACTCACCACACAGACACCCACAGACTCACGACAGAGACCCATAGACTCACCACACAGAGACCCATAGACTCACCACACAGAGACCCATAGACTCATCACACACACCCATAGACTCACCACACAGAGACCCATAGACTCATCCCACAGAGACCCACAGACTCACCACACAGACCCACAGACTCAGCACACAGACACGCACAGACTCACCACACAGACCCACAGACTCACCACACAGAGACCCATAGGCTCATTCCACAGCGACCCACAGACTCGCCACACAGACACCCACAAACTCCTCACACAGAGACCCACAGACTCATCACACAGAGACCCACAGACTCACCACACAGACACCTCACAGACTCACCACAGAGACCCATAGACTCACCACTCAGATACCCACAGACTCACCACACAGAGACCCATAGACTCACCACACAGACACCCACAGACTCACCACACAGAGACCCACAGACTCATCCCACAGAGACCCACAGACTCATCCCACAGAGACCCACAGACTCACCACATAGAGATCCACAGACTCACCACACAGATACCCACAGACTCACCATACACAGACCCACAGACTCACCACACAGAGACCCACAGACTCATCCCACAGAGACCCACAGACTCACCACACAGAGACCCACAGACTCATCCCACAGAGACCCACAGACTCAACACACAGAGACCCACAGACTCACCACGCAGAGACCCACAGACTCACCACGCAGAGACCCACAGACTCACCACGCAGAGACCCACAGACTCACCACAGAGACCCATAGACTCACACGGAATGAGTTGATATTAGACCATGTTCTCGAGTTGATGGTCTCAGCCCCGGTCATCAGTTGATGTTCCCCTCTCTGCCCTCTCTGTGTGCGTGCGCGCGTGTGTGTGCGTGCGTGCGTGCATGTGTGCGAGTGCGTGCGTGCGAGTGCGTGCGTGTGCGCGTGCGCGTGCATGTGTGTGTTGGGGGAGCGGTAGTGTAGCGGTTAGCGCTACGCTGCGCTATGAACCCAGCGACCCGGGTTCGATTCCCGCTCACGGCCAACGCCAGTGCCAGCGATTATCTGAACCGGTCCTGGGCCTCCCCTAGATCGACTCAGCCTCAAATGAGTACCTGGTGCGGTGTATAGTAAACATCGCCACTGGGGAGACCAAGGCGGTCAGGCGTGGTGCTGGCAACCCACCCCCTCGTGTGCCGTTCCGGCCTTCATAGGTGCTCGCTAACAGCACTTGCCCCTACAGTCTGTTAAGTCTACACGGGGGATCTTTGTCTTGTGTCTCTAACTTTGTGTATGTATGCAGTCGCTGTGTGTGTGTATGTGTGTGTGTGTCTCTAAGTATGTGTGAGAGTGTGTGTCTCTCTAAGTCTGTCTGTGTGTGTGTATAGTTTGTGTGTGTGTGTTGTCTGTGTGTGTGTGTGTTGTGAGTGTGTGTCTCTGTCTGTATATAGTGTCTGTGTGTGTGTATATAGTCTGTGTGAGTGTGTGTCTCTCTAAGTATGTGTGTGTCTCTCTCTGTCTGTATCTATAGTCTCTGTGTGTGCGTGTTGTCTGGGGATCTTTCATCTTTGTGTGTGCGCGCTGTTCTGCAGGATGGAGGGATTGGCTCGTCCAAGCTCCACAACGGTCGTGTCAGCATGGAGATGGCAGCCGATGCGGTCGCCAAACTGGGTGAGTTGAACACGGAGCGCGCTTCCGTGACCAATGTCATCCACAATACAGGGGGGCGGTATTCTTGGGTTTTTTCGGTAAAGTCACGTAGGTAAAAAAATTTAAATTAATAAAATAAAAATAAAATAAAAATCACGACGTTTCGGAGGCAACGCAAGCTTCCGTCTTCAGGTGGAACCGTCACAGCACGATTGCTGTATCAAGTAAGAGAAATTCCAAGAAAACAGGTCCCTGCGGGGTGGGCTGGTAGGAACGAATAACCAAAGAATATAAACATAATGTATTATTACACTTGTTTAGCCAGGAATGCCTCACTGAGTGTAAAGGTTTTTGTAGGGTCCTGCCAAGTGTTTGCAGTAGGGGGGCGATGTTGCTACACCTAATCGGACGGACGATATAATCTATTGTAGGCTGGTTCACTTCGTTCCTACCAGTAACAGTCCTTGTGTATATACTGGTTGAGGGTGGGAGGAGCCAATATTCAGGGCCTACCTTGGCTCCTCCCACCCTCACTTACTTGATACAGCAGCTATCGTGCTGTGACGGTTCCACCTGAAGACGGAAGCTTGTGTTGCCCTCCGAAACGTCGTGATTTTTATTATTATTTTATTAATTTTAATTTTTTTTTACCTACGTAACTTTACCGAAAAAACCCAAGAATGTGAATCCTTGCAGTCACGAAAGCTTCAAATCTAGAATTAATACAGGGGGTTTTTTTTGTGGGGAGAGATTGCGTAATTATACAAACGTTTGTGTCGTTAGGACCGCCACCACCACCCGACACAGCCAATTAGGAAGGTTTGTTACGCTAACAGAACGTGCCAATTTGTTACTAGTATCAGCGCTTTGTGAGCCTATGGGTCTCTGTGAGTCTATGAGTTTGTGTGAGTCTATAGGTCTCTGCGTCTATGGGTGTCTGTGCGAGTCTACGGGTCTCTGTGTGAGTCTATGGGTCTCTGTGTGAGTCTATGGGTTTCTGTGTGAGCCTATGGATCTCTTTGTGAGTCTATGGGTCTCTGTGTGAGTCTGTGAGTGTCTGTGTGAGTCTGTGGGTCTCTGTGTGAGTCTATGGGTTTCTGTGTGAGCCTATGGGTGTCTGTGTGAGTCTGTGGGTCTGTGTGAGTCTATGGGTCTCTGTGGTGAGTCTATGGGTCTCTGTGTGAGT
>NC_136161.1:3686106-3691991 GCF_965212315.1 Lampetra planeri
GCCCCTCCAGGTGTCGGGTGACAACAAGCAGATCCGCACCTCTCCCGTTCCCGAGCGGCGCGGGGCGCGGAGGAGGAAAGCCTCCGACGACGACGACGACGAACAGGAGAAGGAGGATGATGAGGAGGTGGAAGAGGTGGAGGTGGAGCTTCGGGGGGTGGAGGGCGCGGGAGCGGAGGTGGCGTTGGCAGGGAGCCGTGGCGGTGGTGGTGGCGGTGGTGGTGGTGGTGGCGGTGGTGGTGGTGGTGGCGGTGGTGGTGGTGGTGGTCGCGTGCGTGCGTTTGCTCCGCGCGCGTTCCGCTTCTACATGGAGCAGCACGTGGAGAACGTGCTGAAGCAGCACCAGCAGCGCGTGCTGAGGCGCATGCAGCTCGAGAGGGAGATGGCCAAGGTAACCGGGGCGGGGGGAGGGGTGGGGGGGGGGGATCGCGCTGGGGGTGGGACAGAGGGACACACGGGGAGGCTCACTCACTCACTCATACACTCATTAATTCACTCACACGCTCACTCACTCAAGTGCTCGCTCACAGACGCACGTACTCACACGCTCACTCATTCACACACGCTCACTCATTCACGTGCTCATTCATTCACACACGCTCACTCACTCATTCACATGCTCACTCACACGCTCACTCATTCACACACGCACTCACTCACACGCTCACTCACTCACACACTCATTCATTCACTCACACACTCACTCACACGCTCACTCACCCACGCACTCACCCACGCACTCATACGCTCACTCACTCACCCACTCACTCACGTGCTCACTCACCCACTCACACGCTCACTCACCCACGCACTCACACGCTCTCTCACTCACCCACTCACTCACGTGCTCACTCACCCACTCACTCACACGCTCACTCACTCACCCACTCACTCACGTGCTCACTCACTCACACGCTCACTCACCCACGCACTCACACACTCACTCACCCACGCACTCACACGTACTCGCTCACTCACACCTGCTCACTCACTCACACGCTCACTCATTCACACACGTGCTCACTCACCCACGCACTCACCCACTCACTCACCCACTCACTCACCCAAGCACTCACTCACCCACTCACTCACACACGCACTCACCTGCTCGCCCACTCAAGCCGCCCGCCCGCCCGCCCCGCATTGCAGATCCAGCTGTCGGAGGAGGCGCGCGTGCAAATGCGCCTGATGCTTCGCCAGAAGGAGTCCAACTACCTGCGGCTGCGTCGCGCCAAGATGGACACTTCTCAGTTCACGCGCATCACCACGCTGGGCGTGGGCGCCTTCGGCGAGGTGTCGCTGGCGCGCAAGGTGGACACGGGCGCCCTGTACGCCGTGAAGACGCTGCGCAAGCACGACGTGCTGCTGCGGAACCAGGCGGCGCACGTGAAGGCGGAGCGCGACATCCTGGCCGAGGCCGACAACGAGTGGGTGGTGAGGCTCTACTACTCGTTCCAGGTGAGTGGTTGGGTGGGTGGGTGAGTGGGTGAGTGGGTGGGTGAGTGGGTGGGTGGGTGAGTAGGTGAGTGGGTGGGTAGGTGGGTGAGTGGGTGGGTGAGTGGGTGAGTGGAGAGAGGGTGGGTGGATGGGTGGGTGAGTGGGTGGGTGAGTGGGTGGGTGGGTTGGTGAATGAGTGGGGTGGGTGAGTGGGTGAGTGGAGAGAGAGATGGTAGGTGGGTGGGTGTGTGAGTGAATGGGTGGATGGGTGGGTGGGTGAGTGGGTGAGTGAGTGGGTGGGTGGGTTGGTGGGTGGGTGGGTGGGTTGGTGAGTGGGTGGGTGGGTGGGCGGGTGGATGGGATAACTGGAGAACCCAAGCAGAGGTTTGAGTGTCGGCCAAAGCAACACCGCCCTGGTAGCTATGAGATATTGACTACCTCGCCTGGTACACAGGAGGTCGTGGGTTCGATCCTAGACCCTGACCCCATGGTGGCTAGGAGATGTTGACTACCTCGCCTGGTGTACAGGAGGTCTCTCTCTCTCTCCCCGTGGTCATCGCGTTGATTTAACTCCGGTTTTTCCCTCCACGTACAGAATGGACGTCACTCGTGTGGAGATTTCGGCCGCTAGAAATGTCCCCGTGATGACGACGACGACGACGATCGTTCAAATAAAAAATAGTTGAGAGTTTAACACGGCGCGGATTTGTACCAGCCGGTGATGACGCAGGCCACCTCTCCCACCCCTCCACCAGGACAAGGAGGCCCTCTACCTGGTCATGGACTACATCCCCGGCGGCGACATGATGAGCCTCCTCGTGCGCCTGGGCGTCTTCCCCGAGCGGCTGGCGCGCTTCTACGTGGCCGAGTTGGTGCTGGCGGTGGAGAGCGTCCACCGCATGGGCTTCATCCACAGGGACGTCAAGCCGGACAACGTCCTCATCGACCGCGACGGGCACATCAAGCTCACCGACTTCGGCCTGTGCACCGGATTCCGCTGGACCCACGACTCGAAGTATTACCAGCAGCACAACGGTGAGGCGGGGTGACTGGGTGGGTGAGTGGGTGGGTGAGTGGCTGGGTGACTGGGTGGGTGGCTGGGTGGATGAGTGGCTGGGTGAGTGGCTGGGTGACTGGGTGGGTGAGTGGGAGGGTGAGTGGATGGGTGACTGGGTGGGTGACTGGGTGGGTGAGTGGCTGGGTGACTGGGTGGGTGGCTGGGTGGGTGAGTGGCTGGGTGAGTGGCTGGGTGACTGGGTGGGTGACTGGCTGGGTGACTGGGTGGGTGAGTGGGAGGGTAAGTGGCTGGGTGACTGACTGGGTGGGTGACTGGGTGGGTGACTGGGTGGGTGACTGGGTGGGTGAGTGGATGGGTGGCTGGGTGAGTGGCTGGGTGAGTTGCTAGGTGACTAGGTGGGTGACTGGGTGGGTGACTGGGTGGATGACTGGGTGGGTGGCAGGGTGAGTGCCTGGGTGAGTGCCTGGGTGAGTGGCTGGGTGAGTGGCTGGGTGAGTGGCTGGGTGAGTGGCTGGGTGACTGGGTGGGTGACTGGGTGGGTGAGTGACGCGGTGACTGTGTGGGTGACTGGGTGGGTGACTGGGTGACTGAGTGGTTGGGTGACTGGCTGGGTGGGTGACTGAGTGGCTGGTTGACTGGGTGGGTGACTGGGTGAGTGACTGACTGAGTGAGCGAGTGACTGGGTGAGTGACTGGGTGAGTGACCGGGCGAGTGGCTGGGTGACTGGCTGGGTGACTGGCTGGGTGACTGGCTGGGTGAGTGGCTGGGTGAGTGAGTGGGTGACTGGCTGGGTGACTGGCTGGGTGAGCGGCTGGGTGAGTGAGTGGGTGACTGGCTGGTTGACTGGGTGGGTGACTGGGTGAGTGACTGACGGAGTGAGCGAGTGGCTGGGTGAGTTGCTGGGTGAGTGGCTGGGTGACTGGCTGGGTGACTGACTGGGCGAGTGGCTGGGAGAGTGGCCGGGTGAGTGGCTGGGCGAGTGACTGGGTGAGTGAGTGGGCGAGTGGCTGGGTGGGTGACTGGGTGAGTGACTGGGCGAGTGACTGGGCGAGTGACTGGGCGAGTGACTGGGCGAGTGACTGGGTGAGTGGCTGGGTGACTGGCTGGGTGACTGGGTGGGTGACTGGCTGGGTTGGTGACTATCTCCTCCCCCCACTCTCCCCCCCTCCCCCCCGCGCCCCTCTGCAGGTGAACACCTCCGGCAGGACAGCATGGAGCTGTGGGGGGCCGGGTGCGGCGGCGACGCGGGGGTCTCCGCGCCCCCCACGGACGCCGCCGGCGCCGCCGGTGCCCCCCACTCGGCAGCGGCGAGCCCCCCGGCGTGTCGCTGTGCCGAGCGCCTCAAGCCGCTGGAGCGGCGGGCGGCGCGCCGGCGCTGCCTGGCGCACTCCCTCGTGGGGACCCCCAACTACATCGCTCCCGAGGTGCTGCTACGCACTGGTGAGGCGGGGTGGGGTGGGGGGTGGTGGGGGGGGGGGGGGGAGTGGTGGGGGGGGTGGTGGGGAGGGGAGGGTGATGGGGGGGGTAGGGGGGGTAGGGGTGGTGGGGGGGGGTGGTGGGGGGAGTGGTGGGGTGGTGATGGGGGTGATGGGGGGGGGTGATGGGGGGGGGGTGGTGGTGGTGGTGGTGGGGGGAGTGGTGGTGCTGGTGGTAGTGTGGGGGGGGTTGTGGTAGTGGTTGTGGGGGGGGTGGTAGTGGTCGGGGGGGGTGGTGGGGGTGGTGGTGGTGGTGGGGGGGGGTGGTGGTGGGGGGGGGTGGTGGTGTGGTGGTGGTGGGGGGGTTGGGGGTGATGGGGGGGTGGGGGGGTGGTGGTGGTGGGGGTAGTGATGGGGGTGGGTAGGGGGGGTGGGGGTGGGGTGCTCAGCAACACTGGTCGTGGCGTTTCCCGTCGTGCGAGAGAGGAGTGGGAGAACGCCCACCCAACCTCTCTCCGTCTCCCCCCGTGTCTCCCCCTGTGTTTCACCACTTCTCCCCATGTCTCCCCCCGTGTCTCACCATGTCTCCCCATGTCTCCCCCCCGTGTCTCACCATGTCCCACCATGTCTCCCCCCGTGTCTCCCCCCGTGTCTCCCCCCTCCCCCCCCCTCGTGTCTCCCCCCCCTTCCCCCCCCCCGGCGTGACCGTGCAGGCTACACTCAGCTGTGCGACTGGTGGAGTGTGGGAGTCATCCTGTACGAGATGCTGGTGGGGAAGCCTCCGTTCCTGGCGCCGACGCCGGCAGAGACGCAGAGGAAGGTGAGAGACATGGACAGCCCCAGTGGGAGATTAGCATGATGTTAATGGGAGATTAGCACGATGTTAATGGGAGGAATTAGCACGATGTTAATGGGAGATTAGCACGATGTTAATGGGAGATTAGCACGATGTTAATGGGAGATTAGCACGATGTTAATGGGAGAAATTAGCACGATGTTAATGGGAGGAATTAGCACGATGTTAATGAGAGATTAGCACGATGTTAATGGGAGATTAGCACGATGTTAATGGGAGGAATTAGCACGATGTTAATGGGAGATTAGCACGATGTTAATGGGAGATTAGCACGATGTTAATGGGAGGAATTAGCACGATGTTAATGGGAGATTAGCACGATGTTAATGGGAGATTAGCACGATGTTAATGGGAGATCAGCACGATGTTAATGGGAGATTAGCACGATGTTAATGGGAGATTAGCACGATGTTAATGGGAGATTAGCACGATGTTAATGGGAGATTAGCACGATGTTAATGGGAGGAATTAGCACGATGTTAATGGGAGGAATTAGCATGATGTTAATGAGAGATTAGCACGATGTTAATGGGAGATTAGCACTATGTTAATGGGAGGAATTAGCACGATGTTAATGGGAGATTAGCACGATGTTAATGGGAGATTAGCACGATGTTAATGGGAGATTGGCGTGACGTTAATGGGAGATTAGCGTGATGTTCATGGGAGATTAGCATGATGTTCATGGGAGATTAGCATGATGTTAATGGGAGATTAGCGTGATGTTAATGGGAGATTAGCGTGATGTTAATGGGAGATTAGCGTGATGTTAATGGGAGATTAGCACGATGTTAATGGGAGATTAGCACGATGTTAATGGGAGATTAGCGTGATGTTAATGGGAGATTAGCGTGATGTTAATGGGAGATTAGCGTGATGTTAATGGGAGATTAGCATGATGTTAATGGGAGATTAGCACGATGTTAATGGGAGATTAGCGTGATGTTAATGGGAGATTAGCATGATGTTCATGGGAGATTAGCATGATGTTCATGGGAGATTAGCATGATGTTAATGGGAGATTAGCATGATCATGGGAGATTAGCATGATGTTAATGGGAGATTAGCATGATCATGGGAGATTAGCATGATGTTAATGGGAGATTAGCATGATGTTCATGGGAGATTAGCATGATGTAAAAGTGATGAATTAGCATGT